>NC_041386.1:366226345-366246015 GCF_002162155.2 Triticum dicoccoides | reverse complement strand
CTGAGTATGAACTAGGACAAGGGAAGAACAACCTCACGAGGTCTACTCTAGTGTGGGTGTGAGCTAGTGAGGTGTGGATTTGATCTAGAGAGAGCTCTCTTTCTACGGTGGTGGCTAACCTATATTTATAGTGGCCTTGGTCCTCTTCCCCCAAAATGAAGGCGGGAAGTGATCCCACAGTGGCCAATTTGAAAGTGGACAAGTAGTACATCTTATCATGATGAGAGGTGGTCTTCGCCTGCAAAGCTTCTGGTCATGACGTCGTGGTGGGCTCGGTGATGACATCCGTCCTACCGTCCTGGCGGTCTTGGTCTCATTGCACGGGAATGGAAACCTTTGGCTGATTCCTCGGGACTCCATGCCTGCGCTTACCTCCTTAGCACCAAAGAGGAAACCTGCTACTCTGCACCCGTTGGCACCCGCCTGGCCTTGGTCATCATAGCTTGCGTCACCTCAACCTCATGAGGTGGGCACCTGCATAGAAATCACCACTCCTCAGGAGGTAGCCAGGGGAGGCCACTCCCTCTGGAGGTCTGGATGTGACCTACCTCGCAAGGCTTGGCCCCTCATGATGGTCTTGTCTTGATGGTGATGTAGATGGGCCGTACCAGGCCGTAGATGGAGTCACGCCATGGGCTGCCAAAAGGCAAGTCTGGGTACCCTTGTTCCCAGAGCGCCGAAAGGGTAGCCTGCATGGGAGGCAGTGACAATAGCACGGGCATGGAATCAAGCTTGCACAAATGGATAGTCGCAACATGTAAGAGTAGCATGCATAACGAGCAAGTACATCATCTCCCCGATTATATCTAATTCAACTATCCAATTTCTGACCAATAGTTAAAGCTGATTGTGTTGTAAAACTACTTGTATGTAGGGAAGCTATAAGAAATTGAAACCAATTTTGTAGGTGCGGCAAACATTTGTGTTCGCCACCCAGAATTGTGCACATGCGTACTGATGATCATGCACCAATTACCAAGATATGACACAAGATAAGCAAGAGAAACCGGTATTCATGAGATCAAGGAGTGCACGAAGGAGATCAAGTCAACAGGAGAACGCCTCCAGAAAGACTCCCTTGCCGGGCAAGAGAACCCGATCGGGTCGAGAGCGCCCCTAAGGGCCAAGACTAGATCGCCTTGGCAAGGCTCCCGGGGCCATTAAGATCGGATCCCGGCAGGCTCCGTACTGACAGGCCTCTGCCAAGACGCCATCGCTCCACCTCATCACACGTAAGTCATAAATCTATGCGGTGTCGAGCTCTCAAGTGGCTAGGTGGATCCTTTCAGATACGTCGCAACCTGCTGTGTAAGAGATTAGATTTATTAACACCTGTCCAGATGGCGTGTCACGCTAATAAAGAGGAGACGGATAAGCAGCGCGGCAGGCTTCCTAGACTTCAACCTCAGCATGACACATAGTAGTGCATTTAATGCCCTTTTGTTACACCCACAATGCGGCTATATCTCCCACGTGTCGGGGCACGACTTAGAGGCATAGCCGCATGGTAGGCATGTCGCAAGAGGGGTAATCTTCACAAATCCCATGTACTTAATAGAAAGGGATAAAGAGTTGGCTTACAATCACCACTTCAGACAAATACAAGTTAAACATAAATCATCTAGAATACAAACAGGGTCCGACTACGGAACCAAAATAAAAGAAGACAACCCCAAATGCTAGATCCCCGATCGTCCCAACTGGGCTCCACTACTGATCAAAAGGAAACGAAACAAAACAACGATCAAGGACTTCTTCGAGCTCCCACTTGAGCTGGGTTGCGGCATCTGCACTGGTATCATCGGCACCTGCAACTGTTTGGAAGTATCTATGAGCCACGAGGACTCAGCAATCTCACACTCGCGAGATCAAGACTATTTAAGCTTATGGGTGGGAAAAGGTAGTAAGGTGGAGCTGCAGCAAGCACTAAGCATATATGGTGGCTAACATACGCAAATAAGAGCGAGAAGAGAAGCAATGCAACGGTCGTGAACTACAAGTGATCAAGAAGTGATCCTGAAACTACTTACGTTCAAACATAACTCCAAAACCGTGTTCACTTCCCGGACACCACCGGAAACTGACCATCACGGCTACACACGCGGTTGATGCATTTTAATTAAGGTAAGTGTCAAGTTTTCTACAAATTCCCATCTGCCCATAACCGCGGGCATGGCTTTCGAAAGTTCAAACCCTGCAGGGGTGTCCCAACTTAGCCCATCACAATCTCTCATGGTCAATGAAGGATATTCCGTCCCCCAGGAAGACCCGATCAGACTCGGAATCCCGGTTACAAGACATTTCGAAAATGGTAAAATAAGACAATCAAGACCGCTCGAATGTGCCGACAAATCCCGATAGGAGCTCCACATATCTCGTTCTCAGGGCACACTGGATGGGCAAGACGTCGGGTTGGCATAGACCCTGGTTGCCCAGGGGGCGCCAGACATCGCCTAGTTTGGACCAACACTTAGAGAAGCACTGGCCCCAGGGGTGGGGGGTTAAAATAAAGATGACCCTCGGGCTCCGGAAACCCAAGGGAAAAAATGCTAGGTGAGGCAAATGTAAAACCAAGATTGGGCCTTGTTGGAGGAGTTTTATTCAAAGCGAACTGTCAAGGGGTCCCCATAACACCCAACCGTGTAAGGAACGCAAAATCAAGGAACATAACACCGGTATGACGGAAACTAGTGCGGCAAGAGTGGAACAAAACACCAGGCATAAGGCCGAGCCTTCCACCCTTTACCAAGTATATAGATGCATTAAATAAATAAGATATATAATAATGATATCCCAACATATCCATGTTCCAACATGGAACAATCATCAACTTCACCTGCAACTAGCAAAGCTATAAGAGGGGCTGAGCAAAGTGGTAACATAGCCAAACAACGGTTTGCTAGGGAAGGAGGGTTAGAGGCTTGACATGGCAATATGGGAGGCATGATATAGCAAGTGGTAGGTATCGCGACATAGCAATAGAGCGAACAACTAGCAAGCAAAGATAGAAGTGATTTCGAGGGTATGTAGATCTTGCCTGAAATCCCGCAAGGAAGGAGAACGGGTCCATTAAGAAGACAAACGGACGTAGCCGAACGGATCCTCACAACTCCGGAACGAAACCGAAGCTAACGAGAGAGGCAACCCAGAAAGAAGCAAGCAACATAGTGAACAATCATCACATAAGCATGGCACGATGCGCAAACAAGTATGATGCATGTCCATTTTAAAGAGGCATGGCATGGCAAACTACACAAACAACAATACAAGTTAAGTGGAGCTCAATATGGACCGGGATGGATATTGACAAAACACCACATTCCATTATTTAGTTTCACTCCCAATTAGGTACTCAACAAAATTAAATATTGGTTAACATGGCAAGAGGTGAAACATGAGAAAAAAACATAGCTAGGCATTTTAAATGAGGCCGGAAACATCAAACAACAATTCCAGAAAATCCTCATATGCATTTAGCAAATGAAGCAAGCAACAATTTAAACATTCTTGAAGCTGTTATCATGATGCGGATGACATATGCAAGATTATGCAATTTTAATGAAAACGTTGATAAGAGCATTATGAAGCATTTGTCACCATGGTGGAAAGAAAGGGTGCCACGGCGACGAATCCGAAAATGATGCCACAGGAACATATCGGTTCCGGTAGCTCATGGAGATACCGGTGTAATAGGAAAAGTGATGGAAGCGTGTCAAAAGATGGTGGGGTGATCCCGGTAACTGGGTGTCCCACGAGACGACGGTATGGCAATGGGGAACATGCAAGAAACATGCCGGGCACGGTGCAAACGCGAGCATTTCATACAACACACAACATTCGTTCACGGGCGTCGTCTCGGTGGTTATACCTTTGAAGCGTGCATTTTCAGAATGGATCAAGTCGGCGTAGAGGAAGTAGTGGAAGTAGGCATTCTCATGGCGGTAGTGGAAGTAGTGGTACACATGTCAGTGAGGAAGTAGTCGTTTTTGTTCGCGAAGCGGTAGTGGTACATGGTGATCGAGGAAGTTGACGAATCCACGTTCAACGGTAGTCATTCACGATGCTTGTGATCCATGGTTCTTCGGGCAACAGTAGTCGTACATGTCCTTAGGCGTTCAGGTCTTTCGTAGAGGTACTTGACGCATGCGTTACATGGGTCTTCGACGACGGTCGTTGTTCACGCTCCAAGGTCGTCGGTAGAGGTACTCGCAATCTCGGCGATGGTAGTGGAACACATTTTTGTAGGGGTTCTAGTCATCGGTAGCGGTACTTGATGAATCCCTAAATGGTCTTAGGAGTCTTCGCGCATAGGGGTACTTGGCATTTCGGCGTCATCGGTCTTGCCGGTCCCGAACTCGGCAACGTAGTTGTACAAGAGCGTCATCAGACTTGTCGAATCTGAAGTCTTCGAGGGTCTTCGTGTAGACGTTGATGTCGTAGTCGGACTTGGCAAAATGCACACCGACGGTAGTGGAACTTGCGTCGGTCATCGTGGTACTAAGGCCCTGATCTTGGCGTGATCCGAAAGAAGACACGACATTGGGGGAAGACCCGAAAGTGCTCCCGGAGTCAAACGCAGGGTCGTGCGCAACGGTCGAGGTACTACTGCTCGAGGTAGGGGGCTGGCGAGAAGGGACCTGTAGGTCATCGGGGCTTGGCGCACCGACGACAGAGGATGACGAGGTGGCGAAGGAGGATCTCTGCTCTGAGGAGCTGGTTGCCGGTGGCGCGACGGACGGCAGGGTCGAGCAGGAGCAGGGGCTCGCCGGTAGGGGAGGAACAAGGTGAAGCGGGGCCGGCGACGATGTCCAGAAGGACGGCGAGGTTCGACGACAGCGCACGGGGTCGCGCTGGCATGGGGAGGCGCTGGACTTGGGCTCCGGTGGGAGGGAGGAGGAGGCATAAGAGCTCGAGGCCATGGCGACTCGACGGCGGCGCACGGCGGACAAGTGGGAGGTTCGCAGGTCTCGGGCACGGTGTGCAGAGGAGGTAGTGGTGCGGAGGATGCAGGAGGCAACATGCTCGAGGAGAGGGAGAGTGGGGATGGGGAACAAGGTGGCGGCGCTTGCTCCTCTCTGACTGTTGGTAGAGACGAGGGAGAGGGAGAGATCGATCGAAAGGAAACAGGCAGGAGGCGGCGGCAGGGAAGAGATGGATCGGGAGAGAGTGGAGTCGGGCTAGGGTTATGCAGTGGGGCTGGCTGGGCCTTGGCCTTGGGCTGGCGCGAGAGGGAGGGAAACCCAGGCTGTTGGGCTTGAACAGAGAGGCCCAAGGGCACTGCTGCTATCTCTCTCTCTCTCTGAAATATCTTATTTTCTTTTAGCAGAAGAAAGAAAGAAAGGAAAGACAGACATGAAAGATTAGGGAAGGAACTTGGGCAACAGATAATTTTCTTGAGCTCGCAAAAATGTGCTTGTTCCAATAAAATAGAAAAGACCGAGATTGAGATATTTAAATTCACACTCATTTGATTTAAATTCAAATGATTTGAATAGGAAGTGGGGGTTGGGAAGGTCCAAAAATGGTCGGATTTTTGATGGAGCTCCGGAAAATGATGAAAGAAATATATGGCAAGTTTGGAGACCAAGACTTGAGATAAGAAAGGCATTGGGATAATTTTTAAGTGTGTTATGGTTAATTCCAAAAGAATGGACTATTTATTATGGCTCCCTAATATTGGGATATATGTTGTAAAGAGAATCACCACGTGAATTCCCTCGGTTTAAATGGACCAAAGATCCATGCAATTTATTTAGACAAGTTTTAGTTAGCTTTAAAAAAATATGGCATGATGACATGATGCAATGCACATGATGCAATGATGAATGCAACGAACCAAACAAATCACACGACGAAACCCGGAATTCATGGAAGGCACCTGAAGCTCCAGTCTTGGGGCGTCACACCTTTGTCCTAACTGCCAGAGTTAGGTATGATCGCACTATTAGCTATCTAATCATACAGAAATGAATGTTTTCCCACTATGGTCGCCCCTTATGCTATAAAAGGAGGCCCGAGGCAAACTAGCAAGGGGGGTTCAAACTTTTTCAACCCATCAACACTCATACATGCGCGCTGTTCTCCCCGAGGCACACTTGCCGCACTTGAGCTCGTCCCGTCTTCGTGTTCCTCCGTATGAATCCACCATATCAGGATTAGGGTTTTATGTTGCAAAGCGGCCCAAACCTCTGTAAAACAGGAGTTGTCCATCGTCGTGTTGCCCTGTTGTTTCTGTTCTTTGTACAATGTGACCGTCCCCTTGCCGAACCACAAAGGGGCAGCCTTTCCCCATAGCTGATCATGCTTCCACGTAAACATCTTTGGCATGCCGGGTAGGGGGCGTTGCTTTTGCGAATCTGAGGCAGTAACCAGCGCGTCGATCTTCGTCATCTTTTACATCAATAATGGCTCCCAAGTAGAAAACTGTTACGGCAACACATCCTTCTTCTTCAAAGGCTTCCTCGCTGCAGTCGTGGGCACTTCAGACACCACAAGCATGATGGGCTGGGCAGGCACTACGGACGGTGCAAGAGTCATGCTCACCACCGCCGGGGTAGGGATCGGTGCTGCTTTACCGGCCCGGCTCCCTCAGCCTTCCAGCGGGCATGCTCATGCCAGTGTGGGTCAAGGTGACGCCCCACTTCCACCTCCTCGGCACACCAGTGAGCGCAATTAGCACAGTGTTAACGCTTGCTCTAGTTCGATCCAAGACCCTCTGGCCACACCGTCCAAGGGGGTGATGACAGGACGCATGCTATGTCCCATGCAGGGCGAGCGTGACAAGACCCCAAGTGGCGCCGTTGATCCAAAGTGACTGTGTCCTCATGGGAAGGGCCCATCTGTCCAAGATTCTGGCCACCAAGAAAAACCTCAGCCATGCCAGACCTCCCTCGTTATTGGTTCAAGGCGGCAGGGGCACAATGACCCTCCTTCTGGTTTGACCAGGAGTCGAGCGACGTCGCGCTCTGCCTTCGACACCATGCCAGCGATGGTGGCGGAAACAATGGCGAGAGCTCAGGTGTTGTTGAACTTTCCACTAGCAGCAGACAAGATGGATGAATGGAGAGCTACCATCCAAAGCCTCATTGGTTTGCTGAAGCCAACAAGTCGCATCATACGGAGGCTTCGCGGCGCCCGCAGATGATGCTGACAGCCCTTGCTGGTGGCCAGGTTGAGAGGACTACACCCATAGTGCAGTCCCCTCTACGGAAACCCACCCGAGGGAAACTACGGCGGGCTCTGTGAACCCAGGACATCGACAAGCCTAGCGAAGCATCAATGGCCTCGTCCAACCCACAACTCTAGCATGATGAATGCCAAGTGTTGAGAGATAGGAGGAAGTAAAATTCCCGCTTCACCATTGAGCGCCCAGTGTTGGCGGGTACTTGCCTTACAAAGTAGGGTGCCTCACCTTCACTCGCGAGCTGCCGCAAGTCCGTTAGCCATCCTGTCGCACGTTCAAGCCTAACCTACCGGAGAAATATGATCGAAAATTGAACCCGGCATAGTTTTTGGGCATCTATACGACTGCCATTCAAGCTGCCCGGGGAAGAGATGAGAAAGTGCTTGCTAATTACTTCTCGTTGCCTCTCAAGCCTAATGTGAAGTCTTCACTGATGCACCTGCTGGACGATTCCATTTCCTCGTGGGCAGACCTAAGCAACAAATTCGTTAGCGCCTTGAAGGGTGGCCATCAAGAACCAGGACAACCCAGTGACATGCAAGCCCTTCGTCAAAAAAGAAGGGGAGAGTTTGTGCAAGTATTTGCAAAGGTTCGGCCGAGTGCACCGCAACATCCCTAAGATAATCCAGCAGTTGTGATTTCCGCATTCAACATGGGTGTGCGCAATCAAAGGATGCAGGCCAAGAAGAATGTTCGGCTGCCAAAGACTGTCAACGGACTCTACATGTTGGCAGACAAGTGTGCTCATGCTGAAGAGGGAAGAAGACTTCCTGGGGAGGATGTTTGTGTCAAAGTCAATTCAGAATACGACGATGACGCTTCCACCCCCGAGAAGAGGAACAGAAAGCATAACAAGAAGCATGGGGAGAAAGCGGTGATGGCCGTTGACAGCTCCGGTGATCTTAGCGCCTGCAAGAAAGCAAAGATTGAAACATCTGGCAAGGAAGCTGCTACTTGCGCTGATTGTTGGGTGACAGTGGCGCCGGCTGAGAAAATTGGGAAATCCGATGACTCATACTGCAAGATCCATAGGACCAAGGGCCATGATCTCCAAGATTGCAAGCAAGTTGAGAAACTGGTCGAGAAGCAGAAGGCTGAATTCGAAAGGCGTAATTAGGAGAGAGGCCAGAGTGGTGTTGGCAGGAGAGGCCGTTGTGGCTGCAATGGTCATCGCAACAATGTTGATCAGCAGAGGGAATATCCTGCCAGAGGCCTTGAGAAAAAGGAAAATGAACATGACACTGAAGAGGAAGATGATCAAACCAGTGAGCAGGAATTTCAAAGGGCTTCTGAAGTGATGTGCATTGGCGGGGGCACATCCTTTCACTCCTGGCACCGACAACTCAAGCCATGGGCCCGTGTAGTCAATGCACCGACAACTCAAGTGGTGTTGCACGCCCATCATTTTTGACCTTGAGGATCATCCAGATCACACAACTGTGGTTGGATGTCTGCCGTTGTTGGTTTCAACTATAATCTGGAACCTCATGTGTGATGCCCCGAGACCGTTGCGCCAGGTGTCTTCCAGTTATTCATGGTTGTTGCCTTGTCATTCGCTTTGCGCATTGCATCTTGCCATGTCATCATGTGCATTGCATCATCATGTTTTCAAGACTTGCATCCGTCCGGTTTCCCCTAGTTATCTTTGTTGTCCATTCTGAGCCCAGACAGAGTCGCACGCGCCTGGGCACGTCCGAAATAGTTTTTTATAAGTGGCCGTAAATGTTCTCGGAATGGGTTGAAAGTTGGCATGTGGTGTTTTTATGTTGTCGGTAAGCCGCCTGCCAAGTTTCATCACATTCGGAGTTCGTTTGATGCCCCAACGGATAACTATAGCGACATTATAGTCGGTTTTTTTGTCGGATGTTTCGGTCCCCGAAACTGCCGCCGGGCCTCTCCTTCTCTTCTCTCTCTTTTCTGAGCCCATCAAACCCCTTAGCTTCATTAACCGTTTCGAGACAAACCGAGTGTTCGATTCCCTCTTGCCAAACCACCTAATCCCTCTTTGCATAGTGCATCGACCCCTCGCCCGTGTCCGAAACTTCCCTGAACCCGACCCAGGCAGTCGTTACCGATGGGTCTGGATCATCCCCAAACATCTATAAAACATCTCCTTTTTCCTATTTGGACATCCTAACTATTTATTTCTCGATCGTCCGATTGCTATCGGAGGGACGAGGTAGCCCCTAACATTACCCACTCACTATATAATCAGTCTACTCTAACCCTAAATCCTAGGGAGATGTCCCACCCTTCCTATTCCGCGCTGCCACTTCGAGTTCCCCCTCGGGATCTCCCCTCCATCTCCCTCATTTTCTTCACCGAGCCAACCGGCCACCACCGATCCTTCCATCCGTTGATCCCCACCAATCCTTCCCAAGCTGCGAGCCAACCCCACAGCGCACCGTCTCCCAGCGCTCAATCCAGATGGGATCGAGATAGCAGCCGAGCGCCTCATCCTCACCTAGTCTCCCTCGCGCAGGCCGACCACGGAGACATCTCTGCCGGCCACCAGCAGTAGCACCAGAGCCAACCTCGCGCCTCCTCTCCCGTTCCTTCTTTCTATCCTTCCCCCGCTGCCCGTGCTCATCTCCCTCCCTCTCTCTCTCTCTCCCGTTTTGATGTGCAGCCGCCGCCGTGCCCTGCGACCCCTCCTGCAAGCTATTGCCGTCGCTACTCTACTTCAGTTCGAGCAGAAGAGGATGCTAGCGCCCTTGCCATCGCCTCAGGTTGCTCCCCGGAGTCCCTGCTCGCCGGAGTAGGCTACCAGCACTGCCGGCCTCCCTGCTTCTGCTGCTTCCTGCATCGTTCGCCGCCGCCAAGACCTTGCCTCGTCAGATCCGCCTCCCACCGCCTGGAATCGGTTCCCTTCGACCTCGCCCCACCTCCAGTGGTCGTCCCGCCGCCTGCCGTAGTCGGAAAAACCAACGCCACCTCCATGTTTCACTCCTGCACGAGCAGGACGACGAGCGCGCCGCCCCTGCGTTGACCCGCTCCTGGTCCTGCCTCGCTTGACCGCGCCTCCCCATCTCGAACGGCCCAGCTCTGCAGCGCCACCCTGGCCCAGTACCGAATCCAGCCTTTGGCCCAAAGTGAGCAGATCCCCTCCAGCCCCTCTACCCTGTGCCTGTTGGGCCAGTTCAAGTTTCGGCCTATTTCGGTTTTTTTTCACATCTCCGAATTTTGTATTTATTCCAGAGAACACAGTTTTACAGAAAAGTCCTCCTTGTTCATGCATTTAATAATTCCACAACCGTGCATCGGATTAAAACAACTTATATATGAAAAATGCTTAGAATTTTGTGTAGATTCATATTATCCAACTTTCATGCATGTTTAAAATGTTTAAAATGCTGTTTGATTAAATTTGCTCAAATGCCATATTGTATGTTTAACAACTCTAAATTTGTGTTTAGGGCAGAACAGTACCAAACCTAAAAATATGCACATAAGGATTTTCCGGACTTGTTGCTTGTTGTTTCGGCCTCATTTAAACTTGCCTAGATAGGTAGTTTTATTATGCTTCAACTCTTGCCATGTTTAACAAAATTTAATATGGTTGGGTATGTAAACAAGAGTGAACTAAATGTTTGAATGTGGTGTTTCGTCAATATGCAACTCGTTGCATATTGAGCTCCACTTAATTTGTAGTATTGTTTGTGCATATTGCCATGCCATGCCTCATTAATCCGGACATGCATCATACTTGGTTGTGCATCATGCCATGTTTATGTGATGGTTTGTTTACTATGTTGCTTGCTTCTTTCCGAGTTGCTTATTTTGTTTGCTTCGGTTCATTCCGGAGTTGTGAGGATCCGTTCGACTACGTCCGCTTGTCTTCTTCATGGACTCGTTTTTCTTCCTTAGGGATCTCACGCAAGATGACCATACCCTCGAAATCACTTCTATCTTTGCTTGCTAGTTGTTCGTTCTATCGCTATGTCGCGCTACCTACCACTTGTTATATCATGCCTCCCATTTTGCCATGTCAAGCCTCTAACCCACCTTCCTAGCAAACCGTTGTTTGGCTAAGTTACCGCTTTTGCTGAGCCCCTCTTATAGCATTGCTAGTTGCAGGTGAAGTTGAAGTTTGTTCCATTTTGGAACATGTTTATGTTGGGATATCACAATATCTCTTATTTTAAATAATGCATCTATATACTTGGTAAAAGGTGGAAGGCTCGGCCTTATGCCTGGTGTTTTGTTCCATTCTTTCCGCCCTAGTTTCCATCATACCGGTGTTATGTTCCTTAATTTTGCATTGCTTACGCGGTTGGGTGTTATGGGAACCCCTTGATAGTTCGCTTTGAATAAAACTCCTCCAGCAAGGCCCAACCTTCGTTTTACCATTTGCCTAAAAACCAATAACCTTCCCTTGGGTTCTACAGACCCAAGAGTCATCTTTATTTTTAACCCCCCGGGCCAGTGCTTCTCTCAGTGTTGGTCCGAACTAGAGCCCCTTGCAGCGCCACCTCGGGGAAACATGAGGGCTGGTTTTAGTTGTACGGATTGCTCATCCCGTGTTTCCCTGAGAACGAGATATGTGCAGCTCCTATCGGGATTGTCGACACATCGGGCGGCTTGGTGTAAGTGCATCTAGTGCAACCCCTAGTTGGTTTTGGAGTATTGACGACAAACCTAGTTAAGGGACTAATGTGTTTGTGAGAATTGCAGGATAACACAGGTAGAAGTCCCTCATTGATTCGGTTTTCCTACCAGAGATGACCCCTAAAAATGTATGAAGACATTGAAGTCAAAGGTGGTATGTGCAGACATTCACATTGAAGACTATGACAAGATAAGACATCGTGTGAAGACTATGGAGCGAGAAGACTTAGCAGTTTCGTCGTTCTGTGTTTTTCTTTGTTGAGTCATAGGAACCACCGCACTGTTAAGTGGGGTCCAAGTGAACCAGTCAGTATGACTGAAGTGATGCTTAACCACAATCCTATGTCTTCGAGTGAAGACTATGAGAGCAAATCTTGTCCAGAGTTGGATAAGTCAGCTTTGCTTGTAGCCCAAGTAAAATTGCCGTGTGTGTTTGAAATCTGACCGTTGGAACACATGTTAGTTCCTTAGTGACCGAGGGTCATTTCAGACAAATCAGGTTGGGTTGCCTAGTGGCTATAAATAGCCCATCCCCTATAACCATAAACGGTTGGCTGCTCAGAGTTAGTGTACAGCTTTTGTCGTTTGAGAGCAACCCACCTCGAAGCCTTTGACAGAGAATTTCTTGCGAGGATAAAGCCCTAACCACCCAGTGATGAAGACATGTACCTAGGGTAGGGACACGGACCTGACCAAAGAGTCCTACCCTAGGACACCCCTAGGAGAAGTCACCTTTCAATCGACTTGAAGGTATCCCACTCGACGGGTTCAAGACACTCGACCAAGAAGCTATCACTCGACCATGAAGCCAACCACTCGACTGCCAGGAGACCTAAAGTCACTCTGCAGGCAAACGGTTGGCTGTTAAGTAGTCTTTATGATCATTATAGCACTTTATTAGGGACGTTACCAGAAACGCCCAATCTTAAATGTACCTTAAACCCTGCATTATTGAGGGCAGGAGGGGTCCGGCGAACTCTATATAAGCCACCCCCTCCTCAGTATGAAGGGTTCGCACCCCTGTAATCCACACACGCATAATCCAGTCGACCGCCTCCGGGCTCCGAGACATAGGGCTATTACTTCCTTTGAGAAGGGCCTGAACTTGTAAACCTCGCGTGTAACAACTTCCCAATAGCTAAGATCTAGCCTCTCCATATTCACCCCCCTACATCACTGTCAGAGTTAGAACCACGACAGTTGGCGCCCACCGTGGGGCCGGAATCTTAGCGCTTAGTTGGAGAAGTTGCGATCTTTTCCGATCCCTTTGATCATGTTTTCTTGCGGAGTTTTGGTGGAGGACCGCGAGATCCGTCTCGCGGCGCTCACCTTCATCATCGATGACTCCGCCTGGCTTCAGGAGGCACCACTCGACGTCGACGCGCTCCCCGTCCGCGGTGCAACGCATTTCCGCGCATTCGTTCGTGGCGTCCTCCTGCGGCAGCCGTCGACCCAGTATTGGTCGGCCCCCGTATCGTCTCCCCGCTCTGTCTCCCACCGGCGCAAGCGCTCCGGTCGGTCGAGACTTCAGAGGTGGGTGAGGCATGCCGTGGCTCGCCAGTCGGCCACCCCGCAAGGCGCGGCAATCGAGCCCGACGAATCCCTCTGCGGCCTGTTCGACCTGTCGACTGGCTCCACGGAGACCGCATCCGAGTGCGACAGCAGCGACCCAGCGGCTGAGATTCTGGCGGTCGACGGAACGGACTGTCCTCCCGGTTTCCCTCCCGCTGATGGAGGCGCGGGTGGGGGCGATCCGTCGCATCCCCACGATGAGTATCTCCCCGAACCTCTCACGTCATTACAGTGAGAGGAGCTTCGCCGCCGGAACATGGACGCGCTCCGCACTCCTACCGTCGGAGAGACCCCCGAGGCCCGGGCCTTGGAGGACGCGCGTTTGGCCAACTTGGCCGAGCGCACTCGACTGGAGAATCTCCAGCGAGCACTCGACGAGCAAGCGCGTCAGTGGGCTCCCGAGTCTAGTCGACGCCAGCTCTTCCCGCTGACGCAGGTATATCGAACCCCAGTTCAGAATTTGGCCACCGCGGCCCGTATAGCAGAATCGATTCAGCCCTCCTAGTCGGAGGCTGGCAGGGGCTTGTTACAGATCAGAGCACTGCTCCGGGCGGCGGGAAACCAGAATTCCGCTGTCTCTCAGTCGCGGAATAGGATCCACAGTCGATCTGTCGCAACAGATACAGTCGAGTCGGCTCACAGCCCGAGATCGCCCCTGAGGCGTGAGGGACGTGGTGACCGGCATGACCAGTACAGGAGGAATGAGCAGTATGATCACCGATTCGACCGTGATGATCAACGTCGAGTGCCAACCCCTCCCCGAGGAGTGGGTCATATGCGCCTTGACGGCAAGATGACAGACGCCCTCATCGTGTTGGGCAGAGGATTCCAGTTGACCCCAGAGACCCAGGCTTTGATGCGAGATCCATCCTCGTTCAAGGTTTGGTTGACAGGAACAGAGCTCATCGAGAAGGGCACAACAGAGATGCGCCTGCCAGCAGCGGAGTACGTGCTTCAGGGCCAGAGTGTTTCAGTCGAGCCATCAGAGCCGCAGTGATTCCTCCCAATTTCAGGCTGGCGACTGGAATCAGCAAGTTCATCGGTGAATCTAAGCCTGACACGTGGCTCGAAGATTACCGAGTGGCTGTATAGATTGGCGGTGGCAATGATGAGGTGGCCATGAAGCATTTGCCTCTCATGTTAGAGGGCTCGGCCAGAGCGTGGCTAAATCAGTTAGCACCCAGCAGCATTTACACTTGGGAGGACCTCTCCCGAGTGTTTATCACGACCTTTGAAGGAACATGCAAGCGACCTGTAGGCCTTACAGAGTTGCGGTCTTGCGTGCAGAAGCCGAATGAAACTCTGAGGGAATACATCCAGAGGTGGATCACGCTGCATCACTCGGTTGAGAATGTGCCAGACCATCAAGCAGTTTGTGCCTTCAAGGAAGGTGTTAAATACAGAGAGTTGAATCTGAAGTTCGGTCGAACTGGAGAGATGTCTCTGAATCGGATGATGGAGATTGCCACCAAGTACACTAACGGAGAATATGAAGATCGACTCCGGAGTGGCAAGCAGAAAGCAGTCGCCCAGGAAACCGGAGGCAATTCCAGCCGGAAGCAGAAGCGGAAGGCCGAGCCAGCCGCCCCTGGGGAGGCCCTGGCCGCAACCCAGGGAAATTTCAAGGGAAAACCCAAAGGCCACTGGAAGCCCAAGAAAGTCAAGGATCAAGACGAAAATGATGTTTTGGATCTGCCATGTCACATCCACACCAAGAAGGATGAAGAGGGTAATTTTATTTACCCAAAGCATACCACTCGACAGTGCCGTCTCCTGATCCAGCAGTTCTGAGGAAAGCAGTCCAAGGATAAGGAAGAAGAGTCGGACAGAGTCGAGGACAAGGAAGACAGTGATGATGGATACCCCCAAGTCAATTCCACCCTGATGATTTTTGCTGATGTCGAAAGCAAAAGTCGACTGAAAGTCATTAACCGAGAGGTGAACATGGTTGCCCCGGCAACACCCAGTTACCTGAAGTGGTCTCAGACTGCCATCACATTCGACCAGTATGATCACCCGACGCACATTGCCACCCCTGGGAGGCAAGCTTTGGTGGTCGACCCAATTGTTGAAGGCACTCGACTGACTAAAGTCCTGATGGATGGTGGGAGTGGCCTGAACATACTGTATGCTGAAACATTGAAAGGAATGGGCATTCCGATGTCCAGGCTCAGCACCAGTAACATGAGTTTCCACGGAGTCATTCCTGGGAAGAAAGCCCAATCACTCGGCCAGATCGCTCTTGATGTGGTTTTCGGTGATTCAAAAAATTACCGCAAGGAAAAGTTGACATTCAAGGTTGTGGACTTCCAAAGTGCTTATCACGCCATTTTGGGCAGGCCAGCTTACGCACGCTTCATGGCCCGGCCATGTTACGTGTATCTCAAACTGAAGATGCCTGGCCCCAAAGGTGTGATCACTGTTACAGGCAATCGGAAGAAGGCGGAAGAGTGCTTTCAGAAGGGCTCAAAGATTGCAGATGCTCAGATGGCAGTGGTCGAGCTGCAAGAGTACCAAAAGACTGCCGATCCAAGCGAGTTGCTACGAGCCAAGAAGCCTGCTTCAGAATCAGCTTTTCAGTCGTCCGGTGAAACAAAGACAGTCCACATTCACCCGACCGACCCCGATGCTGCCCCGACTCACATCTCAACGACGCTTGACTCCAAATAGGAAGAAGCGCTCATCCAGCTCCTCCGTGAGAACTGGGACATCTTCGCATGGAAACCCTCTGACATGCCTGGAGTTCCCAGAGGGCTGGCTGAGCACCTTCTACGAGTCGACCCGAAGTTCAAGCCTGTGAAAGAACATCTTCGACGATCTGCCGTCCAGAAGAGGAAAGCCATTGGCGAGGAGGTGGCTCGGCTCTTAGCAGCGGAGTTTATCCGAGAGATTTACCACTCCGAGTGGCTCGCCAATGTCGTCATGGTCCCCAAGAAGGACAAGTCACTTCGCATGTGCATTGATTTCAAACATATCAATCGGGCCTGCCTGAAAGATCATTTTCCTCTCCCTCGCATCGACCAAATAGTCGACTCGACTACGGGGTGCGAGAGATTGTCTTTTCTAGATGCTTATTCCGGGTACCATCTGATCCGTCTGTATGGACCCGACGAAATCAAAACAGCTTTCATCACCCCATTCGGATGCTTCTGTTATGTCACCATGCCGTTCAGCCTCAAGAACGCCGGAGCCACGTTCATGAGAATGATTCAGAAGTGTTTACTCACTCAAATCAGTCGAAATGTGGAGGCATACATGGATGATATTGTGGTCAAGTCACGCAAAGGTTCCGACCTGCGAGCTGACCTTGCCGAAACCTTTGCCAACCTCAGGAGGTATGGTATCAAGCTCAATCCATCAAAGTGCACATTCGGAGTTCCAGGTGGAAAGTTACTTGGTTTTCTCGTTTCCGAACGGGGGATCGACGCCAATCCTGAAAAAGTTGGCACCATACTCCGGATGAAGCGTCCCGTTCGTGTGCACGACGTCCAAAAGCTTACAGGCTGCTTGGCCGCCCTAAGTCGATTCATTTCTCGTCTCGGTGAAAAGGCATTGCCCCTTTACCGACTGATGAATAAGTCTGACAAGTTCGAGTGGACTCCGGAACCTGATGCAGCATTTGCAGAGCTCAAAGCTCTGCTCTCCACCCAGCCGGTGCTTGCCGCCCCAATCAGCAAAGAGCCTCTGCTGCTTTACATTGCAGCCACAGGGCAAGTTGTCAGCACAGTACTTACGGTCGAGCGGGAAGAAAAAGGAAAGGCCTTCAGAGTTCAGCGCCCAGTCTATTATGTGTCTGAAGTTTTGACACCTTCAAAACAAAGATACCCTCACTACCAGAAGCTTGTATATGGGATTTATATGACCACCAAGAAGGTTGCACATTACTTCTCTGACCACTCCATTACAGTCTTCAGCGACGGCCCACTGTCAGAGATTATGCATAACAGAGATGCAACTGGTTGAGTGGCCAAGTGGGCGATTGAACTCCTTCCCTTAGATATCAAGTTTGAAGCAAAGAAGGCTATCAAGTCCCAAGCAATTGCAGATTTCATCGCCGAGTGGATTGAACAGCAACTTCCGACTCAAGTTCACTCGGAGCACTGGACCATGTTCTTCGATGGATCTAAGATGTTGAATGGTTCCGGTGCTGGGGTAGTTCTAGTCTCCCCCCGAGGAGATAAGGTCAGATATGTTCTCTAGATTCACTTCGATTCCTCCAACAATGAAGCAGAGTATGAAGCACTTTTGTATGGGTTGCGCATGGCCATTTCACTCGGCGTACGTCGCCTCATGGTCTATGGCGACTCAGATTTGGTGGTTAATCAGGTGATGAAGGAGTGGGACGTCAGAAGTCCTGCTATGACTGGTTATTGCAATGCAGTGAGAAAGCTAGAAAAGAAATTCGAGGGGTTAGAGCTTCATCACATCCCCCGACTGAAAAACCAAGCAGCTGATGATCTAGGAAAAATAGGCTCCAAGAGAGAAGCCATTCCCAGCAATGTGTTTCTGGAGCACATCTGCTCGCCGTCAGTCCAGGAGGATCCTTTCACAGAAGAAGCCCCACAACCAAAAAGTGCCACAGATCCGACTGAAGTCGAAGTTCCTGCTGTGGTCGACCTAATCATGGAAGTCTTGGCAATCACTCCCGACTGGACAATACCATACATCGCGTATATCCTAAGGAAAGAGCTCCTATAGACGAGGAAGAGGCTCGACAGATCGTCCGCCGATCCAAGGCCTTCACAGTCATAAAGGGGCAGTTGTATAGAGAAAGCACGACTGGAATCGGTCAGAAGTGCATAACACCAGAAGAAGGTCGGATAATCCTCGATGATATCCACTCGGGGACCTGTGGCCACCATGCGTCCTCTCGGACCATTCTGGCTCAAGCATACCGAGCAGGATTTTACTGGCCTAGAGCAAATAAGATGGCAAAAGAGATAGTCGACAAATGTGGAGGCTGCCAGTTCTACTCCAACATGTCACACAAGCCTGCATCAGCCCTGAAGACCATTCCAGTCGTCTGGCCCTTTGCTGTCTGGGGACTGGACATGGTTGGTCCACTGAGAACAGGCAGGAGCGGATTCACGCATGTGCTTGTGGCAGTCGACAAGTTCACCAAATGGATTGAAGCCAAGCCTATCAAGAACCTCGCTGCTGGCACTGCTATCAGTTTCGTCAGAGGACTAACATTCAGATATGGAGTCCCTCATAGCATCATCACTGACAATGGGTCAAACTTCGATTCGGACCAGTTCAGAGCTTTTTGCGCCTCTCAAGGCACACGAGTCGACTACGCGTCGGTCGCGCATCCTCAGTCGAATGGACAAGCTGAAAGAGCAAATGGTTTGATTCTCAAAGGACTGAAGCCTCGGCTGATGCGTGATCTCAAGCATGCGGCAGGTGCTTGGGTCGACGAGCTTCTGTCAGTTCTGTGGGGATTGAGGACCACCCCTAACCGGTCGACTAGAAGAACTCCATTCTTTCTGGTTTATGGAGCCGAAGCGGTTCTGCCAAGTGATCTTCTTCACAACGCGCCCCTAGTCGAGCTTTACACCGAAGATGAAGCAGAACAGGCCCGGCAAGACACAGTCGACCTCCTAGAAGAAGAGAGGGAGATGGCCATGATCAGATCGACCATTTATTAGCAAGACTTGCGTCGATTCCACGCCAGGAATGTGAAGAGTCGAGCCTTCCAAGAAGGAGATTTGGTCCTCTGAGTGGATCAACAGAAACCACACAAGCTTGCTCCTACTTGGGAAGGCCCCTTCATCATCACCAGAGTCCTCCACAATGGAGGGTATCACCTCTACAATGTTGATCACCAGATCGACGAGCCTCGAGCTTGGAATGCGGAACTACTCTGCCCCTTTTACACTTGAGCTCTCCCTTGGACGAGATGTAATAAGAAAAATTCTTGTAGTTCATTTTTATCAAAGGCAAGAGTGTTCCATCAATTGTTGTCACTTTTGTTTACATACGGAATCCCCCAGTGGGTGACTTAGCCGCGAATCCATTTCGCCTAAGTTTGAAAAAAATCCTACCGAGTGGAGAGTGATCCTCCCACTCAGGGGCTTAGTTGCAGTCCAGCACTCGCCTAAGTTCTCTCACTTAGAGACTTAGCTGCGGTCCGGCACTCGCCTAAGTTTGAAAAAATCCTACCGAGTGGAGAGCGATCCTCCCACTCGGGGGCTTAGCTGCAGTCCAGCACTCGCCTAAGTTCTCTCACCTAGAGACTTAGCTGCAGTCCGGCACTCGCCTAAGTTTTAAAAAAATCCTACCGAGTGGAGAGCGATCCTCCCACTCA
>NC_041386.1:366222807-366225779 GCF_002162155.2 Triticum dicoccoides | reverse complement strand
GCTTAGCTGGAGTCCAGCACTTGCCTAAGTTCTCTCACCTAGAGACTTAGCTGCAGTCCGGCACTCGCCTAAGTTTGAAAAAATCCTACCGAGTGGAGAGCAAACCTCCCACTCAGGGGCTTAGCTGCAGCCCAGTGTTCGCCTAAGTTTTAAAAAAGTCCTACCGAGTGGAGAGCGATCCTCCCACTCGGGGGCTTAGCTGCAGTCCAGCACTCGCCTAAGTTCTCTCACCTAGAGACTTAGCTGCAGTCTGGCACTCGCCTAAGTTTGAAAAAATCCTACCAAGTGGAGAGCAAACCTCCCACTCGGGGGCTTAGTTGCAGCCCAGTGCTCGCCTAAGTGTTTAAAAATCCTACTGAGTGGAGAGTAAACCTCTCACTCGGAGGCTTAGCTACAGCCCAGTTCTCACCTAAGTACAAGACTCGACCCAATCCGCGAGTCGACCGCTACCTTCTCCCTCGGATCTGCGTCGCAAATACAAGATTATTCCGAGTGAAGATCAAGTTCCACTCGACGAATCAAACCGTGAAGATATCCAACGAGAAATCAAGTTCAGAAAAAGCCCAAAAGGTCCCAGACCTCAAAGTAGTTGAGCCCTCGGCTTGGCGGAGTTTAAACGGTTACAAATCCACTCGGCATCCCGACGTAAATTCAAAGTTTTTCACTCCTCGGGAGGAGGACTAGAAGGGGCGACAAACTCATCCAAGTCGATCCCGTCGGCGATACGGGTGGCAGCGGCGATGAAAGTCTCCATGAAGTCTTGAAAGTTGTGCTTCCTGGTATTTGCAACTTGGACGGCCGCCAGCTTTTCTTCCCGCGCCTCCTTGCAATGGACGCGGACCAGAGACAGAGCAACATCAGCACCACATCTAGCAGAAGATTTCTTCCATTCCGCCACTAGACCTGGGACTTCGTTAAGTCGAGCCATCAGAGACTCGAGGTCGTTCTGAAGCGTCGTCCCAGGCCAGAGTGATGTGTCGATCCGCGACATTGCAACTTTCAGCCGAGCCAGATAATCAACGACGCTGGCAACACGAGACTCCAGTCGGAGCACGTTCATGGTAGCCTCGTCCTTCACAAGAGAGTTAACAGGGTCCAAGCTTGGCTCCACTCGACTGGTCTCCTCTTCAAAGTTCTGACAGAATTCTACAAACACGATTCAAGAGTAAGACAGTGGCCCTACGCAGGCTTGGCAAACTGCAAGACAGTCGGGGCAGAGTAATTACCTTCGAGCATGACGAACAACTTCTTGGCAAGTCCACCGAGATAAGCTTCCAGATCTTTTACCTTCCCCACCAGCTCACCCGCCTTGTCGTGCAGAGCCATCTTCTCCTTCTTCAGTCGACTGGCATCTCGATTAGCTGTCTCGAGAGCGGTTTTCAGTCTGGAGTTCTCCTGTTCAAGAGCTCCGACCGAAGCCAATTTCTCCTTTGCGAGCTTCGTTTTGCTTGAGGCCTCCTTCTGTGCCTCTGCAAGGTCTTGGTCCTTCTTCTTCAGAGCTTCCTCCAGTTTATCTGTGGCGCGTCGAGTGGAACCAACATCAAGAATGGAGAAGAAAGAAAAGCCACCCGTTAAGAATAGAGAACCTCACCGGCCATACCTTTCTCTTCTTCTTGCGCCTTCCTCAAATTCTCCTGAGCAAGCTTCAAGTTAAGGTTGAGCTAGATCTACTGATTCTCCAACTCAGTATAGCGAGCTACAAGTTCGCAAGATTTCTGTAAAAAGGAAAATCAGTCGATAGACGTCCAAGATAAGTTGCTTCCGAGTAACTAAGAGACAATGATGACGTTTCTAAGACCACATCCGAATCAAAAACATTCGACAGTAGTCTCGGGGACTACACCCAATGGGTGCACTCAGCGCGCCCCCACTGGTTCAACCAAAAAAAAAGTCGACTGCCCACAGTCGACCGGATACAATTCCACTCGACCTGGCCCGACCAAACCGAGTGAAGAAATACAGGTACAGCAACACAATGTAAAGACTACAGTCGACTGCCAGCAGTCCACCGTAGTCTCGGGGACTACACCCAGTGGGTGCACTTAGCGTGCCCCCACTCGTCCAAAGGATTGGCACACACACCTAGTGGGTGTACAGATACAGATACAAAAGATCTTCGGAAAAGAGGCTCTTCAAACAGCATATCATAACAGACCAAGTGTCGAGTCGACTGACCTGGACGTTGCTCTGAAGAGCCGAACTCGCGTCATAGGCTGCTTGGCTGGCCTCCCGAGCCATCTTCACTTGCTCCATCATGATCCCCGCCTGGCGTATAGCCTCCTTTGCAGCAGCCGCTTGGTCCTCAGGGACGGGGTACGCAGCAAAAAGCGAAGGTGGATCCGCAGTCGACGCCGAGGGCCACGCACTCGCTAGAGGAATGGCGAAGGTCACAGAAGCCCGAGTGGTGTCACCGCCATCCTGAGCCACGGCCTCGGACGCCGGAGCGGATTGGGGGGTCTTGTCAGCCGACACCCTCTTGTGCCTCCTCACTCTTAACGGACCGTCATCGTCGTCATCCGGGAGGTCGATAACATGAGGAGGAGCTACAGGGAAAACATTCAATCGACCAGAGTAGCAATAAAGGTTCAGTCGACTCAAAGGCACGACATCAGCAATCGTACCAGGGTTGGAGGTAACAGCGTCCTCCATCTCTTGGTCATCGTTCCTGGCGGAGACCTCAGAAGTAGCACCGCTGCAAATCTCGAAAGTCAATCAGTTGGTTCAGTGAATCGACCAAGGATCCGTCCACGGTCGACAAAGGAAAGCAAGTCTTATTATTACCCGAAAATGGTAGGAACAACTATCTTCATCTTGGGAAGAGCCTTGGGCGGCTTGGATGGCGTCGCTCGTGGATGCTTGGGAGCCTTCCCAGTCGGCGGAGGAGAAGAGGTCCGAGGGCATTTCGACGACTACCCAACAGGAGCAGTCGCCTTGCCACGTTCCCGCGCTGGATCGTGGGTGAGCTTGGATCT
>NC_041386.1:366142762-366222528 GCF_002162155.2 Triticum dicoccoides | reverse complement strand
GTCGCCTGGAAAACAACAGGCAAGACGAAAGTCAATCGACTTATTCAAAGAAGACCAATGCAGAAGACAAGATATCAGTCGGGAGCACAAAGACATACCTGGTCCACCTCATACGAGTTGTCGAGTGGGGTTACCCTCCTGGCTCCTCGGGGGTTGTCTTTGTTCCCCATGATGCTCGACAGCCACCCCTCCACCATCTCGTCGGTGACCTCCTCCGGGTGGACCCGAGTGGTGTCATCAAGACCCGAATACAGCCACATCGGGTGGTCGCAGGCCTGGAGCGGTTGGATGCACCTTTGAAGGAAGACCTCCAGCAGGTCCATACTAGTCACACCCTCGCGGACAAGCTCAACCACTCGACCTACCAGCACCTTGACTTGGGCCTTTTCCTCCGGCGCGACTTTCAGAGAGGCAGGCTTCTCGGCTCGGTCGAGGGAAAAAAGAGGAAGACCAGTCGACTATCCTGGGGTCGCCTCGTCCTTGCAGTAGAACCAGGTCGACTGCCAGCCACGGACCGACTCCGGGAAGGTGATAGATGGAAAACAACTCTTCCCCCTCGTCTGGATCGCCAGGCCCCCGCACAGCTGGATCACCTGCGTCCTCTCGTCACTCGACTTAGCCTTCTTGACCGATTGAGAACGGCAGGTAAAGATGTGTTTGAAGAGTCCCCAATGGGGTTGACAACCCAAGAAAGCCTCACACATGGAGATGAAAGCAGTGAGGTAGACAATGGAGTTGGGAGTGAAGTGGTGGACCTGCACTCCTAAGAAATTCAGGAAACTCCGGAAGAAAGGATGGGGCGGCAGAGAAAACCCTCGGTCGATGTGGGTGGCTAGGAGCACGCACTCACCGTCGCGGGGTTGAGGTTCGATCTCTCCCCCCGGAAGACGCGCAGCTTCGTGGGGAATGACTCCCCCCTCGACCATATCATCGAGATCCTCTTGCCGGAGCACCGATGGCATCCAGTCACCCTGGATACAACCTTTGGGCAGAGCGGTCCTAGAGAAGATCCGCCCCGAGCTGACCTCTTCCCTTTCCTCGCCGCCGCCGCCTTCTTCGCGCGCTCCAGAGCGGAGGTCTTGCTCTTCGTCATCGTCGCCGGCGAAGTCTCGCACGGGCCTGCTGCGTTGGGGCAGGAACGAAGGTGGCGGAAGGACTTGCGAAGGGGGAGAGGCGGAAGAAAGGAGGAGAAGAGAGCGCACTGCTTGGAAACCCCGAGCCGGCGATTTATAAGGGACCGCTTCCGAGTGGCTGACTGGTAGGCCCAGGCTATCTAGTCAAATCCCACAGCAGACGCGCGCGCAGTATGTGGCGAAAAAGACGACGCGGGGATCGAGGAGCTTCCGCTTTATCGCTTCTGATTACTGTGGCCGCTCTCGTCCCGCGCACTTCCCAAAATCCGAATCCCGCGACATCCGCGGGCCACAAAACAACTTCTCAAAATAGAAGACCCCGATCGCGTCGGCGCTCGGTATGTCACAAACAAAGAAATTCACTCGACGAAAGGCCTGGAATGGATCAAGGCGACTGAAAAAGGTTGGCAACGTCATCCGTGACGATTGACCCAAAACGAGGCGCTCACATAGCCCGAAGAACCAGTCGGAAAGATCTCCAACTCTTTCCCCACTCTAACCTCGATCCATTCGGGGGCTAATGATGAAGACATGTACCTAGGGTAGGGACACGGACCTGACCAAAGAGTCCTACCCTAGGACACCCCTAGGAGAAGTCACCTTTCAATCGACTTGAAGGTATCCCACTCCACGGGTTCAAGACACTCGACCAAGAAGCTATCACTCGACCATGAAGCCAACCACTCGACTGCCAGGAGACCTAAAGTCACTCCGCAAGCAAACGGTCGGCTGTTAAGTAGTCTTTATGATCATTATAGCACTTTATTAGGGACGTTACCAAAAACGCCCAATCTTAAATGTACCTTAAACCCTGCATTACTAAGGGCAGGAGGGGTCCGGCGAACTCTATATAAGCCACCCCCTCCTCAGTATGAACGGTTCGCACCCCTGTTATCCATACATGCATAATCCAGTCGACCGCCTCTGGGCTCCGAGACGTAGGGCTATTACTTCCTCTGAGAAGGGCCTGAACTCATAAACCTCGCGTGTAACAACTTCCCAATAGCTAAGATCTAGCCTCTCCATATTCACCACCCTACATCACTGTCAGAGTTAGAACCACGACACCCAGAGCCAAAGAGAGTTAGGCATCATTGAAGTCTTCCTGTCTGCGTGATCTGAAGATTTATTACACTTGAGGACTGTGAATCCTCCAGCCGGTTAGGCGTCGCGTTCTGAGCATCCAAGAGTCATTATGGATTGCCGGTGAACGAAGTCTGTGAAGGTTTGGAAGTCTACCTTGAAGACTTGCCAGAGTGATTGGGCAAGGACTGGGTGTCCTTAGCTCGAGGGGAATAAGGTGAAGACACGGTCTTCTGAGTTGAATCTCAGCCTCCCTAACCAGACATATAGTTGTCACAGCAACTAGAACTAGTCCAACAAATCATTGTCTTCAACGAGTCACTGGTTTCATCCTTCCTATTCCTTTACTTACTGTTGGCCTTGGTGAAGTCATTGCATGATTGCATTATCTTTTGTCTTCATTGAGTGACTGCTTGTTCTGATTGGCTTCACTATATCTTCCTACCTGATCTTTACTGCCTAGCTGCTATTAGTCATTGTGCTTTCACTTCATTGAATACTTGACTATGGTTTTCCTAGTGTAGTCTACCTTCCGCTGCATGGTAATAGGTTTATTTCTATCGTTTGTCTTCGAAACTTCCATGTTTTGAAGACTTCCATAAAAATCGCCTATTCACCCCCCCTCTAGTCGATCACTAGCACTTTCAATTGGTATCAGAGCAAGGTACTCCCTTGTTCTGTGTGATTCGGTTTAATCACCTGGAGTTTTAGCTATGTCGACTGCAGGGATAATCAAAGTCTCCGCTGCGTGCCCAGTCTTCGATGGAACTGAATATCCCTACTGGAAGAATAAGATGCGCATGCATCTTGAAGCCATTGAGTCGACCTATGGTATGTCGTCAAGAATGGCGTTCCCAAGGCTGGTGAAGGTGTCACCATTGCTGATGTCAAGAAGTTCGTTCAACTAGACTCCACTACCAAGAACATCATTTGTGGTCATCTGACCAAAGGACAGTATGCCCGTGTGAGTGCTTTGGAAACATCTAAGCTAGTCTAGGACTGGCTCTCCAAGGTCAACGAAGGCGTCTCAATCCAGAGAGATCAGAGAATCAGTGTCCTTCGCAACCTCTTCAACCACTTCAAGAGAAATGACAATGAGAATGTTCAGCTCACGTTTGATCGACTCACTGACATCACAAATGAGCTCCAAGCCCTCGGCGCCATTAAGATCACCAAGCATGAAGTCGTCAAGACACTCCTGAGATCACTTGACAGCTTGTTTGACACCCTAGCTCGGATGATTCAAGAACTTCCTAACTTCAAAACACTCGATCCGTCTGACATACCTGAGAGGCTCAACACACACGAGTTTCAGCTTTCTGAGAAAAGAGACATCTACGGTCCCAACTATGGGCGAACTCGTGCCTTGAAGGCAAAAGCTGTCTCCTCATCTGAAGAAGAGCCTGACAGTAGTTCTGATGATCCTGAAGACAATGGAAAGGAGCTTGCTATGCTTGTGAAGAAGTTCCAAAAATTCACCAAGAAGAAAGGCTTCAGAAAGTCCTCACGATCAAGCTCAAGGAATGATGAAGCTTCTGCTCATGACTACAAGAAGAGAACATGCCACAAGTGCAAGAAACCTGGCCACTACATCTCTGAGTGTCTGCGGTGAGACAATGAGAACAAGAAGAGAAAGAAGAGCAAGGAGTATGATTCTGACGACAAGAAGAAGAAGAAATACTCAAAGTCGTCTTCCAAGTCTTCCTCAAAGTCTTCATCACACAAGAAGAGCTCATCTGGCAAGGCACGTGCGTTTGTTGGCAAGGAAATGGATTCAGAGGAGGAGTCCACTTCTGAGGAGGCGGATGTGGAGTCTGAGGCGGAGTCCGATTCTGGCATTGCGAGTCTGGCTACGGCATACGTTGCCAAGTCCATCTTCAACACTGAAGACAATGACTCCATCACCGACACCGATGCAAATGACAAGGACTACTCTGCTCCTACCTATTGCTTCATGGCACGCGGTGCCAAGGTAAACACACGCACTACTCACTATCAAACTTCCAGTGAAGATGACTCTAATTGTGGTTCCAAACCCAGCTACAAAACACTTGCTAAAATTGCAACTGAACAACAGAAAGCTATGGAACATATTCAAAAACTGTTAGACAAAAGCGATGACCTGTTAGACGCTGAAATTACTCGATCTCAGTCCTTAATTGAAGACATAAAAAATCTTCACGTTAAGTATGAGGAACTTGAAAGTCATCATGAAACGCTCTCAACAACTCATGAAAAACTTTCCTATGATTATCTTCAAAGGAAGCAAGATCTTGAGAAATTGAGAGCGGCTCATGAAGATCTTCAAAAGGAAAACGAGTCACTTCGTGCCAAACAGACCAGTTCCGCTCGGGGAGGATTTGAACCACCATGTCTTAAATGTATTGAGCGTGACAATGCTACTTCTGTTGCTGGTTGTTCTACTGCTTCTACTGTTGCAATATCTTCAACTGCTGATGTGCCAACTAACCCCTCTGCTGAGGATGCCACTACTATTGCTGATGAGAATGCTAGGTTGAAGACATTGCTTGAAACAGGGATGTTCAAAAGCCTCAAAGGGCATCAGACACTATGTGATGTCCTCAAAAGGCAGATCCTGAACCGAAACCCTAGGAAAGAGGGTGTTGGGTTCGGAAGGAAAATGAATGCTGATGGCTCTTACTGGAAACCTGACCAGTACCCCAAAACCACATGGGTTGCTACTAAGGGACCTTCAGTGGATCCATCCACCCTACCTGGCTTCACTTGTGCTAATCCCATTGTTATTGATGAATCCTTTGATGCAAACTATAAACTGTTTAAGAATCAGAAGGGTGAAGTGTTTGCCAGGTATATTGGTACTAACTGCAGGAATGGACCGCCTATGAAGAAGGTCTGGGTGCTGAAAAGGTGTTTGGAGAATCTTCCTGTGAATGTCGTCATGACACCACATGTGAAGAAGACAAACCCCAGACCACAGGCTTCATACGGTCCAAAGGCTTCATATAGACAGAGGACTCACCTGAGTCACACTAACACAAATGTTTTGCAGGGAAGCCATACTCAGGCCTATGAATATGAGCGCGTTTCATCAAACCGCCATGTTCATAAGACCAAGAACTATTCTGCTTATTCTTATGAGTACTATTTTCCACCTGCAAGTTTTTTTGCTAGGGCTCCAAAGCCAAAGTTCTCAGATGCTGCACTTAGACTCGTTGCTTCAAAGCCACCCTTGAAGATATGTGTGGCTAAGAAAGCTTAACTCTCTTTTGCAGGGAAAGGTCTCCAGCCGAAAACCAAAATTGTCTGAAGCTATTGCTGGGGACCTTAAACATCTTGTAGGGCGCAAGATCGAATGCCCAAATGGTCTTATTATGTATTTTGTTCCTGAGTCGCTTGCTACTTGCCCTATCAGTCCTAACCTCGATCTAAGCTTTCATAATCCACTTGCTCGTCAAATGTTTTTGCTTCACAACTCTGTTCGTGAAGCCTATCCCCCTAACTGCACTGTAGGGTACGACACCAACTACTTCAGAATGGATTATTGATAGTGGGTGTACTAATCACATGACTGGCAAGCGAAGTCTTCTTATGGACTCAACCTTACGTCCATCTGTCAAAAGTCACATCACATTTGCTGACACTGGTAAAAGTAAGGTATTGGGTCTAGGTAGAGTTGCAATCTCAAAGGATCAAGACATGGATAAAGTCATGCTTGTTGAATCCCTTGGTTTCAACTTAATGTCTATCTCAATGCTTTGCGATTTAAACATGATTGTGATGTTCGGAAAATATCGTTGCCTTGTTCTAATGGAATCTGACAAGTCTCTGGTGTTTGAAGGGTATTGGAAAGATGATCTGTACGTGGTAGATTTCTCAGCAGGACCACAACTTGCCGTATGTCTTCTAGCAAAAGCTTCAGAATGCTGGCTCTGGCATCGGAGGCTAGGGCATGCTGGCATGAGGAACTTGCACACTCTTGCAAGAAAGAAGCATGTCATAGGCATCGAGGGCATCAAGTTCAAGAAGGATCACTTATGCGGTGGATGTGAAGCAGGAAAGATGACGAGGGCCAAGCATCCCTCGAAGACAATCATGACAACAACTCAACCCTTTGAACTGCTCCACATGGACCTTTTCGGTCCCACTCATTACTCAACTCTTACTACTACTGCTTGTCTCTATGGCTTTGTCATTGTTGATGATTATTCAAGATATACTTGGGTGCATATAATCCTCTACAAGACTGAAGTGCAGGATGTCTTCAGACGCTTCGCCAATCGAGCCATGAACAACTATGGCGTCAAGATAAAGCACATCAGAAGTGACAATGGCACTGAATTCAAGAACACTGGGCTAGATACATATCTTGATACCTTGGGAATCACACATGAATTCTCAGCTCCGTACACGCCGCAGCAGAATGGCATCGTCGAACGCAAGAACAAAAAACTTATTGAGATGGCTCGGATGATGCTTGATGAATACAAGACTCCAAGAAAATTCTGGCCTGAAGCCATTGATACTGCATGCCATATCATCAACCGTGTTTATCTTCACAAGCTTCTGAACAAGACATCCTATGAGCTCCTTACTGGCAAGAAGCCAAATGTCGGTTACTTCAGAGTATTTGGTGCCAGGTGCTGGATCAAGGATCCACATCACACTTCAAAATTTGCACCAAAAGCACATGAAGGTTTTATGCTTGGATATGGAAAGGATTCACACTCCTATAGAGTCTTCAACCTCTTTCACTATAAAGTGGTTGAAACTGTGGATGTGCGGTTCGATGAGACTAACGGCTCGCAAAGAGGGCACCTCCCAAATGTGCTAGATGAAGTTCCATCCAGTGAATCAATCAAACTTATGGGAACTGGAGAAATCATACCATCTGAAGCTCAGCCTGAAGAGGAACTTATCATCTCCGCACCTGATCAACCTGAAGACAATGCTCAGCCTGAAGACAATCCTTCTAACAATGAAAATGATCTGCAAGAGCAAAATCTTCATCTTGTACATCCTCGTGTTGCAAATGAAGTACAGATTGAGAGAATAATTGATAGCATGAATGCACCAGGTCCACTCACTCGTTCAAGGGCAACACAGCTAGCTAATTTCTATGGGCACTTCGCATTTGTATCAATATCTGAACCCAAGAAAGTTGATGAAGCCTTCATGGAGCCTGAATGGATTCAAGCTATGCAAGAAGAGCTTCAGCAATTTGAACTGAATAATGTATGGGAACTGGTTAAGCGTCCTGATCCTGGCAAGCACAATATAATAGGCACCAAATGGATATATCGCAACAAGCAAGATGAGCATGGTCAAGTTGTCAGAAACAAAGCTCGTCTCATTGCTCAAGGATACACTCAAGTTGAAGGGATTGACTTTGATGAAACATTTGCTCCTGTGGCTAGACTTGAAGCCATACGCAAACTGCTGGCCTATGCAAATCATCATAACATTCTTCTGCATCAAATGGATGTGAAGAGCGCTTTTCTCAATGGCAAGATTGACGAAGAAGTGTATGTTGCACAACCGCCTGGCTTTGAAGATCCAAAACATCTTGATATGGTGTACAAGCTCAACAAGGCACTGTATGACCTCAAACAAGCCCCTAGGGCTTGGTATGACACACTCAAAGACTTCCTGAAGAGCAAAGGCTTCAAACCTGGTTCCCTCGACCCCACTCTCTCCATGAAGACATATGATGGTGAACTGTTTGTGTGCCAAATATATGTGGATGACATTATCTTCGGCTGCACCAATCAGAAATACACTGATGAGTTTGGATATATGATGCAATAGCAATATCAGATGTCCATGATGGGAGAGCTGAAGTTCTTCCTTGGACTTCAAATACGTCAGCAACGCAACGACATCTTTATATCTCAAGAGAAATACCTCAAAGATTGCCTGAAGAAATTTGGAATGCAAGATTACAAAGGCTACACGACGCCAATGCTAGCCAAACATCATCTGGGTCCCGACGACAATGGTAAAGAGTTCGATCAAAAGGTATATCGCTCCATGATTGGTTCCTTGCTTTATTTATGTACATCTAGGCCAGATATCATGCTTAGTGTTTGCATGTGTGCCCGGTTCCAAGCGGCACCAAAGGAATCGCATCACTTAGCTGTGAAGCGAATTCTCAGATATTTGGCTCACACCCCAACACTAGGACTATGGTATCCAAAGGGCTCAGAGTTTGATCTAGTTGAATTCTCGGATGCTGATTATGCTGGTGACAAGGTGGATCGCATGTCTACATTAGGCACATGCCATTTTCTGGGACGATCACTTCTTCTATGGATGAAGAAAACACTCAAAGACTATGGCATTCACCTAAAGCAAGTGCCACTCTACTACGACAACGAAAGCACCATCAAGATTGCCAACAACCCAGTTCAGCACTCGAAGACAAAGCACATCCAAATTCGTCATCACTTTCTCATAGATCATGTTGTGAAGGAAGATATTGATATCATACATGTCAACACCAAAGAGCAATTGGCAGATATCTTCACCAAGCCCTTGGATGAGAAGAGGTTCTGCAAGTTATAGTGTGAGCTAAATATCTTGGAATCCTCAAATGTCCTGTGATCAGGCACACATCCTAACACTTATCCATGTTGATGACTTAGATGTGCAACACACGAAGTAAAGTATATCTTCAATAAATGAAGACTTACATTCTGAGTGTGAATACATTAACGTGGAATTTGACTTCGGAGCGCCACGATAATTGTGCGCCGTGTTTGGGTCTAATACTTCCTATACGGTGGGTAACACCACCACCAAATTCTTGTGTTGAAGTGTTTTACCCATGGTGTTACATTTGCTATGTCTTCACATTTGGTTTGTCTTCATTTTCAACTTGTCTTAATGATTATCTTCATTATGTTGATATGATTGTCTTCTGGTATATACTAATTTTGTTTGGTTTCTGTCCTCTACAGCATTCACATATAGCTATGGCTTCTTGATGAATCTTTTGAACTAAGTGAATGTGATCGGACCCTAACCCCTCTATGCTTCTTTCCTAAGTCTATCTATCCAAATCATATGCATTCTATTGACACTGTCAAATGTCTTCTCTGCCTCAATGTCAGCAGAAGACACAGAGACAAACATTAATCCGTTTTCAATGCTAAATCCTTTCACCTGAAACCCGGAGAAGTGGGAACGACCACCCGACAATCCAGGAGTGCGTGGGAACATGGAACAACCTCCGATGTGTTGCATGATAGCCACGTGTCCCTCAGATGTGAATTGCCAGGGGCACTTGTGTAATAACTCTGTGTCGTCCCTATCCCTATAAATACACGCCTCACCATAGACATTATCCTTTCTTCCACTCTCGCACAAACCCTAGCGCCACCGCTAGCCTTCGACAACGCCGGCGATGAAGCGCTTAGCTCCCGCGACCTCACTGACGCCGTCTTCACGCCGGCCGCGGACATCGTCTTCTCCGCCGTCGCCATAGGTGTCCTCCATCGCCAAGTTAGGGCACGGACGATCGAACTGCTCGGCCTCCTCTCCCACTCCGTCTAGCAGTTCTTTGTGTGGTAAATAAAACATCCTTTTACGGCCCCCTTTGATCCGATAGAGTCATCACTTTCTACCACAAGAAGTTTCTATTCACACAAGTTGGATCTATTTCATACTGCATTTCATAATATGCCTAGTATGTTCACTTATGCTTCACAAAGAAGTTAGATTCCTCACTTGTACTTATTCATGGATTCGTACAAATCTGGAACCAACTCTCTATCTATGAGTGAATGTCTTCGTACTATGAGATCAATGTCCTCTAAACTGATTTATATTCAAAATCTTCTGAGAATGCATATGACCTCTTCCCCTTCCCTCGCACCTTAATGCTATCACAGGTACATGTCCGTGGGAGAATCCCTTGGTTCTCATAGTCTGCATTCGTTTGCAGAATTCTTACAGCATCACATTAACTCTCCCGAAGCCAATTCCCGTTTGACCAAAAAGCGGAAGCCTTTGAAGCCTTTAAATGTGTTGAAGCCCTTCAGTTTAAGCTTCATGGCACCAGAGAAACCTACAAGAAAGGGTGGAAGATAGCATCGTGGCAACACCTCAAGAGATTTTCCTCCTGACCTCTATGAGCTGTACAAGACAGATCCAGAGGAGGACTACAATCAGCGATAAACTCGAATCCAATGGTTTCGAAGATATTGGGCAGAACAGTGTTTCAAGTATAGGTTCGTGACCTAGGAGTATGCTGAGAAGAATGCCATCAAACGACCATGGGGAGACATTATATACAGAAATCTTCAACCCAAGTCCAGAGCTGAAGCCATTGAACAAGGCTTTTATCCTTGCATGGTCCGTGGACCGCAGCCTGCGGATGCAGACCCATCTTCATTACTGTGGTGCCGCGATGATAATCTGTTCAAGCGCAACCTTTAGTTTTCCAGGAGCTCGGCCAAAGAGAACAAGAAGTCACCAGGCTTAGACTTCAATCCATGCCCCTCTGCTCCTCGTGCTGATGGCACATGCGAAGGTAAACCCAATCTTGTTGGGCCCTTCTACAACCTGGAAGGTCTCATCACTCATATCATGGTTCAAGGGACAGCTGTGAATGAGCCTGCAGATGACGCTGAATCTGATGAAGCTCCTGCACCGCCGAAGCCAAAGAAACTGAAGAAGCCTAAAGCTTCAAAGCCTGCTCCTGGACCAAAGGTCTTATAGGCGAAGCTTCTGGCCACTACACCTCCTAAACATAGTGTGCAGTCTGAAGATTTGTCATGCGTCTCCAAGCCCTCGATAGTGAAGATGCCCTCGCAACCCACCAGCCAAAAACTGACTGTTGCTGCTATTCTTCGCAATGACGCCATTGATCTATCCAGCGATGAAGATCTTGCAGATGATGCTCTTGAGCAACTGATTAAGAGCAAAGAAGAAGCAGAAATCTTCAATTATTTGCCTCTCTTTGACGTAGCAATCTTCCACAACTTCATTGATGAGTGGTTTGAAACCCCCAATCTCAGCTTTGATGATCTGCAACTTCCAATTGGCCTCAACATCGCTTTCACTAGCGCCATTGCTTCTGAGCTAGCTCTAGATCAGCGCATCGTCGAACTGAAGCGAAAGATCGACTATGAGAAAGCTCAGTTCAAGAAGCACATGGCCAAGCTCAGCGTGCAAGATGTGAAAAACTTCAAGATTATGCTGCACGAGCTCAAGGAAGCCTTCCTCAAGAAACATGAAGAAGCTAAATAGTCTCGTGAGCACATGAAGAGTCTGGCTGACAAGTGCGTGCAAGCCTACAATGAAGCTGAGAAGCACAAGGCTCTTGGGCGTCCTGGCATCGACCCCAGAATGGCGGCCAAGCCAAAGAAGAAGAAGCCAGCTGTGGCCGAACCCGAAGCAACAAGGCAGGAAGTACATCCCATTGTCTTCCCTGCCAGTATGACAGGTTCGAATCCTAAGGTCCCCACAGTGGCTTCAGAACTAAAGAAGACAAGGGCTGCCGAGGCTGAAGCCAGAAAGAGGAAAAATCCTGAAGCTTCTGATGCCGCTCCCTCCAAGAAGAAGCGCAAAACCAATAAAGATCGGGCTGCTCCCACAGAGCCCCTTATTGTCGAGCCCATCTCGGTTGCTCGTCCTGCCTCTTCGCATCAAGAACAACGGATGATAGTTCATGATCCTGCTTCCACAGAGGCTCCTGAAGCTGAAGACATTCCAGCAGTTGACCCCACCGCTGCTGAAGACATTGGTTACCATGACAATGTTGAAGATGATGAAGTCCTTCCTCAGATCGAGCACCAATTGGGATCATCGTCTGTGCTCGCGCACAGCAAACTCATCAGCATTGGTCATCCTCTGATGCCAACTGCTCAAGATGCATCGTGGGCTGATCACCCACAGAGACAAGACACTCCCAGCTCTCCCCCACCGCAAGCTACCCCACTAGTGCAAGATGATGATGACTTTGAGGCCCCGCACGCTCCATCTCCACAAGCGTCGCCCACATTACGCAGGCTTCGCAAAGGAACCGGCCCCCAAGTCACTCCACAATGCACGTGTCTGAATCCGAAGCCAAAATGGCTGAAGACATTCCGGCTGCATCAGCCGATGAAGAAGAAGATGAAGAAGAAGAAGCCCCAAGAGTTTCAAGAGTTGCTACACCCCCGTCTCACCAAGATATTGTTCTCGAGGAGAACATGACCGACCCTCCAGCTTCTGAAGTGGAGGTTCACAACCCTGAGGCAGCCACCAACATCACTGCTGACGCCAATGATGTTGTCATGGTTGAAGCCAATACGGCGCCAGAAGCCAATGAGGCACTAGAAGTCAATGCTGCAACACCTGAAGTCAATGCTTCAGCATCTGAGGTCCAAGCACCTGAAGCACATGTGGCCCCTGAAGCCCATGAAGCCAATGCCAATGCCCCTGTTCCCCCTCCAAGACCTCACACAATGGATCTAGCATTTGATCATGGTCAGCCAGTTATGGTTCGATGGCCCATTCTGACTCGTCCGCCTATTGCTGGTCCACAATTTGAGTACCACGTCGAGCATAGGCCTCAAGTTCAAAAGCCCAAGCCAAGACTTCCACGATTCCCAGGCACTGCCACTTCACCTGGGGTCTTCAATGCAAATGGCTTCGTGGCACATAATACCTTCTTCAACAGCTCCAAGAACCCCTATACAAGACCGCGCATTTCCTCAGATCGGTTTTGGAGCTATCAGCAGCGCAACTACTATTCCTGTGTCCTATACAATCGAGGGCGCATATTTCCACATATGCGCCTCGACTCTGAAGCTATAGCTAGTCTGCCCTGCCTCGAAGAAGCATTGGACTGTTTCAGAGACGCTGGTATGTTGCAGTTCGTCACTGACAAGGAGCACTGGAACGAATAATTGCTGCTTCAATTCTATGCCACTCTTCATATTCAAGGCTACAACAGGGATCCGAAGACTTGGGTCCTTGAGTGGATGACAGGCAATGTCCATCATGAAGCTAAAGCTCTTGATATCATTGAGCTCACGGGCCTGCCCACTCCTGGTGAATGCTATGAACCAGGTTGTCAACAACATCAAATTGCCTTGGAAAGCATCTTTCAGAAGCCAGAACCCAACATGAGTCAAATGCTGAGCATGATGAGGCCTCCGCCTCATGACGCTGAATACCCATCTAAATTCTTTGTTGAAGACCTAGAGTACTTGCCTCGCACCATTTACCACATCATCAGGAAGACTCTATGGCCTGTCAAAGGACACTCATCTGCAGTGAAGCTTGAAGGAGCAATGAAGACTTTGGTTTTCTATATCTTCAATGGAATCGGATTCAATGCTCAAGACTTCTTCATCAGGCAGTTGGCTGCGTCTGGCTCTGACATCTTTGGGTTGAAATTCTATGCTCCATGGGTCACGCGTCTGATAAAGCGTCACTCCGCCTTCAACTATCTGCCGTCTGTGTGCAATCATCTTATATTTTTTGCCCGAGGTTGATCTGTCAGTTGAAGACATCTACCCAGAAGCTGCTAAAGATCCCATTTATCTTCACAATGCTGATCACCAAAGCTTCCCCCAGCCCATTGAAGGGATTCCAGCAATTTCTCGTGTTTATCCCCTGGCTGGAAACACACGTGTCCCTCGTGCTCAAACTGATGTAACTGGTAGCACCATTGCGCAAAGGCCTCAAAGACGATCTCGTGTCCTCAATGACCGAGAGCTTCTCGTCGTGCTGCATCAGAAACGGGACAAACATCATTACTGGCTTAAGCGTCAGATGCAAAGCCTCTTGGTGGATGTCAACCGCATTCGCAATCTTGCCACCAAGAATGCCTTTGTCACTCATGAAACCTGTCGGAGGTCGTGGAAGAGTTTGACCCTACTGAGTGCTGAAGCTGATCAGCACGACGATGGCTTCACCGAACGCTTCAAGTTTGACTCAACTCCTCCCAGAAATGCTCACTTGCGTCGGACTCCCTCACTTGAAGACTCTGAATACTCGTCCTCAACTGCGACCGTAAATGCCAGAGTCATCGATGACCAAGATGATGCAACTTCACCTCCTCCACCTTCAGTGCGAATCAACACTGCACCAAGTTCGTCTGCACCGCCAACCAACACCGACGACCCTGCTGCTTCACCAACTCCTCAAGGGAACGAGTAGGTGCTCTATGTCTTCAAACCTTTTTGGTCCTTACTGACAAAAGGGGGAGAAGCATATGAGTTTGATAGTCTTCAAGCGGGTCCATATGGGCGGTGGTTTTATATTTTGCCTAGTGTTTACAACTCTCGCTTTCTGATACATTTGGTTCTTTGAGTTGTAACACTTAAACTAGATGGTCATCTGCTACTTATTTGCTATTCTGTGATGCAATGATAAATTCCGCATGTGCGATGATAACTTCCGCACTTAGGTCATTCTGCAGACGTCCATTTTTCATTATGCATGTCATTATCTTCACATACTTTTCATGCATGATGAATTGTCATCATAAGTTGAAGAGGATCTCCACAAGTACAACCTGCCATGTGCATTTTCATACCAAAAGCAAATTACTTATATGCACATCTTCAGGGGGAGCCTTTGCCACTTATGAAGACAATCCCCTATCCTTTACAATTTCAAATATTTTATTCCCCGTTAAAAAATTCAACTAGTTTGTCATCAATCACCAAAAAGGGGGAGATTGTAAGTGCATCTAGTTCCACCCCTAGTTGGTTTTGGAGTATTGACGACAAACCTAGTTGAGGGACTAATGTGTTTGTGAGAATTGCAGGATCACACAGGTAGAAGTCCCTCATTGATTTGGTTTTCCTACCAGAGATGACCCCTAAAAATGTATGAAGACATTGAAGTCAAAGGTGGTATGTGAAGACATTCACATTGAAGACTATGACGAGAGAAGACATCGCGTGAAGACTATGGAGCGCGAAGACTTTGCAGTTTCGTCGTTCTGTGTTTTTCTTTGTTGAGTCATAGGAACCACCGCACTGTTAAGTGGGGTCCAAGTGAACCAGTCAGAATGACTGAAGTGATGCTTAACCACAATCCTATGTCTTCGAGTGAAGACTATGAGATCAAATCTTGTCTAGAGTTGGATAAGTCAGCTTTGCTTGTAGCCCAAGTAAAGTTGTCGTGTGTGTTTGAAATCTGACCATTGGAACTCGTGTCAGTTCCTTAGTGACCGAGGGTCATTTCGGACAAATCAGGTCGGGTTTCCTAGTGGCTATAAATAGCCCACCCCCTACAACCATAAACGGTTGGCTGCTTAGAGTTAGTGTACGGCTTTTGTCGTTTGAGAGCAACCCACCTCGAAGCCTTTGAGAGAGAATTCCTTGCGAGGATAAAGCCCTAACCACATAGAGCCAAAGAGAGTTAGGCATCACTGAAGTCTTCCTATATGTGTGATCTGAAGACTTATTACACTTGAGGACTGTGAATCCTCCAGCCGGTTAGGCGTCGCGTTCTGAGCATCCAAGAGTCATTGTGGATCGCTGGTGAACGAAGTCTGTGAAGGTTTGGAAGTCTACCTTGAAGACTTACCAGAGTGATTGGGCAAGGACTGGGTGTCCTTAGCTCAAGGGGAATAAGGTGAAGACGCGGTCTTCTGAGTTGAATCTCAGCCTCCCTAACCAAACATACAGTTGTCACAGCAACTGGAACTGGTCCAACAAATCATTGTCTTCAACGAGTCACTGGTTTCATCCTTCCCATTCCTTTACTTACTGTTGGCCCTGGTGAAGTCATTGCATGATTGCATTATCTTTTGTCTTCATTGAGTGACTGCTTGTTTTGATTGGCTTCACTATATCTTCCTACCTGATCTTTACTGCCTAGATGCTATTAGTCATTGTACTTTCGCTTCATTGAATACTTGACTATGGTTTGCCTAGTGTAGTCTACCTTCTGCTGCATGGTAATAGGTTTATTTCTATCGTTTGTCTTTGAAACTTCCATGTTTTGAAGACTTCCATAAAAATCGCCTATTCACCCCCTTCTAGTCAATCACTAGCACTTTCACTTGGCGGGTCTTGTTTTACCATTGTCGAAATGTCTTGTAACCGGGATTCTGAGACTGATCGGGTCTTTTCGGGAGAAGGAATATACTTTGTTGACCATGAGAGCTTGTGGTGGGCTAAGTTCGGACACCCCTGCAGGGTATAAACTTTCGAGAGCCGTGCCCACAGTTATGTGGCAGATGGGAGTTTGTTAATATCCAGGTGTAGAAAACTTGACACTTAACTTAATTAAAATGCATCAAACGCGTGTGTAGCCGTGATGGTCTCCTTCCGGCAGAGTCCGGGAAGTGAACACAATCTTGTGTTATGCTTGAACATAAGTAGTTTCAGGATCACTTCTTGTTCACTTCTAGCTTCTCGACCATTGCGTTGCTTCTCTTCTCACTCTTATTTGCGTATGTTAGCCACCATATATGCTTAGTACTTGCTGCAGCTCCACCCCATTAGTCCTTTCCTACCCATAAGCATAAATAGTCTTGATCTCGCTGGTGTGAGATTGCTGAGTCCTCGTGACTCACAGATACTTCCAAACAGTTGCAGGTGCCGTTGATACCAGTGTAGGTGAAGCAACCGAGCTCAAGTGGGAGCTCGATGAAGATCTTGATCGTAGTTTTGTGTCTTTTCCGGTTGATCAGTAGTGGAGCCTAGTTGGGACGATTGGGGATCTAGCATTTGGGGTTGTCTTCTTTTATTTTGGTTCCGTAGTTGGACCTTTGATTGTACTTTGGTTGATGTATGATTTATTTATGTATTGTGTGAAGTGGCGATTGTAAGCCAACTCTTTATTCCTTTCTTATTCAGTACATGGGATGTGTGAAGATTACCCCTCTTGCGACAAGCCTACCATGAGGCTATGCCTCTAAGTCGTGTCCCGACACGTGGGAGATATAGCCGCATTGTGGGTGTTACAAGTTGGTAATCAGAGCCATCCCCGACTAAGGATCCCCCTGCTTGATCGAATCACTGAAGTTGTTGAGTATAGAACAAAATGTTTTGAGTCTTAGGATTATATATATTGGAGAGTAGGATTGTTTTTACTCTTCGGTCCCTTCGTCGCTCTTGTGAGGTCTCCTGATGTAGAAGTTTTGACTTCCCTCTCCTCAGATTTCACTAATTTTTTTAGGATCATGCGGATATCTTGGAATCGTTCCGATAGTCTTGTGACTAGAACATTGTTCTTGGTGCCTCCTGACATTTAGGGGTTGTGGCAGTGTCCCGGGGAGTTGAGCTCCGAGGTGTTGTCCTCACAATTTTATCGTTGCAGTTCTGGAATACCTGAGTTCGCCGACATAAAAAATCTCTTTTATGTAGTTGTTGGTGAGATAACCTCGACAACACCCAGTACTGGGGCAGGAGTTCGGGAGTATTGCCATAACTCGTATAACGGATGCTTTTGAAGGTTGAGGTACACGATTTTCAAAGGTTTCTTGGTTATGTGTTGAAGGATGGATACAACTGGATGTAGGGTTTGTTAGTTTGGGTGAGATATTATGCTTCCCATGTATCCCCAACACCTGATTGCATAACTAGAAAGCTTTGGGAGTTTTATAGGTGGGAATTCAAGTAGCTCCTAGAATATCTTTACAACAGACATATGATACGATATGGGATCTATCATATGTTTGTTCCGGCTTATTCTGCAAGCCAACCCTTTGTTTTTCTTTGAGTTGAGGTATTCGAGTTGCTTCAATGTCAAATGTGAATTCCATACCTTTTCTAAACGGTGTTCGTTTCATCCGTCCCAAGCTGCCTTTGTTTTCCCGCCCTCCCACCCTTTTCCTTCAAGGAATCGGAAGTTTTAATCAAGTATCCTTTTATTAATGGGAAGTCTCTCCATTCTTTTCCATCAATGTTCTTACCCGGTGGTTCTCATGAAGATGCTTTACAAGTTCATCATTCTTCGTTCTCTTTCTTCTCCGGTGGGTTTAATTCAAGTTTTGTCGATCATATATTTTCCTCGTTTCAAATGTTTTCTCATGCCGGTGCACCTCTCAATCATCCACTTCTTGCCATTCATTTGTTCTGGAGTGCTGAAGATATCTCGAAGATTCATGTTTCCACTTTGTATTCGTTCAATATCTTCCGAGATTGTTATCTCATTCAAGCCATTTAATTCAACCGGTGCAATCTTCCTTTTAAATCGTTCAACGGTGTTTCTTTTGAGTGGGCCCTAACCCACAGGTTTTTCCCAGGATCTTACCTAACTCTTCTATTTTCTGGAGTTATTCTCAAATCTTTTCAGAGTTTGACGTAAGAATGAATTGTCATCAGTCAAATGTCTTTCTCCAAGATCTTTCAAATTCTTTCATCGTTGGTCAACCTCTCTATTATTCATTACGGAGTGTCTCAACAATTCATGGTGATGTTTCTTATTGTCATTCTCTGCATTTGAAGACTAAAGAAGTTTTTTCTCTAAATCTTGGTCCGTTCTCTCGAAGATTCATGGTTCTAGTGTTATGCCATCAGCTCATTATTATTTTCACCCATCTAGAGCGTTTCATGAGTTGTTTCCATTTCTTTCCTCCGAAGGCCATCTTTTCAAATATTACTCAGTCACAGCTTTCAGCTCTCGTTCTCCAAATCTTACAGGTGCATGGTTCAAATATCCTCTAATCAGTTCATGATCTCTTTGTTCTCATGTATCTAAATCCTAGCAAGTATCTTCATTCATTTTCCAATTCTTCCCGGTGAATTGTGCTTTTGCTACTTTCTTGTTCAATTCTTACGACGGTTTGTTCAAGATTCCTCTTCCTATGTTCTCATATTAATTCATTCGTTGTTTCAATCCTACTGGTGGTTTGTTGAAGTCCTTCCCAAGTTTGCGCTATATCTCTCTTCAATCCTTTTCAACGGGAATAAGTAGTATGTCAAATCCGTTTCTTTTCATAAATCTAAATTGATGAAGGATATGCATGACATAATTCTTATTCTTGTTTCATCCAAGTGTTTAATTCTTTCTTCTGGAGTTCGTTCATGATATCAAGTTTTTCATCTTTTCTTTCCAGAGTTCTAATTTTCTCAGTTATATCATCGCGAAGCTCCATCTAATCCATGCAAGGATTCATCTTATTCATTTTAAGCTTCTTTTCCTTGCGACCTTTTTTATCCATCCGGAGTTCTTCATGGAGGCTCTACAAGGTGGTTCGTCAAGGATTCTTTTCATTATCCAATTATTCTTCAATATTTCTCTCGAAGTTAAGATCCGCCAAGCTATACTCTGAAATAAACATGGTGCTCAACACATGTTTTGTTTTGAGGAATTCAAGCATTCTGCATCTTGCATTCCGTAGTGCAATTATTTCTCTCTTGTCTTTTGAGGTGGTGTTATGTCATTCTTGACAATTTCCCTTTGTGTTTCATGATTCGCAAGTTGTCACATATGAGATATGTAAACCCATCATTTTCTTTTTGTTCAGGAGATCCTTTGCAATCTATTAATCTCTTCGTTGAAGTTATATTGGGCTATATTTCACCTAAAGCTTTCCCTAAGGATTTTGCTATTTATGGTGCTCATAAATGACCCAGGTTCTTCATTTATCCTCCCGGTGAAATAAGCTTCTCATCTGCTTGTTGATGTCAATTCAATCTGTTGTTTCCGCTAGTGGCATAATTTCACCTCAAATTTCGAGATGTTTTCCATAAGCCCACAACTAGCTTACTCTTGTCGTTGTTCGTGTTCCAACAACTCCGTTCGACCCTTATCCTAAATATGCTTTCTCAAGCTCATTTGAGGTAGAAGATGTTGTTTTCTCCTTCATTCTTTTGATTCCATTCTTACATTTGTTCCGGAGGCATTGTGATGTTGCTCTCTTCGACCCATCATCTTGTTTTGTCAAGATCATGTTCTTTGCTTTACTTATCCATTCAACCGGAGTGTCGTGTCCTTCATTCAAGTTCTCTCATCTTATCAAGTTTTGCCTCCCTTCTCAACCGGAGTGTCATCTGAAATCTTTCTTACCCCTTGTGCCATTCTTTGAATATTTTCGGAGGCAGTGTGTTGTTGATTTCATCAAGTATCCTCTCATCTTGTCAAGTTCATGTTGCATTCTTTCCATTTACAGTTAGAATGTTGTCCAAATTATATCATTCTTTTTCCTCCTCTATCTTGTTTTAACCGGAGTGTTGTGGCTATCATTCCTCTTTTAACCGGAGTCTCATCCAAGTGCTTTCATTTTGCCAAGCTCATATTCTTTACCTTCCATTTCCAACCGGAGTGTTGTCGTAATTGATCCTTATCGTTCCTTCTACATCTCGTTTCTACCGGAGTTTTTGCATGTACTTCTTGTCCATTGCAACCCTTTTCTTATGTCTTTCAACCTACAAGGCTCTAGTAAGGTTCCTTGTTCCTCTTTTCTAATAGAGTGTTTTAAACATTATTCATCTTCGTTGTATTCTTTCTTTCAATTTGTTCAACCTCGCAAGGTTCTTTGGTTTCACTCATTTGTTAAAGAAGCAATTAGTTTTACCTCTTCTCTTCCTCTTCTGTTTCTCCCGGTGCCATCCTTAGATCTCGGGACGAGATCCTCTCGTAGTGGTGGAATGTTGTGACGCCCCGAGACCGTTGCACCAGGTGTCTTCCAGTTATTCACGGTTATTGCCTTGTCATTTGCTTGCGTGTTGAATCTTGCCATGTCAACATGTGCATTGCATCATCATGTTTTCAAGACTTGCATCCGTCCGGTTTCCCCCAGTTATCTTCGTTTTCTGTTCTAAGCCCAGACACACGCGCACGTGCCCGTGGCACGTCTGAAATAGTATTTTATAAGTGGCTGGGAAATGTTCTCGGAATGGGTTGAAAGTTGGCATGCGGTGTTGTTATGTTGTCAGTAGGCCGCCTGCCAAGTTTCATCGCATTTGGAGTTCGTTTGATGCCCCAACAGATAACTATAGCGACATTATAGTCGGTTTTTTCGTCAGATGTTTCGGTCCCCGAAACTGCCATCGGGCATCTCCTTCTCTTCTCTCTCTTTACTGAGCCCATCAAACCCCTCACCTTCGTTGACCGTTCTGAGAAAAAACGGGTTTTCGATTCCCTCTTGCCAAACCACCTAATCCCTCTTTGCACAGTGCATCGACCCCTCGCCCGTGTCTGAAACTTCCCTGAACCCGACCCGTGCAGTTGTTACCGATGGGTCCAGATCATGCCCAAACATCAATAAAACATCTCATTTTTCCTATTTTGACTTCCTAACTATTTATTTCTCGACCATCCAATTGCGATCAGAGGGACGAGGTAGCCGCTAACCTTACCCACTCACTATATAATCAGTCTACTCTAACCCTAAATCCTAGGGAGATGTCCCATCCTTCCTATTCCGCGCCCCCACTCCACCGAGTTCCCCCTCATGATCTCCCCTCCATCTCCCTCGTTTTCTTCACCGAGCCAACCAGCCACCACCGATCCTTCCATCCGTGGATCCCCACCAATCCTGCCCGAGCCCCGAGCCAATCCAACAGCGCGCCGTCTCCTAGCGCTCAATCCAGATGGGATCTAGACAGCAGCCGAGCGCCTCCTCCGCACCTCGTCTCCCTCGCGCAGGCCGAGCACCGAGACATCTCCGCCGGCCACCAGCAGCAGCACCGGAGCCATCCTCGCGCATCCTCTCCCGTTCCTTCTTTCTTTCCTTCCCATGCTGCCCGTGCTCATCTCCCCCTCTCTCTCCTGTTTTGATGTGCAGCCGCCGCCGTGCCCCATGACCCCTCCTGCAAGTTGTCTCCGTCGCTGCTTTACTTCAGTTTGAGCAGAAGAGGACGCTCGCGCCCCTGCCGTCACCTCAGGTTGCTCCCCGGAGTCCCTTCTCACCAGAGTAGTCTACCAGCACCGCCAGCCTCCCTGCTTCTGCTGCGTCCTGCATCATTTGCCGCCGCCAAGACCTCGCCTCGCCAGATCCGCCTCCCATCGCCTGGAATCGGTTCCCTTCAACCTCGCCCCGCCTCCGGTGGTCGTCCCGCCGCCTGCCGTTGTCAGAAACACCAGCGCCACCTCCCTGTTTTGCTCCTGCACGAGCAGGACAACGAGCGCGCCGCCCCTGCGTTGACCCGCTCCTGGTCCTGCCTTGCTTGACCGCGCTTCCCCATCTCGAACAGCCCAGCTCTGCAGCGCCACCCTGGCCCAGCACCGAATATGGCCTTTGGCCCAAAGTGAGCAGATCCCCTCCAGCCCCTCTACCCTATGCCTGTTGGGCCAGTTCAAGTTTCGGCCAGTTTAGGTTTTTGTTCAGATCTGCGAATTTAGTATTTATTCGAGAGAACGCAGTTTTTTAGAAAAGTCCTCCTTGTTCATGCATTTAATAATTCCACAACGGTGCATTGCATTAAAATAACTTATATATGAAAAATGCTTAGAATTTTGTGTAGATTCATATTATCCAACTTTCATGCATGTTTAAAATGTTTAAAATGTTGTTTGATTAAATTTTCTCAAATGTCATGTTGAAATGCTTTATTTCATTAACTAAATAACCGTAGCTCCATTTTAAATAAACTTTATATGTAAATGGGGTGAAAAAAATGCCTAATTTAACATGGTGGCATCATCTTGTATGTTTAACAACTCTAAAATTGTGTTTAGGGCAGAACAGTACCAAACCTACAATATGTACATGAGGATTTTCCGGACTTGTTGCTTGTTGTTCCGGCCTCATTTAAACTTGCCTAGATAGGTAGTTTTTATTATTCTTCACCTCTTGCCATGTTTAACAACATTTACTATGGTTGGGTACATACACAAGTGTGAACTAAAATGTTTGAATGTGGTGTTTCGTCAATATGCAACTCATTGCATATTGAGCCCCGCTTAATTTGTAGTATTGTTTGTGCATATTGCCATTCCATGCCTCATTAATCCGGACATGCATCGTACTTGGTGGTGCATCATGCCTTGTTTATGTGATGGTTGTTTACTATGTTGCTTGCTTCTTTCGTTAGCTTCGGTTTCGTTCCAGAGTTGTGAGGATCCGTTCGACTATGCCCGCTTGTCTTCTTCATGGACTCGTTCTTCTTCCTTGCGGGATCTCAAGCAAGATGACCATACCCTCGAAATCGCTTTTATCTTTGCTTGCTAGTTGTTCATTTTATCGCTATGTAGCACTACCTAACACTTGTTATATCATGCCTCCCATTTTGCCATGTAAAGCCTCTAACCCACCTTCCTAGCAAACCGTTGTTTGGCTAAGTTACCGCTTTTGCTGAGCCCCTCTTGTAGCGTTGCTAGTTGCAGGTGAAGTTGAAGTTTGTTCCATTTTGGAACATGTTTATGTTGGGATATCACAATATCTTTGATTTTAATTAATGCATCTATATACTTGGTAAAGGGTGGAAGGCTCGGCCTTATGCCTAATGTTTTGTTCCATTCTTGCCACCCTAGTTTCCGTCGTACTGGTGTTATGTTCCTTGATTTTGCGTTCCTTACGCGGTTGGGTGCTATGGGAACCCCTTGACAGTTCGCTTTGAATAAAACTCCTCTAGCAAGGCCCAACCTTGCTTTTACCATTTGCCTAGCAACATATAACCTTCCCTTGGGTTCTGCAGACCCGAGGGTCATCTTTATTTTTAACCCCCCCCCCCCCGGCCGGTGCTTCTTTAAGTGTTGGTCCGAACTAGAGCCCCATGCAGCGCTACCTCGGGGAAACTTGAGGGCTCATTTTAGTTGTGCGGATTTCTCATCTAGTGTTTCCTTGAGAACGAGATATGTGCAGCTCCTATCGAGATTTTCGCCACATCGGGTGGCTTTGCTGGTCTTGTTTTACCATTGTCAAAATGTATTATAATCGGGATTCCGAGACTAACTGGGTCTTTTTGGGAGAAGGAATATCCTTCGTTGACCGTGAGAGCTTGTGATGGGCTAAGTTGGGACACCCCTGGAGGGTATAAACTTTCAAGAGCCATGCCCGCGGTTATGTGGTAGATGGGAATTTGTTAATATTTGATTGTAGAAAACTTGACACTTAACTTAATTAAAATGCATCAACCGCGTGTGTAGCCGTGATGGTCTCTTTCCGGCGGAGTCCGGGAAGTGAACATGGTCTTGTGTTATGCTTGAACATAAGCAGTTTCAGGATCACTTCTTGATCACTTCTAGCTTCTCGACCATTGCGTTGCTTCCCTTCTCGCTCTTATTTGCCTATGTTAGCCACCATATATGCTTAGGTCTTGCTGCAGCTCCACCCCATTGCCCCTTTCCTACCCATAAGCTTATATAGTCTTGATCTCGCGGGTGTGAGATTGCTGAGTCCTCGTGACTCACATATACTTCCAAACAGTTGCCGGTGCCGTTGATACCAGTGTTGGTGACGCAACCGAGCTCAAGTGGGAGCTCGATGAAGATGTTGGTCGTTGTTTTGTGTCTTTTCCGGTTGATCAGTAGTGGAGCCAAGTTGGGACGATCGGGGATCTAGCATTTGGGGTTGCCTTCTTTTATTTTGGTTTCGTAGTCAGACCTTTGATTGTACTTTGGTTGATGTATGATTTATTTATGTATTGTGTGATGTGGCGGTTGTAAGCCAACTCTTTATTCCTTTCTTATTCAGTACATGGGATGTGTGAAGATTAGCCCTCTTGCGACAAGCCTACCATGCGGCTATGCCCCTAAGTCGTTCCCTGACACGTGGGAGATATAACCGCATTGTGGGTGTTACATCATGGTCACGCAGATGTTGGTTGACACTGGAGCAGGGTTGAATTTCATTTCCCCTGGCGTGCTTATGAGACTTCAAATTCTTTACAAGGACCTGACAAAGACTAGAAATTTTCAGTGAATCAACTAATGGAGGAGCCAGCCAAAGGGAAAGATCACTTTGCCGGTGACATTTGGAGGTGAAATAAACTTTAGGACTGAGAAGGTTGTTTTCAATGTCGTTGAACTTCCCCTGCCATCAACGGAATCCTTGGTTGCCCAGCCTTCGCCAATTTCATGGGAGCGTCCCATTATCCATATAGCACCTTGAAGATGTCGAGCCCTATGGGAGTCATCTCCATTCCATCAGATAAGAGGGATGTAGTTATCTACGTCAACAAGATGTACAGAGATGCTGTAGTAGCAGAGGCCATCAAGGCCTCAGCTCCTGGCAAGGAGGAATAGAAAATTAAGAAAGCTGGCAAGGACACCCACAAGGACCACGGGAAGCGCGCTCTTTGTAGTGCATCGTGCCCGGCAACGACTTGCCAGAAAGTTCGGCTAGTAAGAAACCCAAGGCTGCTCCCCCTGCAACAAAGAAGGTTCCGACAGGGCTGGATGGCATTAATGGTACCTTTACCATTAGTGCCACCTTTGATGACAAATAGGAAAGTGCGCTTGTTGCCTTCCTGTGGGCGAATGTCGATGTGTTTGCATGGCAACCATCTAACATTCCCACGTTGATGTCTGTCCTCATGCCCGTCCCGTCAAGCAGAAGGTCCGAAAGCAGGTCTTGGAACGATAGCAGTTCATTACCGAAGATATCAAGAATCTTGAGGCAGCAGGCTTGGTCAGAGGAGTGTTGCACCCAACTTTATTGGCAAATCCGGTAGTGGTGCGCAAGGAAAATGGGAAGTGGACACTTTGTATTGACTTCACCGACTTGAACAAAGCCTTTCCAAAGGATCCCTTCCCCTTGCAACGCATCGACCATATTTTCGACTCCACTTCAGGATATGATTTGCTCTCCTTCCTTGATGCATACTCCGGCTAACATTAGATCTTCATATGGCTAAGGAAGATCAAGAGACAACCACGTTTATTACCCCATGTGGCACATATTGTTTTGTACGCATGTCTTCCAAGCTAAAGAGTGCTTGTTAAACATTTGCGGGGGTTGGGTAGATTGGTTTTGAGCCTCAGCTACACTAAAACATAGAGGCCTATATGGATGATATAGTAGTCAAAACCTAGAATAAGTCCACACTTATCAAAGATTTGGAAGAAACCTCTGTGAACCTGTGAAAGTTCAACTTGAAGCTCAATCTAGAGAAATGTGTGTATGGCATTCCATCCGGCAACGTTGTTGGGTTCTTTGTGTCTCAGCGAGGGATAGAAGCCAACCCCGACAAGATCAACGCAATAGAGCAGATCCCAGCCCCGAAAACTGTCAAGGATGTCAGACGTCTGGCTGGCTTTGTTGCCGCGCTAAGTAGGTTCATTTCGAAATCCACCGAAGGTGCGCTACCATTCTTCAAAATCATGAAGAATGCTGGTCCAATGAAACGCACTTCAGAGGTAGAGGCTGCACTGCGGGAGTTGAAAACCTATCTTTCCTCCGTGCCAATCTTGGTCACTAGTAGCAATGGATTAAGTGGTTAGTCCTTCCTTGGTGGTACAGAGAGAAGTGGATAGCGAAGGAACCAATGCGTCAAAGCTACCCAGTGATGAATCAAACTTGTTCCTGGTAAGCCCAGATATAGATAGTAGAGAGGGGCCGCAAGCAGATGCTGACAATTAGAAGGTGTTAGCAAGGAAAAAGATGGTGTAACGACCAATTTACTTTGTCAGTTCCCTCCTACAGGGGGCTAGGTCAAGGTACTCTCGGGTGCAAAACTGATCTTTGGCCTTCTCATGGCCTCGAGGAAGCTAAACCATTATTTCCAAGCTCACCAGATCATATTTGTGACTCGCCTTCCATTTTAGCGTGTTCTGAGGAACCCCGAGGCTACCTGCAGGATAGTAGTGTGAGCACTTGAATTGTCAAGTTCTGCTTTGAAGTTTGAAAGCACGACATCTACCCAAAGAAGGGCGTTGGCAGAACTTATTGCGGAATGGACACCAACACCTGATGAAGAAGTGTAGGAAATGACTCTTCCCAGCAAGGAGACCCTTAAGGAGTGGGTAATGTACTTTGATGCAACCTTCTCGCTGCAAGGCGCTAGAGCTGGAGTGCAACTCAAGTATGTTATCCAGATGCACTTTCCCATGGAAGATGCTAGCAACAACACAACATAGTAAGAAGGGCCGATTGCCAGCCTCAGGATTGCGACAGAGCTGGGGATAAAGAAGCTAATCATCTGTGTTGATTCTCATATTGTTGTGAAGCAAGTAAATAAAGATTATCAGAGCCCACTAATAGAAGCATATGTGGAAGAAGTAAGAAGGTTGGAGGAGAATTTTGATGGGCTGCAAGCAGAGCACGTACCCCGTGCAGAGAACTTCATCGCTGACTAGCTGCCAAAGTGCGCTTCCCAGAAGGTTCCTATGGAAACAGGAACTTTTTTACTCCATCTGACTCAACCATTAGTTTCCCCATCAGCGTTGGCTAGAAAAAGAAGAAAACTCAATGCCGAAAAACATTTCCTGGCAGAGCTCCCTAAATAGCTAGTTTATATATATGTTTCACCTCTTTCCTTGTTTAACAACATTTAATATTGATAAGTACATAACCAAGAGAGAACTAAATAAGTCATGTGGTGTTTCGTCAATATGCAACTCGTTGCATATTGAGCTCCGCTTAACTTGTAGTGTTGTTTGTGCACTTTGCCATGCCATGCCTCTTTAAACTGGACATGCATCATACTTGAATGTGCATCATGCTATGTTTATGCTTGTTGGCTTACCATATTGTTTGCTCCTTTCCGGTGTTGCTTCTTCTTGTTAGTTCCGGTAATGTCACGTTTGGGAGGATCCGTTCGACTACGCCAGTTTGTCTTCTTCATGGACTTGCTCTTCCTCCTTGCGGGATTTCAGGCAAGATGAACATTACCCTCGATATCACTTCTACCTTCGCTTTCTAGTTGTTCGCTCCATCGCTGTGTCACGCTACCTACCACTTGTTTATCATGCCTCCCATATTGCCATGTGAAGCCTCTAACACAGCTTCCTAGCAAACCGTTGTTTGGCTATGTTACCACTTTGCTCAGCCCCTCTTATAGCATTGCTAGTTGCAGGTGTCTTGCAGGTTGTTCCATGATGGAACATGGATATGATTTGGATATCATATTTATCTATTGTTTAATTTAACGCATCTATATACTTGGTAAAGGGTGGATGTCTAGGCCTTTTGCCTTGTTTTTTGTTCCACTCTTGCCGCCCTAGTTTCTGTCATACTGATGTTATGTTCCTTGATTTTGCGTTCCTAACGCGGTTGGGGTTATGGGACCCCCTTGACAGTTTGCTTTGAATAAAACTCCTCTAGCAAGGCCCAACCTTGGTTTTAACATTTGCCACCTATACCTTTTCCCTTCTGAGCTGCGCTCCCGAGGGTCATCTTTATTTTAACCCCCTGGGCCAGTGCTCTTCTGAGTGTTGGTCCAAACTAGAGACCTTTGCAGCACCACCATGGGGAACTTGATGGCTGGTTTTAGTTGTATGGATTGCTCATCCGGTGTGCCCTAAGAACGAGATATGTTCAGCTCCTACCGGTATTTGTCGGCACAGTCGAGTGGTCTTGCTGGTCTTGTTTTACCATTGTCGAAATGTCTTGTAATTGGGATTCCGAGACTGGTTGGGTCTTTTCGGGAGAAGGAATATCCTTCGTTGATTGTGAGAGCTTGTGATGTGCAAAGTTGGGACACCCCTGCAGGGTATAAACTTTCGAGAGCCATGCCCATGGTTATGTGGCAGATGGGAATTTGTTAATATCCGGTTGTAGAGAACTTTACACTTGACATAATTAAAATGAATCAACCGTGTTTGTAGCCGTGATGGTCTCTTTTCAGCGGAGTCTGCGAAGTGAACACGGTCTTGTGTTATGCTTGAACATAAGTAGTTTCAGGATCACTTCTTGATCACTTGTAGCTTCACGACCGTTGCGTAGCTTCTCATCTTACTCTTACCTGCGTATGTTAGCCACCATATTTTCTTAGAGCTTGCTGCAGCTCAACCTCATTACCACATCCTACACATAAGCTTAAATAGTCTTGATCTCGTGGGTGTGAGATTTCTGAGTCCCCGTGACTCCCAGATACTTCCAAACAGTTGCAGGTGCCGATGATACCTGTGCAGGTGGCGCAACCGACCTCAAGTGGGAGCTCAATGAAGATCTTGGTCGTTGTTATGTGTCTTTTCCGAATGATCAGTCGTGGTGCCCAGTTGGGACGATCGGGGATCTAGCATTTCGGGTTGTCTTCTTATATTTTGGTTCCATAGTTGGACCTTGATTGTAATTTGGATGAGGTATGTTTAACTTGCTATTTGTGTGAAGTGGCAATTGTAAAGCCAACTCTTTACCACTTTCTTATTCAGTACATGGGATTGTGTGAAGATTACCCCTCTTGCGACAAACCACCATGCGGTTATGCCCCAAGTCGTGCCTCGACACGTGGGAGATATAGCTTCATCGTGGGCGTTACAAGTTGGTATCAGAGCCATCCCCAACTTAGGAGCCCCAACTTGATCGAATCGCTGAAGTTATCAAGTCTGGAACAAAATGTTTTGAGTCTTAGGATTATATATATCGGAGAGTAGGATTCTATTTACTCCTCAGTCCCTTCGTTGCTCTGGTGAGGCCTCGTGACGTAGAAGTTTTGACTTTCCTGTCCTCAAATTTCACGAAAAAATTAGGATCATGCGGGTTTCATGGGATTGGTCCGACATATTTGTGATTAGAACATTGTTCTTGGTGCCTCCTAACATTTAGGGGTTGTGGCAGTGTCCCAGGGAGTTCAGCTCCGAGGTGTTGTCGTCACAATTTTATCATTACAGTTCTGGAATATCTAAGTTCGCTGACATCGAATATCTGTTTTATGCAGTTGTTGGTGAGATAACCTCGATGCCACCCAGTACTGGGGCAGGAGTTCGGGAGTATTGCCATATCTTGTATAGCGGATGCTTTTCAAAGGTTGAGGTACACGGTTTCTGGAGTTTTCTTGGTTACGTGTTGACGGAGGGATACAGCTCGATGTAGGGTTGTTAGTTTGGGTGAGATATTATGCTTCCCCTGTATCCCCAACACCAGATTGCATAACCCGAAAGTTTCAGGAGTTTATAGGTGGGAATTCAAGTAGCTCCTAGGATATCTTTCCAACAGATGCATGAGATGAGATTGGGGTTCGATGTCTAGTGGTCCGCCTATCCACGGTTTGTTTTACAGTGGTCTCGTTATGTCTTAAAGAGTCCTTGGCTATGCTGACTTGGGGACGCTTCGTATGTCATGTGCACTGCCTTGTACATGATGGTGCTGTAAGATCGAGCCCATGTGGGCCACACCATGAAAATTTTGGACGAAATCTCTATCATATGTTTGTTCCAGCTTATTTTCCTAGCCAATGCTTTGTTTTGTTTTGAGTTGTGGTATTTGAGTTGCTTCAAAGCCAAATGTTGATTCCATGCCTCTTCTAAGCAGTGTTCTCATATTTCTATGGGAGTACTAATCCCTCTTGATAATCAAGATTGTCATGTCAATCCTTTTCAACCGGTGTGGTTCACTTCAAGTTAATATCCATTCCACCCGTCCCAATTTGCCTTTGTTTTCCTGCCCTCCCACCTTTTTCTTCAAGGACTCAGATTTCTTATTCAAGTATCCTTTTATTGATGGGAAGTCTCTCCATTCTTTTCTGTCAATATCCTTATCCGGTGATTCTCAGGAAGATACTAACGGAGCTTTAAGTTCATCATTCTTCATTTTATTCTCCGGTGGATTCAATTCAGACTTTCTCGATCATATCCTTTCCTCGTTTCAAATGTTTTCTCATGCCGACGCACCTATTAATCATTCAGTTCTCGCTATTCATTTGTTCTGGAGTGCTGAAGATATCCCAGAAGGCTCGTCTTTTCATTCAAGATCCGTTCAACCTATTTCGAGGTTGTTATCTCATTCAAGTCATTTAATTCAACCAGCGCAATCTCTCTTTTAAATCGCTCAGCGGTGTTTTCTCTTGAGTGGACCCTAACCCACAGGTCTCTTCCCAGGATCTTACCCGACTCTTCTAATTTTCCCAGAGCTATACCCAAATTCATTTCAAAGTTTGACGTAAGTATGAGTTATCATTAGTCAAATGTCTTTCTCCAAGATCTTTCAAATTATTTTCATCGTGGGTTCAACCTTTCTAATTTTCATTCTGGAGTGCCTCAACAATTCATGGTGGTGTTTCTCGTCATCATTCTCGGATTTTAAAGACCAAAGAAGAGTTTTCTTCCAAATCCTAGCCGTTCTTCCAAAGATGCGAAGTTCAAGCTTGATGCCATCATCTCACAATTGTTTTCGATTATGAGAATTCTTTTCACCCATCCGGAGCAATTCATGAGTCTTTTCAGTTTGATTATCCGGAGCCTGTCAACTCAGAATTATTCGTTTCATTTTCAGCCCTCGTTCTCGAATTCTTCCGGTGGATCGTTCAAGTATTCTCTAATTAGCACATGATCTCTTCGTTCACTTGTATCTAAATTCTCTCAAGTATCTTTGTTCAATTTGCAATTCTTCCTAGTGATTCGTGCTTTTACCTTCATGCGTTTCAATTTCTTACGGTGGTTTGTTCAAGATTCCTCTTCCTATATTCTCATAGTAATTTGTTTGTTGTTTCAATCCTACTGGTGGTTTGTTGAAGACCTTCTCAAGATTATGCTATATCTCTCCTGAATCCTTTCCAATGAGAATGAGTAGTATGCCAAATCCATTGTGTGTCATCAATTTAATTGATGAAGGATAAGCATAATGTAATTCTTATACTTGTTTCATCGAGTGAATTCATTTCCTTATTTAGGAGGTTCATCAAAATTCTCGGTTTCAATTATTTCATCTTTCTTTTTCTGGAGTTCCAAGTTTTCCGCATTATCTTGTCGCGAAACCCCATCTAAATCATCGCAAGGCTTCACCTTGTGTTTTCAACTTCTATTTCTTTTTTATCACTCTTTTACTAACGGAGTTCTTCATGGAGGCTACATGGTGGTTCGTCAAGGACTCTTTCCATTCTTCAATTGTTCTTCAAGATATCTCTTGAATTAATGATCCACCAAGCTATACTCAAAATTGAATAGGGTGCTTAACACATGTTTTGTTTTGAGGAGTTGAAGTATTCTTCATCTTGCATTCCGAAATACAATTCGTTCTACTTTATCTTTAGAGGTGGTGTTATGTCACTCTTGACAATTTCCTTTCGTGTGTCATGATTCAAAAGTTGTCAAGAATGAGATAGTTAAAACCATAAATTTCTTCGAGCATGAGCTCTTCTCAATCCATCAATCTCTTTGTTGGAGTTATCTTGGGTTATATTTCACCTAAAACCTTCCCTAAGGAATGTTACTAATTATGGTGCTATTTATTGATCCAAGTTTCCTCCTACTCACGCGGTGAAAGAAGTTTTTTCCATCTCTCCATTCCATTTAGCTAATCAATCTTTTGGTGGTGGCAGAATTTCACCTCAAGTTTTGGGATGTTTTCCATAAGCCCACAACAAGTTTATTCTTTTCATTTTTCATTTCCCAACAACTCCGTCCAATCCTCTATGGAAGGATGCTTTCAAATTCATTCGACATAGAAGATGTTGTTTTCTTCTTCGTCACTTTCAGCCCGTTCTATCTTTTGTTCCGGAGGCATTGAGATGTCGCACACTTCGACCCATCATCCCATTTTTGTCAAAGATCATGTTCTTTCCTTTGCTTATCCATTCAATTGGAGTGTCGTGTCCTCTTTTCAAGTTCTTCCCATTTTGTCAAGTTTTGCCTCCCTTCTCAACCGGAGTGCTGTCTGAAATCTTTCTTACCCATTGTGCCATTCTTTCAATAGTTCCAGAGGCAGTGTGTTGTTGATTTCATCAAGTATACTCTCATCTTGTCAAGTTCATGTTCAATTCCTTCCATTTACAGTTGGAGTGTTGTCCAAATTATATCTTTCTTATTCCTTCTCTATCGTGTTTTAACCGGAGTGTTGTGTCTATCATTCCTCTTCTAACCGGAGTCTCATCCAAGTGCTTTCATTTTTCCAGGTTCATATTATTGCCTTCCATTTCCAACCAGAGTGTTGTCGTAATTGATCCTTATCATTACTTGTACATCTCGTTTCAACTGGAGTGCTTGCATGTACTTCTTGTCCATTGCAACCCTTTTCTTATGTCTTTCAACCTACAAGGTTATAGTAATGTTCCTTGTTCCTCTTTTCTAGCAGAGTGTTTTCAAATTTCTTCATCTTGATTGCATTCTTTATTTCAATTTGTTCAACCTCTCAAGGTTTGTGGTTTCACTCGTTGTCCAAGAAGCAACTTAGTTTTACCTCTTCTCTTCCTCTTCCGTTTCTCTCTGGTGCCATCCTTAGATCTCGGGACTTGATCCTGTTGTAGTGGTGGAGTGTTATGACTCCCCGAGTCTGATGCGCCAGGTGTCTTCCAGTTATATCGCTGTTGTGGCCTTCTCATTCGCTTGCATGTTGCATCTTGCCATGTCATCATCTGCATTGCATCATCATGCTTTCAAAACTTGCATCCGTCCAGGTTCCCCCAGTTCACTCCGTTGTCCATTCTGATCCCAGGCACACTCGCACTCGCCCACGGCACGTCCGAAATAGTATTTTTATAAGTGCCCGGAAAATGTTCTCGGGATGGGTTGAAAGTTGGCATGCAGTGTTGCTATGTTGTCAGTAGGCCGCCTGCCATGTTTCATCGCATTCGTGTTCGTTTGATGTCCAGCGGGTAAGTACAGTGGTAGTATAGCCGGTCTTTTCGTTGGACGTTTTCGGTCTCCGGAAACCTTGTCGGGCTGCATTTCCATCTCTCTCTTCTCAGCCCAAGGCCCCTCTTCACAGCCCACTCCCACTCTAAACCAGCCCTCCGACTGGAACTATCTCATCGACATCGTAGCGTCCAGAAACAATCCCTAGAGCCAAACCCTAGCAATTTTGCTATATATGGACACCCTCCTTCCAAATTTGGCATCCCCTAGTCTCCACCTACCTCTAGCTGCAGCCAACCCCGCCTTCCGCGTTTTCAGCGCCAAGCCACCCCGCCGCCGCCACTTGTCGCCGGCCCAGAGGCCAACGCCACCACCCGCCATCGGCCCCGACCAATCCCCTTGCTCCAGGCCGCCAACCAGCGCCTCCTCAGCCAAAGCTGCACCTCCATGTCTCCCCTGCCCCCTCCACCTCCTGCAGGGCTCGCTGAAGCTCATCTCAGGCCCGCCCCGGGCCGGATCTGGGCCCGGACGATATTGATATGCTCACAACTAAATAACCGTGCATCGGGTTAAAACAAACTTTATATGTAAAATGCTTAGAATTTCATCTAGTTTCATTTTATGCAACTTTCAAGCATGTTTGAAATGTTTAAATGTGTAGTTTATTGAATTTTCTCATATGCCATGTTAAAATGATTTATTTCATAACTAAATAACCGTAACTCCAATTTTAATAAACTTTATATGTAAATGGGGAAGAAAAATGCATAGATTAACATGGTGGCATTACTTTGCATGTTTAGCAACTCGAAATAATAGTTTAGTGAAGAACAATACCAAAATCTAAAATTTGCATATGATGATTTTCCGGAATTGTTGTTTGTAGTTTCCAGCCTCATTTAAACTTGACTAAATAGCTAGTTTATATATGTTTCACCTCTTGCCTTGTTTAACAACATTTAATATTGATGAGTACATAACTGAGAGAGAACTAAATAAGCCATGTGGTGTTTCGTCAATATGCAACTCGTTGCATATTGAGCTCCGCTTAACTTATAGTGTTGTTTGTGCACTTTGCCATGCCATGCCTCTTTAAACCGGACATGCATCATACTTGATTGTGCATCATGCTATGCTTATGCTTGTTGGATTACCATGTTGTTTTCTCCTTTCCGGTGTTGCTTCTTCATGTTCGTTCCGGTAACGTCGCGTTTGTGAGGATCCAATCGACTACGTCCATTTGTCTTCTTCATGGACTCGTTCTTCCTCCTTGCGGGATTTTAGGCAAGATGACCATTACCCTCGATATCACTTCTATCTTCGCTTGCTAGTTGTTCGCTCTATAGCTATGGCACGCTACCTACCACTTGTTTATCATGCCTCCCATATTGCCATGTCAAGCCTCTAACCCACCTTCGTAGCAAACCATTGTTTGGCTATGTTACCGCTTTGCTCAGCCCCTCTTATAGCGTTGCTAGTTGTAGGTGCCATGCAGGTTGTTCCATGGTGGAACATGGATATGTTTGGGATATCATATTATCTATTGTTTAATTTAATGCATCTATATACTTGTTAAAGGGTGGAAGGCTCGTCCTTTTGCCTGGTGTTTTGTTCCACTCTTGCCGCCCTAGTTTCCGTCATACTAGTGTTATGTTCCTTGATTTTGCGTTCCTAATGCGGTTGGGGTTATGGGATCCCCTTCACAGTTTGCTTTGAATAAAACTGCTCCGGCAAGGCCCAACCTTGGTTTTAACATTTGCGCCTATACATTTTCCCTTGGGAGTCGCGCTCCCAAGGGTAATCTTTATTTTAACCCCCCTCGGGCCAGTGCTCCTCTGAGTGTTAGTCCAAACTAGAGCCCTTTCCAGCGCCACCTTGGGGAAACTTGAGGGCTGTTTTTAGTTGTACGGATTGCTCATCCGGTGTGCCATGAGAACGAGATATATGCAGCTCATATCGGGATTTGTCGGCACAGTCGGGTGGTCTCGCTGGTCTTGTTTTACCATTGTCGAAATGTCTTGTACCTGGGATTCCGAGACTGATCGGGTCTTTCTGGGAGAAGGAATATCTTTCGTTGAGCGTGAGAGCTTGTGATGGGCTAAGTTGGGACACCCCTGCATGGTATAAACTTTCGAGAGCCATGCCCGCGGTTATGTGGCAGATGGAAATGTCTTAATATTTAGTTGTAGAGAACTTGACACTAGACTTAATTAAAATGAAACAACCGCATGTGTAGCTGTGATGGTCTCTTTTCGGCGGAGTCCGAGAAGTGAACACGGTCTTGTGTTATACTTGAACGTAAGTAGTTCCAGGATCACTTCTTGATCACTTGTAGCTTCACGACCGTTGTGTAGCTTCTCATCTTACTCTTACATAGGTATGTCAGCCACCATATTGGCTTAGCGCTTGCTGCGGCTCCACCTCATTACAAAATCCTACCCATAAGCTTAAATAGTCTTGATCTCGCGAGTTTGATATTGCTGAGTCCTCGTGACTCCCGGATACTTGTAAACAGTTGTAGATTCCTATGATACCAGTGCAGGTGGCGCAACCGAGCTCAAGTGGGAGCTCGATGAAGATTTTGGTCATTGTTATGTGTCTTTTCCAGATGATCAGTAGTGGTGGCCAGTTGGGACGATCGGGGATCTAGCATTTGGGTTTGTCTTCTTTTATTTTGGTTCCGTAGTCGGACCTTCATTGTACTTTGGATGAGGTATGTTTAACTTTTTATTTGTGTGAAGTGGCGATTGTAAGCCAACTCTTTACCCCTTTCTTATTCAGTACATGGGATTCTGTGAAGATAACCCCTCTAGCGACAAAACCACCATGCGGTTATGCCTCTAAGTCATGCCTTGACATGTGGGAGATATAGCCGCATTGTGGGCGTTAGAGATAACATGGTGAAAGAGTGGATCTTCACCTTGCTTCGCTTCCGCTTCGCCGCGGGCGCTACGGTCGATGGCGTCGTCGAAGATGAAGATGGCGATGAAGATGACGTGCTGCATGCACTTTCAAGTTCGCACAAGCGAGCCCCCTACCTAGCGCGCCAAAGATGTCGCCGGATATCCGTGGAAACCTCCAGGTTCGGCGGGGGACGTCGCATTGCACGAAGTGTAGACCAGTGCGTGATAGCACGATAGAAAGCACACAAGCAATTTACCCAGGTTCGGGCCACTACGAGGCATAAGACCCTACTCCTGCTTTGGTGGATTGATGGTGGAAATGAACGTGGTAGTGCATGGTGCACTTGGCCAGCAAGGCCTGCCTCAGGACTACGGTGACCACAAGCGTATGGCGGCTTGGGTTTGTCAAGTTTCCAACCCTCTAACCCCCTCCTACGATCGCCTTGGGCCTACTTTTATAGATTAATGGGTCACCACAGTGGCAAAACAGTCATTACCCACTGATATGATAGCAAATAGTGCTATCATACCTAACTCTGCGGGCTGGCAGGGTGCATTAAATGCACCGCTCGGTGTCACGGCAAGGCCTGTCGGGCTTATCTCGCCATCTCCGCGTATGTTCTCTTGACACATCGTTGGACGGATGTCACCTATGGGTTTCTTCTGTAGGAGATGGCTGCCATGTGGCAAATGCTACCACTTAATCACCTTGTGGCTTGACACCAAATTGATTGACGACATGGGTCGTACTTGCATGGTTGGCGGGGTGGTTCAGGCCCCACAACCCCGGCAGGCGCTGCCCGGGAGTCTTGGTTGCTTGCTTCAGGTGGTGGCCTGGCCCCTTGCCGGGCTTGCCGGCCCGGCAAGGGAGGCTCTTTCCTCGCAGATATCTTGTTCGCTAAGCCATTCTAGGTCCTCCTTGGTTGCATACAGGTTCCTCAAATATCTTGGTACTTCAATCCTTGTCTTGCCCTTATCTTGTCCATGCACGAGTCAGGGGAAAATGCCCGCCCCTGTATATTTCCCCGACAAATGTCGTGTCCACTCCATGGCCTGCTAACGAGATATGTGCCCGCCCCCGTATATTTCCCCGACAAATGTCTCCTGAATCCTTTCCAATGAGAATGAGTAGTATGCCAAATCCATTGTGTGTCATCAATTTAATTGATGAAGGATAAGCATAATGTAATTCTTATACTTGTTTCATCAAGTGAATTCATTTCCTTATTTAGGAGGTTCATCAAAATTCTCGGTTTCAATTATTTCATCTTTCTTTTTCTGGAGTTCCAAGTTTTCCGCATTATCTTGTCGCGAAACCCCATCTAAATCATCGCAAGGCTTCACCTTGTGTTTTCAACTTCTATTTCTTTTTTATCACTCTTTTACTAACGGAGTTCTTCATGGAGGCTACATGGTGGTTCGTCAAGGACTCTTTCCATTCTTCAATTGTTCTTCAAGATATCTCTTGAATTAATGATCCACCAAGCTATACTCAAAATTGAATAGGGTGCTTAACACATGTTTTGTTTTGAGGAGTTGAAGTATTCTTCATCTTGCATTCCGAAATACAATTCGTTCTACTTTATCTTTAGAGGTGGTGTTATGTCACTCTTGACAATTTCCTTTCGTGTGTCATGATTCAAAAGTTGTCAAGAATGAGATAGTTAAAACCATAAATTTCTTCGAGCATGAGCTCTTCTCAATCCATCAATCTCTTTGTTGGAGTTATCTTGGGTTATATTTCACCTAAAACCTTCCCTAAGGAATGTTGCTAATTATGGTGCTATTTATTGATCCAAGTTTCCTCCTACTCACGCGGTGAAAGAAGTTTTTTCCATCTCTCCATTCCATTTAGCTAATCAATCTTTTGGTGGTGGCAGAATTTCACCTCAAGTTTTGGGATGTTTTCCATAAGCCCACAACAAGTTTATTCTTTTCATTTTTCATTTCCCAACAACTCCGTCCAATCCTCTATGGAAGGATGCTTTCAAATTCATTCGACATAGAAGATGTTGTTTTCTTCTTCGTCACTTTCAGCCCGTTCTATCTTTTGTTCTGGAGGCATTGAGATGTCGCACACTTCGACCCATCATCCCATTTTTGTCAAAGATCATGTTCTTTCCTTTGCTTATCCATTCAACTGGAGTGTCGTGTCCTCTTTTCAAGTTCTTCCCATTTTGTCAAGTTTTGCCTCCCTTCTCAACCGGAGTGCTGTCTGAAATCTTTCTTACCCATTGTGCCATTCTTTCAATAGTTCCAGAGGCAGTGTGTTGTTGATTTCATCAAGTATACTCTCATCTTGTCAAGTTCATGTTCAATTCCTTCCATTTACAGTTGGAGTGTTGTCCAAATTATATCTTTCTTATTCCTTCTCTATCGTGTTTTAACCGGAGTGTTGTGTCTATCATTCCTCTTCTAACCGGAGTCTCATCCAAGTGCTTTCATTTTTCCAGGTTCATATTATTGCCTTCCATTTCCAACCAGAGTGTTGTCGTAATTGATCCTTATCATTACTTGTACATCTCGTTTCAACTGGAGTGCTTGCATGTACTTCTTGTCCATTGCAACCCTTTTCTTATGTCTTTCAACCTACAAGGTTATAGTAATGTTCCTTGTTCCTCTTTTCTAGCAGAGTGTTTTCAAATTTCTTCATCTTGATTGCATTCTTTATTTCAATTTGTTCAACCTCTCAAGGTTTGTGGTTTCACTCATTTGTCCAAGAAGCAACTTAGTTTCACCTCTTCTCTTCCTCTTCCATTTCTCTCTGGTGCCATCCTTAGATCTCGGGACTTGATCCTCTTGTAGTGGTGGAGTGTTGTGACTCCCCGAGTCCGATGCGCCAGGTGTCTTCCAGTTATATCGCTGTTGTTGCCTTCTCATTCGATTGCATGTTGCATCTTGCCATGTCATCATCTGCATTGCATCATCATGCTTTCAAAACTTGCATCCGTCCAGGTTCCCCCAGTTCACTCCGTTGTCCATTCTGATCCCAGGCACACTCGCACTCGCTCACGGCACGTCCGAAATAGTATTTTTATAAGTGCCCGGAAAATGTTCTCGGGATGGGTTGAAAGTTGGCATGCAGTGTTGCTATGTTGTCAGTAGGCCGCCTGCCATGTTTCATCGCATTCGTGTTCGTTTGATGCCCAGCGGTAAGTACAGTGGAAGTATAGCCGGTCTTTTCGTTGGACGTTTTCGCTCTCCGGAAACCTTGTCGGGCTGCATTTCCATCTCTCTCTTCTCAGCCCAAGGCCCCTCTTCACAGCCCACTCCCACTCTAAACCAGCCCTCCGACCGGAACTGTCTCATCGACATCGTAGGGTCCAGAAACAATCCCTAGAACCAAACCCTAGCAATTTTTCTATATATGGACACCCTCCTTCCAAATTTGGCATCCCCTAGTCTCCACCTACCTCTAGCTGCAGCCAACCCCGCCTTCCGCGTTTTTAGCGCCAAGCCACCCCGCCGCCGCCACTTGTCACCGGCCCAGAGGCCAGCGCCACCACCCGCCATCGGCCCCAACCAATCCCCTTGCTCCACGCCGCCAACCCAGCGCCTCCTCAGCCAACGCTGCACCTCCATGTCTCCCCTGCCCCCTCCACCTCCTGCAGGGCTCGCTGAAGCTCATCTCAGGCCCGCCCCGGGCCGGATCTAGGCCCGGACGATATTGATATGCTCACAACTAAATAACCTTGCATCGGGTTAAAACAAACTTTATATGTAAAATTCTTAGAATTTCATCTAGTTTCATTTTATGCAACTTTCAAGCATGTTTGAAATGTTTAAATGTGTAGTTTATTGAATTTTCTCGTATGCCATGTTAAAATGATTTATTTCATAACTAAATAACCGTAACTCCAATTTTAATAAACTTTATATGTAAATGGGGAAGAAAAATGCATAGATTAACATGGTGGCATTACTTTGCATGTTTAGCAACTCGAAATTATAGTTTAGTGAAGAACAGTACCAAAATCTAAAATTTGCATATGATGATTTTCCGGAATTGTTGTTTGTAGTTTCCAGCCTCATTTAAACTTGACTAAATAGCTAGTTTATATATGTTTCACCTCTTGCCTTGTTTAACAACATTTAATATTGATGAGTACATAACTGAGAGAGAACTAAATAAGCCATGTGGTGTTTCGTCAATATGCAACTCGTTGCATATTGAGCTCCGCTTAACTTATAGTGTTGTTTGTGCACTTTGCCATGCCATGCCTCTTTAAACCGGACATGCATCATACTTGATTGTGCATCATGCTATGCTTATGCTTGTTGGATTACCATGTTGTTTTCTCCTTTCCGGTGTTGCTTCTTCCTGTTCGTTCCGGTAACGTCGCGCTTGTGAGGATCCATTCGACTACGTCCATTTGTCTTCTTCATGGACTCGTTCTTCTTCCTTGCGGGATTTTAGGCAAGATGACCATTACCCTCGATATCACTTCTATCTTCGCTTGCTAGTTGTTCGCTCTATCGCTATGGCACGCTACCTACCACTTGTTTATCATGCCTCCCATATTGCCATGTCAAGCCTCTAACCCACCTTCGTAGCAAACCATTGTTTGGCTATGTTACCGCTTTGCTCAGCACCTCTTATAGCGTTGCTAGTTGTAGGTGCCTTGCAGGTTGTTAAATGGTGGAACATGGATATGTTTGGGATATCATATTATCTATTGTTTAATTTAATGCATCTATATACTTGTTAAAGGGTGGAAGGCTCGGCCTTTTGCCTGGTGTTTTGTTCCACTCTTGCCGCCCTAGTTTCAGTCATACTAGTGTTATGTTCCATGATTTTGCGTTCCTAATGCGGTTGGGGTTATGGGATCCCCTTCACAGTTTGCTTTGAATAAAACTGCTCCGGCAAGGCCCAACCTTGGTTTTAACATTTGCGCCTATACATTTTCCCTCGGGAGTCGCGCTCCCAAGGGTAATCTTTATTTTAACCCCCCTCGGGCCAGTGCTCCTCTGAGTGTTGGTCCAAACTAGAGCCCTTTCCAGCGCCACCTCGGGGAAACTTGAGGGCTGTTTTTAGTTGTACGGATTGCTCATTCGGTGTGCCATGAGAACGAGATATATGCTGCTCATATCGGGATTTGTCGGCACAGTCGGGTGGTCTCGCTGGTCTTGTTTTACCATTGTCGAAATGTCTTGTAACTGGGATTCCGAGACTGATCGGGTCTTTCTGGGAGAAGGAATATCTTTCGTTGAGCGTGAGAGCTTGTGATGGGCTAAGTTGGGACACCCCTGCATGGTATAAACTTTCGAGAGCCATGCCCGCGGTTATGTGGCAGATGGAAATGTCTTAATATTCAGTTGTAGAGAACTTGACACTTGACTTAATTAAAATGAATCAACCGCATGTGTAGCTGTGATGGTCTCTTTTCGGCGGAGTCCGAGAAGTGAACACGGTCTTGTGTTGTACTTGAACGTAAGTAGTTTCAGGATCACTTCTTGATCACTTGTAGCTTCACGACCGTTGTGTAGCTTCTCATCTTACTCTTACATGCGTATGTCAGCCACCATATTGGCTTAGCGCTTGCTGCGGCTCCACCTCATTACAAAATCCTACCCATAAGCTTAAATAGTCTTGATCTCGCGAGTTTGATATTGCTGAGTCCTCGTGACTCCCGGATACTTGTAAACAGTTGTAGATTCCTATGATACCAGTGCAGGTGGCGCAACCGAGCTCAAGTGGGGGCTCGATGAAGATTTTGGTCATTGTTATGTGTCTTTTCCAGATGATCAGTAGTGGTGGCCAGTTGGGACGATCGGGGATCTAGCATTTGGGGTTGTCTTCTTTTATTTTGGTTCCGTAGTCGGACCTTGATTGTACTTTGGATGAGGTATGTTTAACTTTTTATTTGTGTGAAGTGGCGATTGTAAGCCAACTCTTTACCCCTTTCTTATTCAGTACATGGGATTCTGTGAAGATAACCCCTCTAGCGACAAAACCACCATGCGATTATGCCTCTAAGTCATGCCTTGACATGTGGGAGATATAGCCGCATTGTGGGCGTTAGAGACAACATGGTGAAAGAGTGGATCTTCACCCTGCTTCGCTTCCGCTTCGCCGCGGGCGCTACGGTCGATGGCATCGTCGAAGATGAAGATGGCGATGAAGATGACGTGCTGCGTGCACTTTCAGGTTCGCACAAGCGAGCCCCCTACCTAGCACGCCAAAGGTGTCGCCGGATATCCGTGGAAACCTCCAGGTTCGGCAGGGGACGTCGCGTTGCACGAAGAGCAGACCAGTGCGTGATAGCACGACAGAGAGCACACAAGCAATTTACCCAGGTTCGGGCCACCGCGAGGCATAAGACCCTACTCCTACTTTGGTGGATTGATGGTGGAAATGAACGTGGTAGTGCATGGTACACTTGGCCGGCAAGGCCTGCCTTAGGACTACGGTGACAACAAGCGTATGGCGGCTTGGGTTTGTCAAGTTTCCAACCCTCTAACCCCCTCCTACGATCGCCTTGGGCCTACTTTTATAGATTAATGGGTCACCACAGTGGCAAAACAGTCATTACCCACTGATATGATAGCAAATAGTTCTATCATACCTAACTCTGCGGGCTGGCAGGGTGCATTAAATGCACCGCTCGGTGTCACGGCAAGGCCTGTCGGGCTTATCTTGCCATCTCCGCGTATGTTCTCTTGACACATCGTTGGACGAATGTCACCTATGGGTTTCTTCTGTAGGAGATGGCTGCCATGTGGCAAATGCTACCACTTAATCACCTTGTGGCTTGACACCAAATTGATTGACGACATGGGTCGTACTTGCGTGGTTAGCGGGGTGGTTCAGGCCCCACAACCCCGACAGGTGCTGCCGGGGAGTCTTGGTTGCTTGCTTCAGGTGGTGGCCTGGCCCCTTGCCGGGCTTGCCAGCCCGGCAAGGGAGGCTCTTTCCTCGCAGATATCTTGTTCACTAAGCCATTCTAGGTCCTCCTTGGTTGCATACAGGTTCCTCAAATATCTTGGTACTTCAATCCTTGTCTTCCCCTTATCTTGTCCATGCACAAGTCAGGGGAAAATGCCCGCCCCTATATATTTCCCCGACAAATGTCGTGTCCACTCCATGGCCTGCTGCTGGCATTGGGACCGTTGTGGGAGGAACGGGAGCCGCGCCACCCCGTCCGCCCGTAACACGGGTGCCACGTCGACCTCGACCATGCCCCACAACTTCACCTTTTGCAACTGCAATGGGGTAGGAGCAGGTTCCAGAATTTAAGCCCTCATCGCCACCGTCAAATCCCGGGCTCGGACCCTTCCCCTTGTCATGGTGGATGCAAAACTAGGGAAGGAGGAAGGAATAGGTGTGGATGAGCATCGCCATCCCCGCGTGCTTCTTTTTATAGCGGGGCTGTGGAGGGAGGCTGGCTCTCCACTACTCTGGGACGGCTGCCCCACTCCTCCATTCTGGCCTCTCTACGCTCCTGGTAGCGTCCAGCTTCATCGGCCGCCCCATTACACCAATCCAGGGCATTGCATTTTCTGCCAAGGTGCATGTTCCTGCGCCTTGTGCATCCACCACCAACCCTGCACAATGCATGTGGCACGCGTGGCGAAAATGGCAGGCATAGTGGTTGCGGTAAAGATAAAATGGCAGGTAGCCCCGATTCAAGCGCAGATGCCCTAATGGGCTACTGTGGACGTGTACTCCCCTGGTTTACGACGTGAACGAACTGCACCGTTTCAATGTTGAAGATGCCAGGGGAGACTTGGGAGGAAGATCAAGCCCAGGTCAATGAAGAAGCAAAGAAGATCTAAAAAATACAAGCGTCAGCCCCGGCACGGTCAGTATTTACACTAATGTCTACTACACAACTTTATTCTTGTAGACAGGTGTTGGGCCTCCAAGTGCAGAGTTTGCAGGACAGTAGCAATTTTCCCTCAAGTGGATGACTTCAGGTTTATTAATCCATGGGAAGTGTTGGATGAATATGGTCTCTCTCAAACAACGCTGCAACCAAATAATAAAAAGTCTCTTGTGTGCCCAACAAACCAAATACAATGGTAATTTGTATAGGTGCACTAGTTCGACGAAGAGATGGTGATATGATTGTAGTATGGATAGTAGATATTGATTTTTGTAATAGGAACAATGAAAACAGCAAGGTAGCAATTGATAAAATGGAGCACAAACGGTATTGCAATGCTTTAAAACAAGGCCTAGGGTCCGTACTTTCGCTAGTGCAATTTCTCAAAAATGCTAATATAATTGGATCATATAACCATCCCTCAACGTGTGATGAAGAATCACTCCAAAGTTCCTTTCTAGCGGAGAACATAAGAATAAATTGTTTGTAGCTATTCTTTCCGATCGATCTATCAAGAGTTCATACTAAAATAACACTAAGTTATTCTTTCCGATCAATCTATCATGAGTTCGTACTAAAATAACAACAAAGCAAACTCAAATACATAATACTCAATCCAACACAAAGAACCTCAAAGAGTGCCCCAAGATTTCTACTGGAGAAACAAAAGACGAGAACATGCATCATCCCCTATGCATAGATTACCCCAGTGTCATCTCATGAATCCGCTAGTTGAGTGCCGAAACACATATCAAGTGAATCAATATGATACCCCATTTGTCACCATGAGTATTCATATGCAAGACATATATCAAGTGCTCTAAAATCCATAGAAGTATTCAATCCGATAACAATGAAATCTCAAAGGAAAAACTCAACTCACAACAAAATAGAGAGGGGAAAACCCCATATGATCCGAGTAAATTAATAAAGCCCGCGATACATCAAGATCGTGCCATCTCAAGAACACGATATATATATATATATTGAACACATAGCTACTGGTACAAACCCTCAGCCCTGAGGGTGGACAACTCCCTCCACATCATGGTGGCCGCAGGGATGACGAAGATGGCCACCGGTGATGATTTCCCCCTCCGGCAGAGTGCCGAAATGCGGTATGGATTGGTTTCTCATGGATACAGAGGCTTGCAGCGATAGAATTTCTGATCTAGGGTTACCCCAGGTTTTTTTGAATATTTGAGAATTTATAGGGGTAAGAGGCGGTGCAGGAGGCCACCGAGGTGGGCAGAACCCACCAGGGCATGCCTGGGCCACCAGGCGCACCTAGGTGGGTTGTGCCCCCCTTGGGCCACCGATCTGGTATTTCCTTGGCCCATTGGTGGTCTTCTGGTCCAAAAAAATCTCCAAAAAGTTTTGCCGCGTTTGGACTCCGTTTGGTATTGATTTTTTCTGTGATGTAAAAAAGAAGCAAAAAACAGCAACTGGCACTAGGCACTATGTCAATAGGTTAGTCCCAAAAAATGATATTCAGTTGCTATAAAATGATTGTAAAACATAGAAGAATGATAATATAACAACATGAATACTAAATAAGATACGTTGGAGACGTATCATACACCTGTGGAATTGTTTGGGCCTACCACAAGGATGCCCAGCGACACATATGGACCAGGCCCGGGGCTCCTGTCTGTGCGGCAAACATTTTTGTTTGCCGCCCGGAATTGTGCATAGGCCTACTGACGATCATGCACCAATTACCAAGACATGACACAAGATAATCCAGAGATATCGCTAATCATGTGATCAAGGAGTGCATTAAGAAGATCAAGTCAACAGGAGAACGCCTCAGGAAGGACTCCCTTGCCAGGCAGGAGAACCTTCCTAGGTCGAGACCGCCCCAACGACTAAGCCTAAATCGCCTCGGCAAGGCTCCTAGGGCCATCAAGGTGAGATACCAGCAGGCTCTGTACCCACAGGCCTCCGCCAAGACACCATCGCTCCACCCCATCGCATGTAAGTCATTAATTGATGCAGTGTCGAGCTCTCAACTAGCTAGGTGGATCCTGTCAGATATGCTGCAACCTGCCGGATAGAGATTAGCTTTATTGACACCTGTCCAGATGGCATGTCATCCTAATAAATAGTAGATGGATAAGCGGCGCGGTAGGCTTTCCATACTTCAACCTCAACATGACACCTAGCAGTGCATTTAATGCACTTTATCCTAACTGCCAGAGTTAGGTATGATAGCACTGTTAGCTATATAATCATACTAAAATAACTATTTTGCCACTGTGGTGGCCTCTTAATCTATAAAAGGAGGCCCGAGGCAACCTCACAAATGAGTTCAAACTTTTTCAACGCATCAACACTCGTATGTGAGCGATGCTCTCCCTGAGGCACACTTTGCGGGCTTGAGCTCGTCGCATCTTTGTGTTCCTCTAGATCAATCCACCATAGTAGAAGTAGGCTTTTACGCTGCAAAGCGGCCCGAACCTGGGTAAAAGAGAGATGTCCATCATCATGTTGCCCTACTATTTCTGCTCTTTGTGGAATGTGACCATCTGCTTGCCGAACCATAAAGGGAAAGCCTTGCCCCATAGGTGACAAATGTCTGCTTATTTTATAACTCCCCCAATAATAATTAACTGACTGAACCTGATGTGTCTAATCAAGTTTCTAGTGCAAACATACAAGCTCATGTTGTTCTTGAGCCTGTAATGTATAACGAACAAACTCCTAATGAAGGATTTTATGCAAACATTTTACATCCTCCTATTGATGAACGTCTGTCTAATGAGGGACCTAACGCAAGCATTTTGCAAGCTCCCATTGAAGGATTTCGTGTCTATTGATGATCTGCTATTTTGAGAGAGAGAGATTTGCAGGAATTGATGACAAGCAAATTATAGTACTGTGACGCCCCAAGACCGATGCTCGAGAAGACTTCCATAGGTTCCGGGTTTCTCTGTGTGTTTCATTTTTGCTTGCTCCTTTTATTTTTTGCATTGCATAATGTCATCATGTCATCATGTCATAAATCTTACGCGTCTCAACTAAATAATTTGTGTGGATCTTTGATCCATTTAAATCGAGGGAAGAGTGACTTCTCTTTATAACATTATCCTCCTAATATTTAGGAAGCTATTATAAATATTCCATTAATTTGGAATCATCATAACACACTTGCCAAGTAATTCCATGTATTTTTCTACTTCAAGTTTGGTCCTCAAACTTTGCCCATAATTTTCTTTCATCGCTTTCCTGATCTCCACAAAATTCCCGAACATTTTTGGAAACTTCTCAAACCCGTCCTAGTTGAAACCATTTGAATTGAATTCAAAGGAATTTGAATTTAATCTTTCTTTCATGCCCACTCCTATTTTTCTTGGCTCAAGCTCCTTTTTATGAGTCCAAGAAAATTGGCGTCCTGCTCGAATTCTTCTCCTATTTCTCTCTACATTTCTTAACTCCCTGTTTTTTTTGTTAAACAAGGAAAATAGTCTGGGGGGCAGAGAGAGAGGCTGCCTGCTCCGCTGCCCACTTGGGCCTCCCCCCAGGCCGGCCCAACCATCTCCCATTCCCTCAGCCCACCAAATCCCTAAACCAAACCTAGAGCCTGATTCCTCCCTCGACACCTCTCCCCTTCCTTCGTTCCCTTCCGTCCCGCGCTGCCAGAGGAGTCCCCCTCCTCGATCTCCCTCGAACCCATACTATGGCACTGGACCTTGCCCCTAGCTCGCGACTGCTACGCTCCTCCTGCCATGCTCCAGTGCTGCGCCGTTGCATCCTTGCTGCGTGCTGAGGCGCTGCCTCCTCTGAACGTCGCGCCCGAGGCCTCGCGAGCCTCCCGCTCGTCCGTTGTACCTCCTCCCCTCTGCAGGCCCCATCCTTGGCGCCCTTATCCTCCACCGCCTGGTGCCTGCGGAGCCGCACGCCCCTTGCCCTCCTGCTTCTCAGCCAGCCTCCTTCCTCCATGGCGCCTCCTCGCCACCCGAGGCCTGCAGCCCCATGCCTCCCTCCGCGGGCGGGCTTGAGCAGGAGCTCCCCGAATCGGTGCCCGTCGGTCACCTCCACACGCTCTCCGTCGTCCGCTTCCGGCGCCTCCAACCCTCCTCTACATGGTATCCCCATCACCATGGCCTCGCCTCTGCTCGAAGTAGATGAACAACAGCGTCCGCCGCACACTTCCTTTGCTTCGACACGTCCGCGCCAAGTCCTATTTGTGGATTTCATCAAGTTCGAGCTTCGTTGAACGAGGGCTTTTGCCTTGATCATTCTGGGACGCGACAAGTTCATCTTCGAAAGTATGTCTACATGATGACCTGACAAGTACCGTGGCACCGAAGACCTTTCATGCGTCAAGTCCATCTCCGAGGATTTCACCAAGTACCACGACGGCCGTTATTCGTCCAGTACCCCTTCGGATCACCAAGTTTCGGCTACCATCATCGTGAACTACTTTCAAAACGTGTATCACTAACGCCAAGTACTAGTTCTATGAGGACCACCAAGTTCGTCTTCTGTCGTCTCCGAAATCGTCAAGTACCATGTCGATACGAGAACAACTACCCTCGACATGCATTTTGCCAAGTAACACTACCGTTGACCCTCGAGGACACCGTGGACGTCAAGTTTCTTGCCGTGACCCTGAACATCTATGAAAACTTGTGCGACTAAGAACATGAATGACTACCGTCGCGAGAACGTCCATTTCCCCTACACCGCATCGAACTTGAACCCCTCCGATAACGCACGCCTCGAAGGTATAACCCCGAGACGACCGCTAGTGAACGAATGCATGTGTGATGCATGAGATGCTCGTGGTTGCTCCATGCTCGAATTGTCGGTGCACATTGCTCCTCTTTTGCCTTGTCACCGTCATCGAACCGTGGGAACCTAGTAACCAGGATCACCCCACCATCTTTTGACATGCCCCCATCACTTTTCCTTTTGCACCGGCATCTCAATCGAGTTACCGGAACCGGAATGTTGCTGTGGCACCATTTCCGTTGTGGTTGCCGTGACACCCCTTTCGTTTCTGCCACGATGACAAAAGCCTCATATCTTATCATGTCAACATTTTCATAAATACTGCATAAAACTTGCACATGTCCTTCGCATCATGATAATAACATTTAAATGTTTAAAATTGTTGTTGCACCAAATTGATAATTGCATATGGGGATTTACCAGATTTGTTGTTTGTTATATCCGGCCCCATTTGAATTGTTTAGATAGTATAGTTTTGTTATGCTCCACCTCTTGCCATGTTAACCAACATTTAATATTTTTTAGTACATAAACGAGAGAGAACTAAATAATTGATGTGGTGTTCCATTAATATGCAGCTCATTGCATATTGAGCTCCACTTAACTTGTAGTTTTGTTTGTGCCCTTTGCCATGCCATGCATATTTAAACCAGACATGCATCATACTTGTTTGCGCATCATGCCATGTTTATGTGATGGTTGTTTACTATGTTGTTTGCTTCTTTCTGGGTTGCTTCTCGCGTTAGCTTCAGTTTTGTTCCGGAGTTGTGAGGATCCGTTCGACTATGTCCGGTTGTCTTCTTCAAGGACTCGTTCTTTTTCCTTGTTGGATCTCAGGCAAGATGACCATACCCTCGAAATCACTTCTATCTTTGCTTGCTAGTTGCTCGCTCTTTTGCTATGCCGTGATACCTACCACTTGCTATATCATGCCTCCCATGTTGCCATGTCCAGCCTCTAACCCACCTTGTCCTGGAAAACCGTTGTTTGGCTATGTTACCGCTTTGCTCAGCCCCTCTTATAGCATTGCTAGTTGCACGTGAAGATGGAGTTTGTTCCTTGTTGGAAAATGTTTTTGTTAGGATATGGATATGTTGGGATATCACAATATCTCTTATTTAATTAATGCATCTATATACTTCGTAAAGGGTGGACGGCTCGGCCTTCTGCCTGGTGTTTTGTTCAACTCTTGCCGCCCTAGTTTCAGTCATACCGGTGTTATGTTCCTTGATTTTGTGTTCCTTACGCGGTTGGGTTATAATGGGAACCCCTTGACAGTTCGCCTTGAACAAAAATCCTCCAACAAGGCCCAACCTTGGTTTTACCATTTGCCACCTAGCCTTTTTCCCTTGGGTTCTGTAGACTCAAGGGTCATCTTTATTTTAACCCCCCCGGGCCAGTGCTTCTCTAAGTGTTGGTCCGAAATAGAGCCACTTGCGGCGCCACCTCGGGGAAACTTGAGGGCTGGTTTTAGTTGTACGTACTGTTCATCCGGTGTTGCCCTGAGAATGAGATATGTGCAGCTCCTATCAGGATGTCGGTGCATCGGGCGGTCTTGCTGGTCTTGTTTTACCATTGTCAAAATGTCTTGTAACCGGGATTCCAAGCCTGATCGGGTCTTCCTGGGAGAAGGAATATCCTTCTTTGACCGTGAGAGCTTGTGATGGGCTAAGTTGGGACACCCCTGCAGGGTTTTGAACTTTTGAAAGCCGTTCCCGCGGTTATGGGCAGATGGGAATTTATTAATGTCCGATTGTAGAAAACTTGACACTTAACTTTAACTAAAATGCATCAACCGTGTTATGTTTGAACATAAGTAGTTTCAGGATCACTTCTTGATCACTTCTAGTTCACGACCGTGCTTTGCTTCTCTTCTCATTCTCTTTTGCTTAAGTTGGCCACCATATATGCTAGTGCTTGCTGCAGCTCCACCTCACTACCTTTTCCCTACCCATAAGCATAAATAGTGTTGATCGCGAGGGTGTGAGATTGCTGAGTCCCCGTGACTCACCAATTACTTCAAACAGTTGCAGGTGCCGATGATAACCGTATAGGTGACGCAGTCCGAGCTCAAGGAGGATCTCGATGAAGATCGTGTCCGTTGTGTTGTTTCTTTTCCAGTTGATCAGTAGTGGAGCCCAGTCGGGGCGATCGGGGATCTTTTGCATTAGGGGTCGTCTTCTTTTATTTTGGTTCCGTAGTCGGACCTTGTTTGTATCTGGATGATGTAATGCTATATTCATGTATTGTGTGAAGTGGCGATTGTAAGCCTACTCTTTATCCCTCTCTTATTCAGTACATGGGATGTGTAAAGATTACCCCTCTTGCGAGATGACTACAATGCGGTTATGCCTCTAAGTCATGCTCCGACACGTGGGAGATATAGCCGCATCGTGGGTGTTACAAGTTGGTATCAGAGCCTTCCCCGACTTAGGAGCCCCCTACTTGATCGAATCGCTGGCGTTGTTGAGTCTAGAAAAATGTTTTGAGTCTTTAGGATTATATATATCGGAGAATAGGATTCTTTTTACTCCTCAGTCCCTTCGTCGCTCTGGTGAGGTATCCTGACGTAGAGTTTTGACTCTTCTCTTCTCAAATTTCACTAAAAAAAATTTAGGATCACGCGGGTATCTTGGAATCCTTCCGATGGTTTTGTGATGAGAACATTGTTCTTGGTGCCTCTTGACATTTAGGGGTTGTGGCAGTGTCCCGGGGAGTTGAGCTCCGAGGTGTTGTCATCACAATTTTATCGTTGCAGTTCTGGAATACCCGAGTTCGCCGACATCGAAAATCTCTTTTATGCAGTTGTTGGTGAGATAACCTCGACGCCACCCAGTACTGGGGCGGGAGTTCGGGAGTATTGCCATAACTCGTATAACGGATGCTTTTTGAAGGTTGAGGTAAACGATTTTTGAAGGTTTCTTGGTTATGTGTTGAAGGATGGATACAACTGGATGTAGGATTTGTTAGTTTTGTGTGAGATATTATGCTTCCCCTATATCCCCAACACCTGATTGCATAACCAGAAAATTTCAGTTGTTTAAAAGTGGGAATTCAAGTAGCTCCTAGGATAGCTTTCTGACAGATGTATGATATGAAATTGGGGTTCTACGTCTAGTGGTCCGCCCATCCACGGTTCGTTTTACAGTGGTCTCATTGTGTCTTAAAGATTCCTTGGCTATGCTGCCTCGGGGACGCTTCCTATGTCATGTGCACTACCTTGTACATGATGGCGTTGTACGATCGAGCCCGTGTGGGCCCCACCACAAAAACTTTAGACGAAATCTCTATCATATGTTTGTTTCCGACTGGTTCTGCAAGCCAATCCTTTGTTTTGTTTTGATTGTGGTATTCGAGTTGCTTCGATGTCAAGTGTTGATTCCATACTTTTCCTAAGTGGTGTTCTCATACTTCTATGTGGATACTAATCCTTCATGATAATCGAGATTATCATGTCAATCCTTCTCAACCGGCGTATTTCGCTTCAAGTGGATCCGATCGTTTTCAACATCCGCAAGATCAACTCAAGTCTTCTCAACGGTGTTCGTTTCATCCGTTCCTAAGTTGCTTTTGTTTTTCCCGCCCTCCCACCCTTGTTTCTTCAAGAACTCAGATTTCTTTATCAAGTATCCATCTTATGGATGTGAAGTTTCTTCGTTCCTTCCGTCAATGTTTTTATCTGGTGATTCTCAGGAAGATTCTGACGGAGCTTCAAGATCATCATTCATCATTCTTTTTCTTCTCCGGTGGATTCAAGTCAAGCTTTGTTGATCATATCCTTTCCTTGTTTCAACGCTTTCTCATGCCGGTGCACCTCTTAATCATCCACTTCTTGCCATTCATTTGTTTTCGAGAGCTGAAGATATATCGAAGATTTGTGTTTCCACTCTGCTTTCGTTCATGCTCTTTCGAGGATGTTATCTCATTCAAGCGATTTAATTCAACCGGTGCAATCACTCTTCAATTCATTTCAACTGTGTTTCTTTTGAGTGGGCCCTAGCCCACATGTATTTTTCCAGGATCTTACCTGACTCTTCTTTTCCCGGTGTTATTCTCAAATTCATTTCAAAGTTTGACGTAAGAATGAATTATCATCAGTCATATGTCTTTCTCCAAGATCTTTCAAATTCTTTTCATCATTGGTTCAACCTTTCAATTCGTCATCCCGGAGTATCTCAACTAGTCATGGTTGTGGTGCTCATCGTCATTCTCTGATTTTGATGACCGAAGAAGAGTTTTTCCTCCAAAATTTGTTCATTCTCTCGAAGATTCGTGGTTCTATCTTAATGCCTTCCTCACATAATTGTTTTCGAATATGGGAATTCTTTTCAACCATCTAGAGTAATTCAGAGTATTTTTAGTTTGTTTCCCCGGAGCCCATCATCTCAGAATTATTCATTCCAGCTTTCAGCTCTCGTTATCCGAATCTTACCGGTGCATTATTCAAGTGATCTCTAATCAGCTCGTGTTCTCTTCGTTCTCATGTATCTAAATTATGTCAAGTATCATCATTCGTTCTCTAATTCTTTCCGTTGTTTCTTTATCTTTTATGCGTTCATTTTCAATTCTTATGGTGGTTTGCTCACGATTCTCTTCCATGGTTATCATATTTATTTATTTGTTCTTTCAAATCCTACCGGTGGTTTGTTGAAGACCTTCCCAAGTTTGCGCTACATCTATCTTAATCCTTGCAACGAGAATAAGTAGTATGCAAAAATTCGTTGCTTGTCATCAATTTAAATTGGTGGAGGATACGCATAACATAATTCTTATTCTTGTTCCATCCAAGTGATTAATTCCTTATTTCGGAGGTTCATCAAATTCTCGGTTTCAATTGTTTCATCTTTTTCTTTTCCTGGAGTTCCAAGCTCTCTCAGTTATCTCGTCGCGAGCTCCATCTAAATCATCGCAAGGCTTGACCTTTTGTTTTCAACTTCTCTTTCCTTTTGTTTGATCATCCTTTTGTTACCGGAGTTGGTCATGGAGGTTACATGGTGGTTCGTCAAGGATCCTTTTTCACTCTTCTATTGTTCTTCAAGATATCTCTCGAAGCTATGATCTGTCAAACTCTACTTCAAGTATTCTTCATCTTGCGTTCCGAAGTACAATTCGTTCTATGTTATCTTTTGAGGTGGTGTTATGTCATTGTTGATAATTTCCCTTCGTGTTTCATGATTCACAAGTTATCAAGAATGAGATAATTTAAATCCATGAATCTCGTCATTGGAGTTATCTTGGGTTATATTTCACCTAAAGCCTTCCCTAAGGATTGTTGCTATTTATGGTGCTTATAAATGACCCAAGTTCTTCTTTTATCCTCCCGGTGAAATAGTTTCTTGTCTCCTTGTTCTTATCAATCCAATCTTTTACGTGAGTGGCAGGTTGTCACCTCATAATTTGGAGATGTATTCCATAAGACCATATCAAGTTTATGCTTTTTGTTGTTGATAATCCAACAACTCCATACCAGCATTTGTTGTAAGCATGCTCTCTGTCGGCATTCTGGCAACGGGGGTTCCCAGACTTGCCTGCCTGCGGCCTGCGGCGTGGCTCAAGTGGGGGCCTACCACGGCCCATCTTCATCAGCTCAAGCTCAAGACCCTCGCGAGGGGCCAAGCCTCGCGGGGCGGACGACAGAAAGCTTCCTCAGAGGCGGCCTCATCCGGCAGGCTCGCGAGGAGGCGGAGAGATCAAGGCAGGCATACCTCGCGAGGAACCCGTGACGCAAGCCATGACGATCGAGACCAGGGGGGCGCCAGGTGGGCGCCGGCCTACGCAGTGTCCTTGTTTCCCCTTTGGTGCAAAGGGGGCAAGCACAGGCCAAGGCATCAGGCAAAGGTTGCCATTCCGGTGCAACAAGAACAAGACCAGCAGAGCGGCAGGCCGGAGGTCACCGTGGAGCCCAAGACGACATCATCTCTAGTACTTTTGGCAGTCGAAGACCACCTTTGGTCAGGATGACTTGTACTAGATGTTACCCTTCAAAATGGCCAATTGTTGGCGCCCTCCCCGCTCATTATTTGGGGAGAGGCCCAGGGCCTCTATAAATAGAGCTAGCCACCACAGCGTAGATACATCGAGGGGAGATGGACAAATCTGGTAGAGCCCTAACATAGAGAGAGAGAGAGAGAGAGAGGCGACTGAACCCACCCTAGCAGTTCAACGCACCAGCTCAAGAACACCTCTCGCGAGGCTGTTCTTCCTTTATACTGTTTGTCATCAGCCCCCTCAGGCAATCCACCACACCACACACTGGAGTAGGGTATTACACCACAACGGTGGCCCAAACCAGTATAAACCTTGTGCCCCATGTGTTGTTCGTGGTTTCTAGTTTAGATCACGCGAGGATATTGGACGTAGATCAGTAGGGGAGAGAGCACCGCGCGCACCCCATTGTTCGAACCTCAAGGGTCTGCTGGAACCCGAAATCCACCATTTGGCGCGCCAGGTAGGGGTGCACCGGAATCCTTCTTCCCCCGCATCGCGTTCCGTCGCTTCGCTGTTCAGATGTCAACCGACCTGGCAGCCAACGCCGACCGCTGGGCAGCGTGGCCCACCCACGCCGTGGCACCAGCCCAGGCCGACCTCAACCTTGCGCCTCAGGCAGCCCGCGCCCCGCAGGGCGCTGCGGGGTGTGGGCGACGCGGCCAGACGCCGCCTGCCCTCACACCACGGCAGGTGCGGGCCGCAGCAAGGGCCTCAGACCATGCCGCGGCCACGGCACCGTACACCTGACGGGAGCAAGCAAATTCCAGGGCCGCGCTCATGGTGGCCCGAGAGCTGCTACGGTGCCGACTGCTGGAGCGTGGCGGCGACGTGTTGTTGGAGCGAGTAGCTGAGCTCCTGGATGCCGCCACCTCTGGAACACCTCCTTTCTGCGTGCAGCTGCCACCCCAGACCCAAGGCGGGCCGCATGGCGGCATCGTGAGCACGCACACGACATCCAGTGGACTCCAGGACACATCCGATGCCAACTCCTCCACCAGCACCGGGCGACAAGTCATGCTAGCCCCCTCTCAGGCCAGCGAAGGGGTGCACGCCGCGGCCTTCGGCCTCGGCGGACTACTGCGCCATCACCCCCAAGAGGGCGCTCCAAGCCAGGCTGCATGGCATGCGGGGCGCTACGGCGGGGCGCACAGGGCGGCGACCACGGAACCTTATGTGCCCCGCATGGTGGATCAGGGGTGCGCACTGGAGGAAGATCATGGCTCGTTCCTTGGGCCAGGCTATGACGAGGAGACGCCAAAGGCTGAGGTCTTTCGGGAACCCCAGGAGAGCCTCGACAACCGCACCGGTGGTGGCAATTATCGGGTACCACTCATCCCTCAGGAGCAAGCTTATGCTAACCATGGGTCGCAGGAGATACAGGTCACCGCGGCAGGTGGCTGCCCCAATTCTGCAGCCTCATACCCCTCAGGAGGAGGGCGCATGGGGCTGCAGGAGAGGGGCCGAGATTCGGGTTCGTCACCGCGGCGGTCGGAGCAAGGCGTTCTCAGGAGGTAGGCCCCCTGTCAGGGAGGTGCCCCAAGGCCTGCCCCCGGCAGGGGACCCGTGGTCGTCGGGGGAACCGCTGGCGACCGCTCTGCCTCATTGGCGTCGTCCTGGTTTCCGGTCGCTGTTGATGGCGGCAGATTGTGGCGCAAGGCAGGGCCCTTGCCTGGCGATATGAAGCAAGGCCGGTACCTGTGAAGAAGGCCCACTTCCTGTGAAGCTCGTCGCCCGTGACACTCTCACGTAATAATGAGTGGGGCTGTACAAGCCCCGGAGTCTCCGGAGAGCCGCCCTTGGGCCTCGGGGGCTCCCGCCCACGCCCAGTGGCAGCACTTAGCTCCGCGCTGGTGAGAAGACGTCGAAGACTAGACTAGGTGCCGAACGTGGCCTTTTGCTTTTGCCTTTCCTTGTTGACAAGTTCTTCGATTTGGATTTAAGTTGGATTTGAGCTCGATGCTTGCGTGTGTTTGGGGGAAGGGGTGTTTAGTCTCGTTTGCCCAATCTCTCATGTTCTGGTTTCAGCTTTGCGTCTAAAGTCAGCATCGGCTGCCCCCCTCGCGAGCCCCTCGCGAGCCGGGCCGGGCCAGGCACGTTTACAACCAGGACCGCTGTTACCGCACCCTTTCCGGAGGTTTTCATCGCGGAACCTACAAGTTAATCAGAAGACACCCGAGGTGCAGCGGCCCCCGCAGGCCCGCTCAGGACTCGTCGGGGTCGCAAGGTACACAAGTCAGCTGACCCATCACCGGGCCAGCGGCTAAGTTCACACGCAACATTATGCTTGCCAGGGTACTAATTGCAAACCTTTACATGAGGGGCCACCCCTCCCAAAATGCTCTTACATTCTTCAGGGACAAGCCCGAACCTTCTTCGTGTAGGATAAACAACAGTGACATGCGGTCCGTCGGACAAATCACTCACCGCGTCTTCTCGGGCATCCTCGGAGTCACCGCTGCTGTCGTTGACATCACCGCCACCGCCGCCAGCATCTCCGTCAGCGCAAGGCTCATCCACGACCACGCCATCATCATCAGATGCAAAGGCCCTGACGAGGGTGTTCACTTTGCCCTCCACCCATCGCGCTAGGGCGCCCCGGACGGCTATGGGCACGGGTGCGATGGCAACATCGAAGTCAAAGTGGGGGTCCCTGTCCAGCAGATAGCTGAAGACACGGGAGAATGCACGCCCGAGCAAGGCTCGGCTCCTCTCTTTGACAAGACAACTGGACCTTTCGGAGCGGTTCTCCAGAAGCGTCACCACATCAGTGAAAAACTAGAGGTTGCCGGCGTAGTTGACCTCGTGCGGCTCCTTGGCGGCAGCCTCGCAGATGTTACCCAAAGCTGTGTTGGCCCTTTCTCTGAGCGTTTGAAGCATGGGGGCATGATCATGCTCCAGGACCCGTCGCCGATGGATCTCGTCCTCATTCCGCTGTGTGATGGCCTCGGCGTCATCAACCCTCTGTTGGAGAAGAAGTTGCTCGGCCCGAGAAGAGGACAGCTCCGCCTGTGCTGCACTGAGGGCGGCTGCAGAGGAGTTTGCATGGCGCGTCACTTCAGCCAGTTTGGCCCTGAGGGCCGCAGTCCTGCCCTCAGCCTCGGCCTTGATCATCCCCAACCTCATCTCGTATTTGCGCTCAAGGGCCGAGCGAGCTTCCGCCACGCGACGATCGACTTCTTCCTGGGCCCGTGCTTCCCGCGCGGCAAAGTCATCCTCCGCCCGAGCCACCAGGCACTCCCTCGTCTCCCACCACTCAAGATCAAGGTTGCGCTCGGCGGCCTCCAGCGTCAGCACCTCCTCGCACTTCAGAAGCTCTGCCCGATCAACAGGGGCCCCCTCCATTGACTCAAGGGATGCCTAGCGCAGTTCCACTTGCTACTCCAGGGAGTTGCCCCAGGCCAGGAGCTCCCACGAGCGCTCCTCCACATCCTTGCGCAGTCGGTCTGCTTCCCGAGCCTCCTCGACAGCATGGGAGCAGGCCTCCCGCGAAGCTGCCAACGACGCTTCAGTCTTTGCGTTCTCGAGATCACGCTGGTGACGCGCGAGGGCAATGGCTACCTTTAGTTTGCGCCTCTCCTCAGCGAGGCGCAAACCTTCAGCCTCGAGGCGCGCATCCTCGTCAGCAAGCTCTGCCCTGATCCGGCTCATCGCATCCACCGCCCTCTGGAGGAACTCTTCGTCAGGCCCCCTCCCGGCGCGGGGCTGGGGGCTGGCGCCCTAGCCATCGCCGAACGGGCCTCTCTGGGAATCTGGCCTGGCGTCGGTCCACCCACGGAGGAGGACCCAAAGACAGACTTCAGCCATTCACCATCTATGATCAGAGGAGGAGCACGGGGCAGGCCGGATGTGCCCCAAGAGGACTCATGAAGAAAGGACAGCGGGCGCGTAGGCTCGAGGTGCCCTATGGAACGGACCACTCCATCAACTAGTCTGGCAGCAGGGGTGCCGCTCGAGCTCGGCGAGCCCAAGGCCAGTAGAGAAGGCGAAGCTTGGGGGATAGCTCCCGGGCTGGCTCAGTGGGTTCCGCAGGTCAGGGCCTGAAAGGGCCACACTTAGTCGCAGGGATAGCAAAGTAAACGAGCAAGTAAAGAAGAAGACTTAGTCGTCCATGGCAAGGTACTTCCTGCGATTCAACAAGCGGCAAGGGCGGTCGTTGCCACCCGAGGCCTCCTTCCTCTTGCGGAGGGCCTCGAAGTCTACGTGGAACCGACCTAAGCGCCCGGCGCAGGGGTCGGTCCCTGGTGTGGAAGAAGCGTCAAGATGATCAGCGCTGGAGGAATCATCCTGGGGGCGCCGTCAGGCGTCGCCTCGCAAGGAACGGCTAGGTGCTTGGGAGCCCCGGCCTGAGGAACCACAGGCCACAACTCCACACCTGCCGCCACTCCAGGGCGGGCCTCGGGAGACGTCGCCTTTGAGGCTTCTCGCGGCATCAGCACCTCGACATCGGGCGCCTCAACTCTCGCCGGTTCTCGTCTCCCTGCCCTGTCGCCTGAGGAAGGACCGCTGTGGGCAACAGGAGAAGCAACCACAGCGGCTGGGTTCTTGCGGGGCCCCATGAAGCCAGCAGGGCGCAGTCCCCAATCGTCGAAGCTGGGCATCTGCCTCACAAAATCGGCCCTGCCAAAGCAAAGATACAAGAGGACACCATTACTCCGAAGGCTGCCTGGGGAAGGATCGCCAGTTAAGACCCTGAGCACCGTCTGCAGCACTTCAGGCGCCAAGTCCTCCTCCTGAAGCCGCATGCGGTCTCTGTGCCCCACGAAGTCCCACATCCGTCGAGAGTGGCGCTGGAGAGGAGCAATGCGACATTGGAGGAACTCCTTCACCACCTTGGGCGCTTTCATGTTGAGCGTCCTCTAACTCTGGAAGCGGCGCCAGACGAAGGCGAGCCGGGGGCTCGCGAGCACCTCGTGATCCCAACCGGCATGGGGAACAGTAGGCGAGGTCGGATGCGAGAGCAATGGGTTGGGCACTCCAACATCCACGTACAGCCACCGCTCTCTGAACCTGGCCTCAGGAGAAGGAAGGCTGAAGTCGATCCCTGACGCGGCCGTCTCTGGCACTGAGTGGGGTCGCTCAAGCGCAAGGAAAAGAAGTGGCGCAGCAGGGCCACGGAAGGAGGAATGCCAATCATCACCTCATAGACAAAAGCAAAGACAGCCAGAAGAGTAATGGACTCTGGCCAGAGGTGCATCATGCGGATCTGATAATGGGAGAGCACCGCGTTGAAGAAGGCAGAAAAGGGGGAACCAGACCCGTGCATCGGCTAAGAATCGGACCTTCATGATGATCCTATCAAGGGAGGCATGGGATGCAGGCCAGGCCGTGGTCCTGCCGCACTCGTTGAAGATAGTTGCAAGGGCGGAGCGGACCTTATCCAAAGCTTCTGGATTGAGTATGATCGACCAGGCGACGGCAGGGGTCGCCACTTGAGGTGTGCGGGGCGAAGGCGCAGGCTTCTTTCCCCTTCCTTTTTTCGTTGGCGCCATGGCGGTGAGGAAGAGGAAGAACTCGAGCCGGATTGGCGGCGGAGGCTGGAGCTCAAAGAAGAAGGAAAGGTAGGAGGCGGGCGAGCAGCGGAAAGGAGGAACAACTATGTGCAACTACAGGTTCGCTTAGCCGGGCGCGTAACAAGGCATCGTGGGGAAGCGCAGACGCCCACGTCCAATCAATTGCAACATGGCGCCCAAGGCCGCAGGCTGTTAGGACCCGGGGTGCTTCGCGCTTGCCCCTTCGCCTTCCTGCTAGGCCAAGCCCAGGCATGCCTTGGGCCCGGGGGCTATTGTCGGCGTTCTGGGAATGGGGGTCCCCAGACTTGCCTGCCTGCGGTGTGGCTCAAGTGGGGGCCCAGCGTGGCCCATCTTCATCAGCTCAAGCTCAAGACCCTCGCGAGGGGCCAAGCCTCGCAGGGCGGACGACAGAAAGCTTCCTCAGAGGCAGCCTCATCCGACAGGCTCGCGAGGAGGCGGAGAGATCAAGGCGGGGATACCTCGCGAGGAACCCGTGATGCAAGCCATGACGATCGAGACCAGGAGGGCGCTAGGCAGGCGCCGGCCTGCACAGTGTCCTTGTTTCCCCTTTGGTGCAAAGGGGGCAAGCACAGGCCAAGGCATCGGGCAAAGGTTGCCATTCTGGTGCAACAAGACCAAGACCAGCAGAGCGGCAGGACGAAGGTCACTATGGAGCCCAAGACAGGGTCATCACCAGTACTTTTGGCAGCCGAAGACCACCCTTTGGTCAGGATAACTTGTACTAGATGTTCCCCTTCAAAATGGCCAATTGTTGGCGCCCTTCCCACTCATTATTTGGGGAGAGGCCCAGGGCCTCTATAAATAGAGCTAGCCACCACAGAGTAGAGACATCGAGGGGAGATGGAGAAATCTGTTAGAGCCCTAATAGAGAGAGAGAGAGAGAGAGAGAGCTGACTAAACTCACCCTAGCAGTTCATCGCACCAGCTCAAGAACACCTCTCGCAAGGCTGTTCTTTCTTTGTACTGTTCATCATCAGCCCCCTGAGGCAATCCACCACACCACACACTAGAGTAGGGTATTACACCACAACGGTGGACCGAACCAGTATAAACCTTGTGTCCCTTCTGTTGTTCGTGGTTTCTATTTTAGATCACGCGAGGAGATTGGGGGTGAGATCTCCGTTCGCACCTCATTGTTCGAACCTCAAGGGTCTGCCGGAACCAGAAATACGACACTCTCTCAAGATCTTGTTCCCCTCCATCCATTCCATTCCATTCTTTCATTTCTTCCGGAGGCTTTGTGATGTTTCTCTCTTCACCCATCATCCCATTTTTGTCAAGTTCATGTTCAATTCCTTCCATTTACAGCCAGAGTGCTGCCCAAATTATATCAGTCTTATTCCTTCTCTACCTTATTTTAACTGGAGTGTTGTGTCCTCTGCTCATGTTCTTTGCATCTTATCAAGTCTTGCATCTCGTTTCTACTGGAGTGCTTGCATGTACTTCTTGTCCATTGCAACCCTTTTCTTATGTCTTTCAACCTACAACATTCTAGTAATGTTCCTTGTTACTCTTTTCTAACGGAGTGTTTTCAACCATGTTCATCATCGTTGTTTTCTTTCTTTCAAGTTTTTCTACCTCTCAAGGTTCTTTGATTTCACTCGTTTGTCAAAGAAGCAACTTAGTTTTACCTCTTCCCCTTCCTCTTTCGTTTTGCCCGATGCCTTCATAGATCTCGGGAAGAGATCCTCTTGTAGTGGTGGAGTGTTGTGACGCCCCAAGACCGATGCTCGAGAAGACATCCATAGGTTCCGGGTTTCTCCGTGTGTTTCATTTTTTCTTGCATCTTTTATTTTTTGCATTGCATCATGTCATCATGTCATCATGTCATAAATCTTTCACATCTCAACTAAATAATTTGTGTGGATCTTCGATCCATTTAAATCGAGGGAAGAGTGACTTCTCTTTATAACATTATCCTCATAATATTTAGGGAGCTATTATTAATATTCCATTAATTTGGAATAATCATAACACACTTGCCAAGTAATTCCATGTATTTTTCTACTTCAAGTTTGGTCCTCAAACTTTGCCCATAATTTTCTCTCATCGCTTTCCCGATCTCCACAAAATTCCTGAACATTTTTGGACACTTCTCAAACCGGTCCTAGTTGAAACCATTTGAATTAAATTCAAAGAAATTTGAATTTAATCTTTCTTTCATGCCCACTCCTATTTTTCTTGGCTCAAGTTCCTTTTTATAAGTCCAAGAAAATTGGCGTCCTGCTCAAATTCTTCTCCTATTTCTCTCTACATTTCTTAACTCTCTGTTTTTTTGTTAAACAAGGAAAATAGTTTGGGGGGGGGAGAGAGGCGGCCTGCTCCGCTGACCACTTGGGCCTCCCCCTAGGCCAGCCCAACCATCTCCCATTCCCTCAGCCCACCAAATCCCTAAACCTAACCTAGAGCCCGATTCCTCCCTCGACCCCTCTCCCCTTCCTTCGTTCCCTTCCGTCCCGCGCCGCCAGAGGAGTCCCTCTCCTCGATCTCCCTCGAACCCCTCCTATAGTGCTGCACCTTGCCCCGAGCTCACGATTGCTACGCTCCTCCTGCCATGCTCCAGCGCTGCGTTGTTGCATCCTTGCTACGCGTTGTGGCGCTGCATGCTTTGCATGTCAAGCCCGAGGCCCCGCGAGCCTCCCGCTCGTCCGTCGTACCTCCTCCCCTCCGCAGGCCCCATCCATGGAACCCCTTCTCCTCCACCGCCTGGTGCCTCTGTAGCCGCACGCCCCTCGCCCTCCTGCTTCTCAGCCAGAATCCTTCCTCCATGGTGCCTCCTCGCCGCCCGAGGCCTGTAGCCCCGTGCCTCCCTCCACGGGTGAGCTTGAGAAGGAGCTCCCCGAGTCGGTGCCCGTCGGTCACCTCCACACGCTCTCCGTCGTCCACTTCTAGCACCTCTGACCCTCCTCTGCATCGCCTCCCCATCACCATGGCCTTGCCTCTGCTCGAAGTAGATGAACAACAGCGTCCGTCGCACGCTTCCTTTGCTTCGTCACGTCCGCGCCAAGTCCTATTTGTGGATTTCATCAAGTTCGAGCTTCGTTGAACAAGGGTTTTTTCCTAGCTTATTTTGGGACGTGATAAGTTCATCTTCGAAAGTACGTCTACATGATGACCTGACAAGTACCGTGGCACCGAAGACCTTTCATGCGTCAATCCATCTCCGAGGATTTCACCAAGTACCACGACAGCCGTTATTCGTCAAGTACCCCTTTGGATCACCAAGTTTCGGCTACCATCGTCATGAACTGCTTTCGAAATGTGTATCACTAACGCCAAGTACTAGTTCTACGAGGATCGCCAAGTTCATCTTCTGTCGTCTCCGAAATTGCCAAGTACCACGTCGATACGAGAACAACTACCCTCGACGTGCATTTTGCCAAGTACCACTACCGTCGACCCTCGAGGACACCGTGGACGTCAAGTTTCTGGCCGTGACCCTGAAAACTGGAACCCCTCCGATAATGCACGCCTCTAAGGTATAACCCCGAGACGACCGCGTGTGAACGAATGCATGTGTGATGCATGAGATGCTCGTTCTTGCTCCATGCTCGAATTGTTGGTGCACGCTGCCCCTCTTTTGCCTTGTCACCGTCGTCGAACCGTGGGAACCCGGTAACCGGGATCACCCCACCATCTTTTGACACGCCCCCGTCACTTTTCCTTTTGCACAGGCATCTCAATCGAGTTACCGGAACCGGAATGTTGCCGTGGCACCATTTCCGTTGTCGTTGCCCTGGCACCCCTTTCGTTTCCGCCACGATGACAAATGGCTCATATCTTATCATGTCAACGTTTTCATTAATACTACATAAAACTTGCACATTTCATTCGCATCATGATAATAACATTTAAATGTTTAAAATTCCTGTTGCACCAAATTGATAATTGCATATGGGGATTTACCGGATTTGTTGTTTGTTATATCCAGCCCCATTTAAATTGTTTAGATAGTATAGTTTTGTTATGCTCCACCTCTTGCCATGTTAACCAACATTTAATATTGTTGAGTACATAAACGAGAGAGAACTAAATAATTGATGTGGTGTTCCGTCAATATGCAACTTGTTGCATATTGAGCTCCACTTAACTTGTAGTTTTGTTTGTGCCCTTTGCCATGCCATGCATATTTAAACCATACATGCATCATACTTGTTTGCGCATCATGCCATGTTTATGTGATGGTTGTTTACTATGTTGTTTGCTTCTTTCCGGGTTGCTTCTCGCGTTAGCTTCGGTTTCGTTCCGGAGTTGTGAGGATCCGTTCGACTACGTCCGTTTAACTTCTTCATGGACCCATTCTTCTTCCTTGCGGGATCTCAGGCAAGATGACCATACCCTCGAAATCACTTCTATCTTTGCTAGCAAGTTGCTCGCTCTTTTGCTATGCCGCGATACCTACCACTTGCTATATCTTGCCACCCATGTTGCCATGTCCAGCCCCTAACCCACCTTGTCCTAGCAAACCGTTGTTGACTATGTTACCGCTTTGCACAACCCCTCTTAGAGCGTTGCTAGTTGCAGGTGAAGATGGAGTTTGTTCCTTGTTGGAACATGTTTTTTGGGATATGGATATGTTGGGATATCACAATATCTCTTATTTAATTAATGCATCTATATACTTGGTAAAGGGTCAAAGGATCGGCCTTATGCCTGGTGTTTTGTTCCACTCTTGCTGCCCTATTTTCCGTCATACAGGTGTTATGTTCCTTGATTTTGTATTCCTTACGCGGTTGGGTTATAATGGGAACCCCTTGATAGTTCGCCTTGAATAAAAATCCTCCAGCAAGGCCCAACCTTGGTTTTACCATTTACCACCTAGACTTTTTCCCTTGGGTTCTCCAGACTCAAGGGTCATCTGTATTTTAACCCCCCCGGGCTAGTGCTTCTCTAAGTGTTGGTCCGAAATAGAGCCACTTGCGGCGCCACCTCGGGGAAACTTGTGGTCTGGTTTTAGCTGTATGTAGTGTTCATTCGTTGTTGCCCTGAGAACGAGATATGTGCAGCTCCTATCAGGATGTCGGCGCATCGGCGGTCTTGCTGGTCTTGTTTTACCATTGTCGAAATGTCTTGTAACCGGGATTCCGAGCATGATCGGGTCTTCCTGGGAGAAGGAATATCCTTCGTTGACCGTGAGAGCTTGTGATGGGCTAAGTTGGGACACTCCTGCAGGGTTTTGAACTTTCGAAAGCCGTGCCCGTGGTTATGGGCAGATGGGAATTTGTTAATGTCCGATTGTAGAAAACTTGACACTTAACTTTAACTAAAATGCATCAACCGCGTGTGTAGCCGTGATGGTCTCTTTCCGGCGGAGTCCGGGAAGTGAACACGGTTTTGGAGTTATGTTTGAACGTAAGTAGTTTCAGGATAACTTCTTGATCACTTCATGCTTCATTAAAAAATGGTTTTGCTTGTTTTATATGATATTTCTTGAAGAAATAAGTGTTAAAGTTAGAGTTGCATAGGTGTGTAAGCTAAGAGAGCAGTAAAATGATATCGAAACATCGTCGGAATAGTGCACATGGGAGCACTACAAAAAAAGACACATCTATGACATTTTGGGCCGAACAATTTTTTTCTGTCATGCTTATGACGATAATTGTGACAAAACCCAGTATCATCATAGATGTGGTGGGCTCCTACTTATATGACAAAAAATCATGACAGAAAATGGGCTTTTTGTCCTGGGCGGGCCGGAGACGCAGCTGCATGACATTCTTTGGGCCGTCCATGATGGAAAAACAATGGTAGAAGCGAGGGCGAGGAAAATATCGGAGGAGTTCCCAGTTCAGTGGGTGGTTAGGACCCTAGCGATGCGCATTCCTCTTGTACATACGCACGTGTGTGCGAGGCGTTGCGCTCTAACTGAACCCGGGCGAGGCATTGGGCTCTAACTGAACCCGAGCGATTGCACTAGCTACGTTACTGAACCCGGATTATTCCCTCACTACTGCTGCTAACTAAAGCTGATCGATGCTACCTCTTGATGAAAAGTGAGCGTTGTTGGGGGTTTGGATGAACAATTCGCAGTGGGGGTTGGATGAACAGGACCCCGTGGTGTTGTCGCTGGATGAACAGTACCCCGATCGATCGAGCCGATGGGTAAACAGGACCCCATCGATCCTTTGACGTAAGTATGAGTTATCATCAGTAAAATATCTTTCTCCAAGATCTTTCAAATTATTTTCATCGTGGGTTAAACCTTTCTAATTTTCATTTTGGAGTACCTTAACAATTCATGGTGGTGTTTCTCGTCATCATTCTCAGATTATGAAGACCAAAGAAGAGTTTTCCTCCAAATCCTACCCGTTCTTCCAAAGACGTGAAGTTCAAGCTTGGTGCCATCCTCTCATAATTGTTTTTGATCGTGAGAATTCTTTTCACCCATCCAGAGAAATTTAGGAGTCTTTTCAATTTGATTATCCGGAGCTCGTCATCTCAGAATTATTCATTTCATCTTTTAGCCCTCATTCTCGAATTCTTCCGATGGATCGTTCAAGTATTCTCCAATTATCTCGTGATCTCTTCGTTCACTTGTATCTAAATTCTCTCAAGTATCTTTGTTGAATTTACAATTCTTCCTGGTGATTCGTGCTTTTACCTTCATGTGTTTCAAGGTCCTACGGCGGTTTGTTCAAGATTCCTCTTCCTATATTCTCATAATAATTTATTCGTTGTTTCAATCCTACCGGTGGTTCGTTGAGGATCTTCTCAAGATTACGCTATATCTCTCCTGAATCCTTTCTAATGAGAATTTGTAGTATGCCAAATCCGTTGTGTGTCATAAATTTAATTGATGAAGGATAAGCATAATGTAATTCTTATTCTTGTTTCGTCGAGTGAATTCAATTCCTTATTCTGGAGGTTCATCAAAATTCTCGGTTTCAATTGTTTCATCTTTCTTTTTCCGGAGTTCCAAGTTTTCCGCATTATCTTGTCGCGAAGCCCCATCTAAATCATCGCAAGCCTTCACCTTGTGTTTTCATCTTCTCTTTCTTTTTGATCATTCTTTTACTAACGGAGTTCTTCATGGTGTCTACATGGTGGTTCGTCAAGGATTCTTTTCATTCTTCAATTGTTCTTCACGATATCTCTCGAAGTTATGATCCACCAAGCTATACTCAAAATTAAACAGGGTGCTTAACACATGTTTTGTTTTGAGGAGTTCAAGTATTCTTCATCTTGCATTCCAAAATGCAATCCGTTCTACTTTATCTTTCGAGGTGGTGTTATGTCACTCTTGACAATTTCCCTTCGTGTGTCATGATTCAACAGTTGTCAAGAATGAGATAGTAAAACCATAAATTTCTTAAAGCATGAGCTCTTCTCAATCCATCAATCTCTTTGTTGGAGTTATCTTGGGTTATATTTCACCTAAATCCTTCCCTAAGGAATGTTGCTAATTATGGTGCTATTTATTGATCCAAGTTTCCTCCTACACACGCGGAGAAAGAAGTTTTTACCATCTCTCCGTTCCATTCAGCTAATCAATCTTTTGGTAGTGGCAGAATTTCACCTCAAGTTTTGGGATGTTTTCCATAAGCCGACAAAAAGTTTATTATTTTCATTGTTCATTTCCCAACAACTCCGTCCAATCCTCTATGGAAGGATGCTTTCAAGTTCATTCGACATAGAAGATGTTGTTTTCTTCTTCGTCACGTTCAGTCCGTTCTATGTTTTGTTTCGGGGGCATTGAGATGTCGCACACTTCGACCCATCATCCCATTTTTGTCAATGATCATGTTCTTTCCTTTGCTTATCCATTCAAGTGGAGTGTCGTGTCCTCTTTCGAAGTTCTTCCCATTCTGTCAAGTTTTGCCTCCCTTCTCAACCGGAGTGCTGTTTGAAATCTTTCTTACCCATTGTGCCATTCTTTTAATAGTTCCGGAGGCAGTGTGTTGTTGATTTAATCAAGTATACTCTCATCTTGTCAAGTTCATGTTCAATTCCTTCCATTTACAGTTGGAGTGTTGTCCCAATTATATCATTCTTATTCCTTCTCTATCTTGTTTTAACCGAAGTGGTGTGTCTATCATTCCTCTTCTAAGCAGAGTCTCATCCATGTGCTTTCATTTTTCCAAGTACATATTATTGCCTTCCATTTCCACCCGGAGTGTTGTCGTAATTGATCTTTATCATTCCTTGTACAACTCGTTTCAACCGGAGTGCTTGCGTGTACTTCTTATCCATTGCAACCCTTTTCTTATGTCGTTAAACCTACACGGTTATAGTAATGTTCCTTGTTCCTCTTTTCTAACAAAGTGTTTTCAACTTTCTTCATCTTTGTTGCATTCTGTCTTTCAATTTGTTCAACCTCTCAAGGTTTGTGGTTTCACTCATTTCTCCAAGAAGCAACTTAGTTTTACCTCTTCTCTTCCTTTTCCGTTTCCCTCCGGTGCCATCCTTAGATCTCGGGACTTGATCCTCTTGCAGTGGTGGAGTGTTGTGACGCCCCGAGTCTGATGCGCCAGGTGTCTTCTAGTTATTTCGCTGTTGTTGCCTTATCATTCGCTTGCATGTTGCATCTTGCCATGTCATCATGTGCATTGCATCATCATGTTTTCAAAACTTGCATCCGTCCGGGTTCCCCAAGTTCTCTCCGTTGTCCGTTCTGATCCCAGGCACACTCGCACTCGCCCGCGGCACGTCCGAAATAGTATTTTTATAAGTGCCCGGAAAATGTTCTCGGAATGGGCTAAAAGTTGGCATGCGGTGTTGCTATGTTGTCAGTAGGCCGCCTGCCAAGTTTCATCGCATTCGTAGTTTGTTTGATGCCCCAACGGGTAACTAGAATGGCCTTGGTCTTTTCGTCAAACGTTTTCGGTCTTCGGAAACCTTATCGGGTTGCATTTCCATCTCTCTCTTCTCAGCCCAAGGCCCCTCTTCATGGCCCACTCCCACTCTAAACCAGCCCACCAAACCCCACCTCCGACCAGAACCGTCTGATCGACATCGGAGGGTCCAGAAATAACCCCTAGACCCAAACCCTAGCAATTTTGCTATATATGTACATGCTCCTTCCAAATTTGGCATCCCCTAGTCTCCACCTACCCCTAGCCGCAGCCAACCCCGCCTTCCGCGTTTTCAGTGCCAAGCCACCCCGCCGCCGCCACTTGTCGCCGGCCGCCACCACCCGCCGTCGGCACCGGCCAATCCTCTTGCTCCAAGCCGCCAACCCAGCGCCTCCTCATCCAACGCCGCACCTCCAGGTCACCCCTGCCTCCCTCCACCTCCTGCAGGGCCCACTGAAGCTCATCTCAGGCCCGCCCCGGCCTGGATCAGGGCCCGGACGATATTGATATGCTCACAACTAAATAACAGTGCATCGGTTTAAAAAAAACTTTATATGAAAAATGCTTAGAATTTCATCTAGTTTCCTTTTCTGCAACGTTCATGCATGTTTGAATTGTTTAAATGTGTATTTTGATTGAATTTGCTCATATGCCATGTTAAAATGATTTATTTCATAACTAAATAACCATAACTCCAATTTCAACAAACTTTATATGTAAATGGGGAAGAAAAACGCATAGATTAACATGGTGGCATTACTTTGCATGTTTAGCAACTCTAAAATATGGTTTAGGGAAGAACAGTACCAGCTCTAAAATTTGCATATGACGATTTTCTAGAATTGTTGTTTGTTGTTTCCGGCCTCACTTAAACTTGCCTAAATAGCTAGTTTATATATGTTTCACCTCTTGCCTTGTTTAGCAACATTTAATATTGAAGAGTACATAACCGAGAGAGAACTAAATAAGTCATGTGGTGTTTCGTCAATATACTTTTCATTACATATTGAGCTCCGCTTAACTTATAGTGTTGTTTGTGCCCTTTGACATGCCATGCCTCTTTAAACCGGACATGCATCATACTTGATTGTGCATCATGCTATGTTTATGCTTGTTGGTTTACCATGTTGTTTTCTCCTTTCCGGTGTTGCTTCTTCTTGTTAGTTCCGGTAACGTCGCCTTTGTGAGGATCCGTTTGACTACGTCTGTTTGTCTTCTTCATGGACTCCTTCTTCTTCCTTGCGGGATTTCAGGCAAGATGACTATTACTCTCGATATCACTTTTACCTTCGCTTGCTAGTTGTTCGCTCTATCACTATGTCACACTACTTACCACTTGTTTATCATGCCTCCCATATTGCCATGTCAAGCCTCTAACCCACCTTCCTAGCAAACCGTTGTTTGGCTATGCTACCACTTTGCTCAGCCCCTCTTATAGCGTTGCTAGTTGCAGGTGTCTTGTAGGTTGTTCCATGCTGGAACATGGATATGTTTGGGATATCATATTATCTATTCTTTAATTTAATGCATCTATATACTTGTTAAAGAGTGGAAGGCTCGACCTTTTGCCTGGTGTTTTGTTCCACTCTTGTCGCCCTAGTTTCCGTCATACCGGTGTTATGTTGCTTGATTTTGTGTTCCTAATGCGGTTGGGGTTATGGGACCCCCTTCATAGTTTGCTTTGAATAAAACTCCTCCAGCAAGTCCCAACCTTGGTTTTAACATTTGCCGCCTATTCCTTTTCCCTTGGTAGTCGCGCTCCCAAGGGTCATCTTTATTTTAACCATCCCGGGCCAGTGCTCCTCTGAGTGTTGGTCCAAACTAGAGCCCTTTCCAGCGCCACCTCGGGGAAACTTGAGGGCATGTTTTAGTTGTACGGATTGCTCATCCGGTGTGCCATGAGAATGAGATATATGTAGATCCTATCGGGATTTGTCGGCACAGTCGGGTGGTCTTGCTGGTCTTGTTTTACCATTGTCGAAATGTCTTGTAACCGGGATTCCGAGACTGATCGGGTTTTTCTGGGAGAAGGAATATCCTTCGTTGAGCGTGAGACCTTGTGATGGGCTAAGTTGGGACACCCCGGCAGGGTATAAATTTTCGAGAGTCGTGCCCGCGGTTATGTGGCAGATGGGAATTTCCTAATATTCGGTTGTAGAGAACTTGACACTTGACTTAATTAAAATTAATCAACCGCGTGTGTAGCTGTGATGGTCTCTTTTCGGCGGAGTCTGGGAAGTGAAAACGGTCTTGTGTTATGCTTGAGCGTAAGTAGTTTCAGGATCACTTCTTGATCACTGGTAGCTTCACGACCATTGTGTAGCTTCTCATCTTACTCTTACATGCGTATGTTAGCCACCATATTGACTTAGCGCTTGCTGCCGCACCACCTCATTACAACATCCGACCCATAAGCTTAAATAGTCTTGATCTCGCGGGTTTGAGATTGCTGAGTCCTCATGACTCCCAGATACTTCCAAACAGTTGCAGGTGCCAATGATACTAGTGCAGGTGGCGTAACCGAGCTCAAGTGGGAGCTCGATGAAGATCTCGGTCATTGTTATGTGTTGTCGGTGTCAAAACCAGCAGATCTCTGGTAGGGGGTCCCGAACTGTGCATCTAAGGCGGATGGTAACAGGAGGCAGGGACACAATGGTTTACCCAGGTTCGGGCCCTCTTGATGGAGGTAAAACCCTACGTCCTGCTTGATTAATATTGACGATATGGGTAGTACAAGAGTAGATCTACCACGAGATCAGAGAGGCTAAACCCTAGAAGCTAGCCTATGGTATGATTGTATGTTGTAGTTGTTGTGTCCTACGGACTAAAACCCTCCGGTTTATATAGACACCGGAGAAGGTTAGGGTTACACAAGGTCGGTTACAAAGAAGGAGATACACATATCTGTATTTCCTAGCTTGCCTTCCACGCCAAGTAGAGTCCCATCTAGACACGAGACGAAGTATTCAATCTTGTATCTTCATAGTCTGACAGTCCGGCCAATGGATATAGTCCGGCTGTCTGGAGACCCCCCAATCCAGGACCCCCACAGTAGCCCCTGAACCAGGCTTTCAATGACGATGAGTTCGGTGCGCCTATTGCCTTCGGCATTGCAAGGTGGGTTCCTCCTCCGAATAGACCACGGAAGAATTTGAATATAAGGATAGTGTCTGACCCTGCAAAATAAGTTCCACATACCACCGTAGAGAGAATAATATTTCCATAAATCCAATTTGCTGATTTTTTTGGCAACACGACATTACATCACGGCCCGGTGATTATTTGAACCGTTTCTTTTAACTAGCCGCACGCATAAAGCAAGGCAGTTTTTGGACACATCTCGCCAAAGCAGAGATCGTGTCCCCTTATCACAGAACTCTCATCAATACGGGGGTGGGTAACCCAACTGCGTCTAGGACTCCTAGATTATAGGCAAGTCACAAACGGCCGTGGAGAGGACGCTTGGTATTCACCCTCTTTATAAAGGGCCAAGGTTTTCACTCTTTTCCCTCCCGTGCTCAGTCGAATCCTTCCCCCGCCTCGAGTTCCAACACCCAAAGCCCAGGCCAGGTGCTCCGGATCTTCAACCATGTCCAGATCCAGCCTACAAGGCCGATGGATGCCCTCCTCCGTTACGGAAGAAGACATCAAGAAGTTGAGGGAGGCCAGATACCTGACCGCCGAGGTTTCGCATAGGCTGCCTGCCCGAGGGCAGGTCGTCCCTACTCCTGAACCCAACGAAGATGTCGTGTTCATCTCCCACTTCCTCCAAGGTCTAGGCCTCGCTCTAGATCCCTTTGTAAGGGGTTTGATGTTTTACTACGGGCTAGACTTCCACGATCTAGCCCCGGACTCCTTTCTTCACATCTCGGCATTTATTGTCGTATGTGAGGCCTTCCTCCGCATTAGCCCCCACTTCGGCCTATGGCTTAAGACCTTTGACGTGAAGCCGAAGACAATCGAGGGACAGCACGCAGCGTGCGGAGGAGCACTAATAAACAAGATTGCGGGAGCTCCGTGGCCAAAAGGTTCCTTTCCAGAGGTGTCCAGATTATGGCAACAGGAGTGGTTCTACGTCACAGCTCCCAGAAGTGCCAAGTGGGTGGCTTCCCCCGCTTTCCGCTCGGGCCCCCCACCACAACTGATGTCATGGATTAGCAGAGGGTTGAGCAGGGGGTCCAGCCAAGGACGTGCCCATACCGCAAAGCCGCATTCAATATCTCTTCGAGGGAGATTTTAATTTGGTTATGGTAATGCAAGTCATGCTGGTTCGTCGAGTCCAGCCTTGCAAACGCCGGCCCATTCGCTTGTGGGAGTTCAACCCAGAAGGACCGCACGCTATTCAAAGTTTCCTTGGCCTGACACACGAGGAGATGTACAAGTCATTCTTCGGACCTCAAATAGAGTGTCCGGACACTACCGAGGACATGGGCCTGAGTAGCAACCGCACCGCCAAACAAGTAAGTAATCCTCAAGCCGAACACACCGTATTTTATTTATCATGACGTCATTTCTAAGAAATCGCCTTTTGAGCAGGACTGGCTAACCAAGGCGAAGATGATCCGGTGTTCGGCCCCCCTCCCTGAGGTTTTGGAAAATCCGGCGCTGGAAAAGATGCTCGAGCGCGCACCTTGCCCGGAGCCCCCGAAGGAAGATGCGGGCGGGGGGGGGGGGGAATGATATGGGCGCAAGCGGGCCCCCATCGCTGCCAGTTCCAACCGAGGGAACGAGCGCCTCCACAAGGGAGGATAACCAAGGAGAAGATTCTGGTCTTCTCTCGCTATGGGGGAGGAAGAGGACTGCCTCTGAGGATCCAGAAACCGAGGCCTCCAAACAGGAGAAGAAGTCTCCAACAGAGGGTCCTGCTTCGGGGAGTGCTCTTGCCGCACAAAGTCCGCGTGGGGACCAGCCCTCCAACGAGCCCTAAGTGATCAAAAAAATACTTTAATAGTGAAGGTATACTACCTTTCTTCTGAGAAAAATAACCGAAGCATATATCTTGCAGTTCGGATCTTAGCCCTTCTCAGCTGAGCTCATCTTCAGGGGATCTTCTTCCGGAGATGATGGAGAGCGAAACGCCTCCCCCGGACTCCCCCGCTCAAGAAGCGGGCGACCTTGAAGTGTCGTCACGGAGGGCCTCTCCGGGTCCAGTGAGGCCAGAAGACAATCCCGTAGTCACCCGAAGTCCCCAGCGTCCGGCTCTTGAAGAGAGCAAACAGAAGAGTCTCGCACCGTCTGGTATGTGGTCGGACGTTCTGAGGGAGCTCTTGGAGTGAGCGGCCATCTCAGAAGAACACCGTACTTTGATGGATACGGTGATGGAAAGAATTTCGTCTGCCGAAAGCGGATTACATGAAGCCTTTATGAGTCTACTGACGGGCTTTGAGGTACGTGAAATGATATACTTTTTGATAGTACCGCACATGTTAAGTGTGCCCTGTGTAGATAGTAGCCCCTAAGACTCTGGTTGTCGTCGAGAACGGCGGCGAACAGAGGATCATAGTCCCAGGTAATAACCAGACTTCCTTTATCACTACTAGTAAAAGGGCTATAGATAGGATTGATACTAATGGCGCACCATGGAAGCAGTGCGCCACTACTATATGCTAATGGCGCACCGGTTGGTGATGCGCCATTAGTGTGGAAGACACTAATGGCGCACCAAAAACAGGGTGCGCCACTAGTATTAAATTATTTTTTTCCATTTTTCCATACATACTAATGGCGCATCAGGTCGAAGTGCGCCATTACTAGTTCTAAGTAGTAATGGCGCACCAAGCAGACAGTGCACCATTACTGTAAAAAAAAATTATTCTTTTTTTGCAAAACTACTAATGGCGCATCGTTTCACAGTGTGCCATTACTAGTTTAAACTAGTAATGGCGCACTATTACCCGGTGCGCCATTAGTATATATATATTTTTACTTTTTTGCAAAACTACTAATGGCGCACCACCTGCAGGTGCGCCATTAGTAACCAGGGTTACTAATGGCGCATTTGCTGGTGGTGCGCCATTAGTAACCTGGGACCCCAACAAGATATTTTGGACAGCCCCACACCTACCCACTCACTTTCCCCACTTCATTCCCTCCACCTCCTTCTCCAAGCTTTCGGCCATCTCCTCCTCCTCACCTCATTTCCACCATAGATTCATCAAAATTAAGTGGTGAAATTACCTTTTTTTGATAGGTAAGTAAGGGGAAAGCTATCTTCATGATGTAGATCTACTTTTTTTCTCCCTAGCTCGCTCCAACAATGTGCACATGCACTTTTTGTGGCCTAGCTAGATCTATGTATGTTTGTGGTGTTGCATGTGTTTGTGGTGTTACATATATGTTTTTGTTTGAAGGTACCGGTATTTGAAATGCGATAGTTGCCAATATTTTGCTGCAATGTTTTGATTCATTTCCGTTTCGGCGAGAATTTTGGCACTATGCATTCTTTTTGGTCCTATTTTTAGGGAAGGTCATGCCAAATTTTTGCTTGGTTCTAAAATATCGTTTTGTTCTACCCCACAGGCGACCATGGTCCGCACGATGACTGAAGGAATCGTGAAATAGGTTTTTGAGCTCCGCGAAGGCCAAGATGCTTCAAAAGAATGAGACAGAGATAAGATGTCCGTGTCGAAGATGCAAGCTGAAGAGCCTTATTGCGGACCCAGATTCCGGGCAGGTGCGGGACCACCTGCTCTTGCGTGGTTTCATGGATGGCTATCGGTGGCAAGGTGATGAGGATGACTATGAAGTAGTCCATGGGGGCCGGGCAAGAAATGAGGAAGGGCAACAAGACAAGTACCACCGCGGCGAGGGCGGGCGAGAAGACGAAGAATCTCCAGGACAAGATCACGACGGTGATGCTGTACACAGTCATCATGTAGAAGATGTCGTACATGATGATGAGGAAGATCAATACGAAGGGCATGAGCATGAAGATGAAGATGCCGGAGCAGACGACGATGGAGGCTGGGTGCAGGACCCTCATATTCAAGAGCTACTTCTTAAGCAGACGGATAACGCAAGACCTGCTGCCCGAGAGAAAGCCAAGCTGGATCAACTGGAGATAGACGCGGTTACTCCATTGTATGAAGGATGCAGGCCCGAGGATACCCGCCTGAAAGTAACGCTCATGGCTCTGGAGATGAAGGTAAAACACAAAATGACCGACGCATGCTTCGACGAGAACATGTGATTCTGGCACAAACGTCTTCCCAAGGGGAACAAGTGCCCAACCAGTTTCGAGGAGGCGAAGAAAATCGTGTGTCCTCTGGATTTACCGCACGTGAAATACCATGTGTGCATGAACAATTGTATCATTTATCAGGACGAGCACGCGGAGTCTACCATATGTCCGGTGTGCGGCGTCACTCGATACAAGAAGAGGAAGAAAGCTCCTCGAAAATCCGTGTGGTACTTTCCGATCACTCTTTGTCTGCAGCGGTATTTCGCGGACCCTAAGGTAGCAAAGCTTCTGCGTTGGCACGCGGATAGGGAGGAGAAGAAGGGGGAAGATGATGGAAATGATCCGGAGATAAATAAAAAGACAAGATGCTGAGTCACCCTAAGGATGCGAGCCAGTGGCAAGCATTGAACTTCGAATACCCAGAATTTGGGAAGGATCCAAGGAACATCGTGCTGGGCGTGAGCACCGACGGAGTCAATCCATTTGGTAGCGAGAAGCACACATAGCACCTGGCCTGTGTTTGTGTGGATGTACAACCTTCCCCCCTGGTTGTGCATGAAGAGGAAGTACATTCACATGAGTATGCTAATTGAATGGCCGAAACAACCAGGGAACGACATCAATCTGTATCTGGGGCTGCTGAAGGAGGAGCTAGACACGCTGTGGAAAACGCCAGCCAATACGTGGGACACCGCAGAGAAAGAATATTTCCCTATGAGAGCCGCACTGCTCACGACGGTGCACGACTATCTTGGTTACGGATATCTTGCGGGGCAGGTAGTCCACGGATTTTCTGGATGCGTAAGGTGCATGGATGACACAACATATCGCCAGCTAGATAGATATCCCGGGTCTTCGAAAACCATGTTCATGGGACATCGAAGGTGGCTTCGCGATGATGACCCGTGGAGGAAATGCAAGGATCTGTTCGATGGTGAAACCGAACCCCAAAAATGCTCGTGTACGAGGAGCGGCGAGGAAATAGACGAGCTGTTGAAAAATTGGAAAGACTGCCCACTGCCGAGAAAGAAGCCAAAGGCGCCAGAGCCGGGAAAGAAGCGAAAGGCGCCAGAGCCGCTGCTGAAGGTATGGAAAACGAGGTCTGTTTTCTGGGACTTGCCGTACTGGAAGATCCACCATGTGCCTCACAGCCTTGATGTCATGCATATCACGAAGAACATGTGCGAGAGTCTGCTTGGTACCCTGCTCAACATGCCAGAGCGGACCAAAGATGGGCCGAAAGCAAGGGCAGACTTGAAATCAGTGGGCATCAGGCAGGAGCTTCACACTAATGATGATGATGATGAGGCGAAGCAGGACATAGAAAGTCGTTGCAAAGGCAAAAAGGCCAAGAAGACCGGAAATGACTACCCTCCCGCGTGCTTCACTCTAAGTCAGGAGGAGATCGAGAAGTTTTTCACCTGCCTCCTAGGAGTAAAACTTCCTGACGGTTACGCGGGGAAGATAAGCAGATACCTAGACCCAGCGAAGCAGAAGTTCAGCGGGATGAAGTCTCACGACTGTCACGTGCTGATGACGCAGATACTTCCAGTTGCAATCCGTGGGATCATGGAAGCGCACGTCCGTGAAACGCTATTTGGCCTATGCAACTTTTTTGACGTCATCTCTCGGAAGTCGATTGGCGTGAGGCAACTCAGAAGGCTACAGGAAGAGATCGTGGTGATACTATGCGAGCTTGAGATGTACTTCACGCCCGCATTCTTTGACGTTATGGTGCATCTGCTGGTCCATATCGTGGAGGATATCATCCAACTCGGGCCGACGATCCTGCACAGCATGATGCCGTTCGAAAGGATGAATGGTGTCATCAAAGGATACGTTTGCAACATGTCACGTCCATAGGAAAGTATAGCCAGGGGCTTTCTGACCGAAGAGTGCATCTCCTACTGCACGAATTATCTAGGCATCGAGAACCCCGTTGGTTTGCCCGTCAACAGGCACCTCGGTAGGCTCGCTGGATGGGGTCACCGTGAGGGTCGCCGTGAAATGCATGTCGACTTCGAGGGTCGACTCGCCGACTTTGAAAGAGCAAACCTAGTCGCGCTACAACACATAGACGTGGCCGATCCTTGGGTGGTAGAGCACAAAACCTTTATTGAGAAGACATACAATGACTGAGGCCAACAAAGGACGGATGGAGATATACTCAAAGAGCACAACTCATGTTTCACGCGTTGGTTCAAGCAGAAGCTTCTGTCGTACCCTTTACATGAAGATTCTTCCGCGGAAGAACAACTCATATTCGCCTTGTCACAGGGCGCCGAGCACAACCTGATGACCTATGAGGCGTACGATATCAACGGCTACACATTCTACACCGAGGACAAGGACATGAAGAGCGATGGTTATTAGAACTCTGGGGTAACGATGGAATCCTACACCGGTAACAACAAGGACAGATACTACGGAAGGATCGAGGAGATCTGGGAGCTGAGCTACACTGGAGAGAAGGTCCTGATGTTCCGTGTCAGATGGGCCAAGAGTGTCCTAAAAGAAGACCGGTATTTTACCACCATGGTTATACCCGAAGCCAAATCCAAGACCGCGGGCGCAAACGTCACCGCGAAAAATGAGCCATGGGTACTGGCTTCCCAAGTGGACCAATGCTTCTTCATTACCGACCTGTCAAAGCCTAGTCGTGTTGTCGTGAGGAGAGGCAAAAGGAAGATCATCGGAATGGATGGAGTAGCCAATGAGCAAGACTTCGACAAGTACGGCGACCCGAAGATCAAACATGATGATGATGATGATGAAGTAGCAGCATACACCACAAGAAGAAGCAGGACCACCCTACATAAAGGATTTCCGTTCCACAGAAGAACTCCATTTGCAAAAAAGAAGGGCAAGAAGATTGTGAACAGATAGCTAGCTAGCTAAGATCGATTGTATTTAAATAGTAGTCTTCATTTCTCGATTGTATTACATGGGCATTTTTTGAACTCATGAATATCTTTAAATTTCATGGGCACTTTTCGAATTCATGAATATTTTTTCAAATTTGATGAATATTTTTAAATCTCGATCGCTATCCCCCTTCATCTCGATCTCGACCCCCCCCCGCATCCTCCCCCGCTAGCTCCA
>NC_041386.1:366135657-366142297 GCF_002162155.2 Triticum dicoccoides | reverse complement strand
TAGCCGACGCCTCCGCGACCTCGCCGTCGCCGACAACCTCCCCGCGTCGGCCCCTGCCCTGCGCCGCCTCTACCTCAGTCCGGGCACGGGGTGCAGGACAACGACCGCGGCCGCCAGCCTCCCCACGACCAACCGAGGCGCCCAGGAGGCCTCCCCGACGACCAATCGAGCCATCCCTTCGACGCCGCCGCCGCCAACCCCAACCCTGACCCCAACCCCTCCGTCAACCAGCCGCGCCCGCCCGGGTACCTCTCCTCCTTCCTCCTTCCTCCCTCTCCACCCTTCCTCCCCATTCCATCCCTCTCTCCCCTCGACCGTGTCTGTTATCTTCTGATGATATTTGACAGCTTATGGATAGAAATGCATATTTCAGTGTTTATAGCTATTAACACTTGCAAGTTACTGCACTGCTAGCTAAATTCTGGTTAGTAAGTCTGTATCCGCCTCCTGTTGAAATTTGGTGATGTGTGTGGCTGTCTAAGTACCTACACAAAATTCCCCGTGGAGAAAATGATATAGCTCCTCCTACAACATGTATAGATCAATCAGTTCAGTTCTAGTGCTGCTGGACTTTTGCACCATACAAAAATGTACTACTAGTTGAAAATCTTTACTTGAGAGAGCTTCATAAGTAGAAGGTTCCAAAGAATAAAAACCAGTACTAGCACACTAGCACAGTAGTACTGCCACCTCCCAGTAAACAGCAGGGTCTCTGATCAGCAATGTAGTTAATTAGTCAGGGCCTGAAAGCCTGCAAATGCATGTACACACAGGTAGGGAATGTAAGATGAAGCATGTACTTTACCAACTAATCTAATGGGCTGGCACAAAGTGAAAACCAAAACAATAGTTAATCAAGCAGAGGTAGATTAGATTAGATGGCAAAAAGCACAAATGTCCCTGCCTATCCATTTTTTCTCAAGTTGAGCTGGTAAGTTTCAGATGTTCAATGATGCTATAGGAAAAAATTGGATGAAGAAAGATGTGTGTGGCTGCCTGAGAGAAGTATTTGCACAAACAAATTATAATTAATGTGTTGATGAAATTTTGGGTTTTCAAATTGGAACCAAAAACCAACCCATACCTTTAGACTCTTTTGGAATTTCCCGAACATTTTTTTGTTTGTTCCCTTTCACTGTTTGGGGACTTCTGACTTTAGAATGAACCTTACTAAGATTCAATTAAGATTAATTAACTGCATTTGATGTCACTATATTCTGTGAATAACTTCAGTTATGATCTGTACTAGAAAACTTCAGTTAACACTCATTTTTCAGTTAACTCCTTACAGTTCAGATCATATTTTGATTGTCAATAATAGTGGACTTTTAAGGCTTTCTTAGAGGCAATACTAGTGGATTTTAGGCTTTTTTACATGCAATAATAGTGGAATTTTAGGCTTTTTTGGAGGAGTGTGTTTCATGCCGGCCTACAGTGATGAATTAGTCAGAGTATTGTGCTTTAGGATTGTGCCAAAGCTACCCATTGTATCTATTTGCATGTCCTTCAAATAGGGGCAAGACTATTACAGAAAAATTACTTGCAAGCATATTGTGATTTACTTGCAAGCATATTGTGCCTTAGTTACAGAAAAATTACTTGCAAGCATATTGTAACTATTTTGACTCTGTCCTGAAGGTTTTTGACTACAGAATCTGTGGTGACCCACACTTTGTTGGTTCACACTCATTGAGTTCGCTCGTGAAGGGCCGCTGCTGCTTGAGGCCCTTGAGAGGCCCTTCGTGTCGTGATGATTTTGCAGGTACCCCGAGAGGCCCTTGAGTTTGCCGGAATGTCGATTAACTTGCGTTCTGGCAAATTCGGGTACTCCATATGTCCTATTTTCAGCAAAGGTCATGCTGAAATTTTCCGTGAATTTTAGCATGACTTTGCTAAAAATCGGACATATGAGGTACTTGCTACTAATGCATGGGCCGGGGTATCTTAGTACTTAATTAAGTAGGACCAACTGCCCCTTTATTCTTGCTGTATTAAACCATAGGTGGCAATAGAGTCAAGTGATTAGTGCCAAGTGATTAGGCCCAACCTAGGGTGCCTCGGCATCGATAAACCCTAAATGGTGAAAACTTAACTTGGCTGCCCCGGATGCCTCGGTGTCGATGAGAACCTAAATGATGTAAGCTTTGGCTTTTAGGGTGCCTCGGCGTCGACAAACCCTAAATGATGAAAGCTTAGGCTTTTAGGGTGCCTCGGTGTCGACAAACCCTAAATGATGAGACCATGATCTTGTTCCTTAAAAATAACCAAATTTTTGACCAAACTTTTTTCCTATTTAGAGTGAAACATGGCCCACAACAATGAGGCCGGTGGTTCGGGCGGCAAGCAATTCTGGGAGCTGTCCCAGGAGATGGAGGAACAACCTCACCGCTATGAGGACGCCGCGGAAGACACCGATCCTGATTACACAACCCCTAGTGGTGTCGGGGATGACACCACTGATGGTGCCGCCGAGGATGCCACCACTGATGATGGTGGCGCACACACAGATGGCAGCCAACCAAAGAAGCAAAGGAAGGACCGACGCCCGAATGCGCTCCACACCGTCAAGGAGGAATTCACTCAATTGGACTCTGACGGGAATCCAACGGAGCCCAAACATATAGTCAATGGGGTACTCGGTTCAGCTTGGGTGCATTCTCCGGAGCACCATCTCGATCAAAACCGAGAACCTTAGGCATAAGGACCGAGGGAATTTGCACAACCTCCTCTTCACGAAGCTGCACGAACGATACAAGTTCCCCGCCGAATTTGAAAACACACGCCTCTCAGGGAATAAAGTGAACAGTGCCGCCCTCACGAAGATGAGCACGGCCCTGTCTACTTGGAAAAGCGTGGTGAAGAGAATGATTGATAAAGGTGATAGTTATGAGAAGATCAAGGCGAAATATCCTTTGATGAGCGAAGATGAGTACAAGGAGTTTAAGATCAAGTGCGAGAGCAGTGCAACCTCCGAATCAAGTCAGTGGGGGAAAGAAATGCGGGAGTTGAACTTAGGGGAACACAAACTCGGTCCCGGCGGTTACAGAGTGGCGGAGCCTATATGGGACAAGGAGGACGCGGAGCGTGCCGAGCAAGGCCTACCGCCCCGCTTCGAGAAATACAGCGATGACAAGCAGACCAGGAACTATGTCAGGGCCCGGTACAAGGAGGACCCGATAACAAAGGAGCTTACCACGGATCCGAAGACCAGGGCGCTTGAGCTTCTTCGGGTAAGGAATAGACCCCCGCGTAATTAGCTCCATATGGTTGCACTCTAATTAATCCCCAATATTTCTAAATGGTTCACATTCCTTTCGCAGGACACTGAAAGCAGTAGCGCCGGGTCGTCTAAGAGCTCCCCTTTTGACACCCCTTTAAATAGGGCGTTGAACGTAATGAAAAACAAGGATAAGCTCACTAAGCCAACGTTAGCTGGTCGTGTGGCCGGCAAAGGCTTGTCCACAAAATGGGGGTCATACTATACCGCTGGTGTGCGGAAGGAGAAAAAGACCAGCTCGGAAAGCCAGACGCGTGAGGTTGAAGAACTCAAGGCATAAGTGGCGCGGATTCCGGAGCTTGTCCAAGAGCAAGTGCAACAACAAATTGGAACGACGCTCAACGCCATGGTGCTTATGTCGATTCATGGGCTGACGACGTGGATTGCGGGCGGCCAACAAGGGCCTCCCCCGATTCCCAGCTTCACGGCCAGCAACTCGCACAGCGCGCAGGCGGCTCCATTGGTGTCTCCGGCGGCGGCGCCATTGGTGTCTCGAGCGGCGGCGCCATTGGTGTCTCCGGCGGAGGCGGTATTCGTGTCTCCGGCGCCGGCACGGGCATTGGAGCTTAATGCACCCGGGTGTACGCCGGCCGGCACCTCGCCAGCAAGCGCCCCCTCCGTCAGTTGCACGCCCGCCGTTGGCGGTGCCTCGACATTAGCCGAGCTCGACGGCATCACGGTAACTAAGCCTCTTGGCTGATGACTTCATCTCCTTGCCATTGACTGGGCATCCCTGATGCCCTGTGCAGGTTTTCGCAGGGCACCGCCGATGTTCCTTGCACTCTTCTGCACTTCGTGGGCGCCGAGTTGGTCGATGTCGCCAAGGGCAGAATCGTTCAACCGGGCAACCCCATGTTCCACGGTAATCCGATGCCACCCACAATGTACAGGGTTGAAGTGGTTCGGGTGCTGCCAGGCTGCGATGAGCTGTTACCTCCGATTCGACCCGATGGTCGAAAGTGATCAATTGAGACGACCAGTGGCAGGACTCCACGGTGACAGGCCCTTGGGCATATTTTTCTGGGAGTGCCGCTTTGTTTCTCCCCTTAATCACGTATAACACGTTGACTGTTTTGACTTCTGGTGGAAACTTCTTTTGTTCCCTAGTGTCTTGCTTGAGAGGCTCATCCTCGTCTTCGCTTGGTGTATCCTCCCCCTTGTGTACGGCGTTGATCTTGCCGGACTGCTTGAAGACCCAACATTCTTTGGGGTATGATTAGCGGGTTTACCAGGGGTTCTATGGATCTAACATACTTGGTCCAGAATTTTGTTTAGGCTGGACAGTTCGTCTCTGCCGCCTTTAAAGGGTGGCTTTTGCTGACTTGGCTGAGAGCTTTTGAATCCGGAGTTTACTGTCGTGCTCTTCGTGTTGTCTTCTTTATTCCGGCATTTGTTATTGTTGTTGCACTGTGATTTCCCGTTTCCATCTTGTAGCAACCCGACCTCAGATGGTCAAGTCTCTGTGCTTCAGTCTCATCCCTGGATCAGTAATGCTGACACACACAGTACTCGAAGGATTTATAACAGAGTAGCAATCACACACTATTACATCGAATGTCTCCAATGAGAACTTATTACAATAATATGGCTTAAGGCCATCTAATGCGATAACAGCGGTAGGCTTGGAAGATAAAGTGAGTCCATCAACTCCAACGGTATAGCTGAGCTACACGACAACGACCTAACGAACCTTACTCCTCGTCTGAAAAGTCTGCAACATGATACGGTGCAGCCCGAAAACGGGTTAGCACATGGAATATGCTGGCAATATAACACAGTAGAGCAGAAATAGAATATTGATATCACTACATGCATATATGGCTGGTGGAAAGCTCTATGGTTATAGTTTTTGCGAAAAGCCAATTTTTCCCTACAACAAAGGAATAGATTTTAATTTACTATCATGGTGGTTGAAACATCATTGAGAAGGTACCCCCAACTCAATCCCAATTAAAGTGATTAACAACTCGATAGTATTAATTAAACATGGTGAGATACATGTGATAGCCCAAGTACTAGATATTCAAGTGTTGTCCATAACCAGGGGCACGGCTAACCATAATTAGATTGTACACTCTGTAGAGGTTTGCTCACTTTTCCCCACAAGACTCGATCGCCTCCGTTGGATTTCTCGCACTACATGGTGTTTGAGAAACGGATGACCGAGACACAGTCTTTCAGAAACATTAACTCTCTACTCTGGGTAGACCATACAAACCTACAAAACCCACTACCTACTGATCTACCTCTTCAAGAGCTTCACGTAACTTACTCAACTATGCTAGAGCCCATAATAGCTTGTGGCTGCACATAGAAGTTTCTAGCATGAATCATCTCAGTTCCCTTTGAGCCTGGGTGGCGGTCCATAGGAAGATCACACGGGTACCCCGGGATTTCCAAAAAAAACAGAGAACACTGGGTTCCCCAGGTGCCTCAATCCACCCAGTTGTTTGATTAAGTTGCCACCTTAAGTAGAACCATTAATTAACAATCTCACATCTGCCATAAATTTCACTCAAACCCAAACCACGTCTATGAGCATAGCATGGCAATATAAGCAATACGTAGAAGTAACTCCCAAGGGTTTGAATATAACAGGGCAATAGGTTCTACCTCAGCAACTACTTCCCAACCTACAAGTTACTGACATCCTAATCATGCAATGTTTGAGGATTGGAACTAATGCACAAAAACTGGTAATAATGGGATATGATCAAAGTGTTACTTGCCTTCCTGATGATCCGCGAATCCGAGAGAGTCGTAGTAACACGCTTCGCACTCCGGGAACTCTATCGCGAGCAAACAATAACATACATAAGTAACAAGCAACGATGCACAAGAAAAACTCAAATAAGAGAGGTTTACCAGAAAGTTCAACTTAAGAACTCCGGTACGCAAAAAGAATCAAGTCAAACGAAGCAACGAAAGTCAAACGGCGAAAGAAAGAAGCTTCGTTTACTAATCTGAAATTAGGTCAAATTTTACAGTAACAAAAACTTGTTTTAGTTGATTGACCGGAGAGAGGCTTTCGAGACGAAACTCCAGGCGCTTGAATCGCCTGATTCCGATAAACAAGCAAAAAGATAAACAGAAACTAAGATCGGATCAGAAATTGCGATCAGAAAAATCACGGAATAAATCCGATAAAAAGAAAAACGACAAATGTGTTAACGAAAGAACGTTCATTATCTGGATCTAAATGAAGAACGCGTTCGTTAAAATGAACAAACGAGCGAACACTCGCTAAATGAATAAACCAGAGGAAAACCGATCTATTTATTAAAAAACGAAAACTAGGGTTTTTAAAAAAATAAAACCGAACGGTTTTTTAGAAAAACCGGCAGGTTGGAACCGGAGGCTACC
>NC_041386.1:366103344-366135189 GCF_002162155.2 Triticum dicoccoides | reverse complement strand
GCGGGCGGCAGGCGGCGCGGTGTGGTGGTGGGGGGGGGCGTATATATAGGAGGGGGGTGCGACTTGGAATAGGGGGCAAGGCGCGGCGGCAGAGGCGGAGTCCGGCTCGGACTTTATCCGAGTCGGCGGAGGCGGCGCTCGCGCGCGGGGAGGTGGCGGCGCGGCCTGGCGCGGCTGGGCCTTAGGCCCAGTCGGCGCGGAACTTTTAAGAAAAAAAATCTTCGCCGACCGAAATAAAATCCTAAATAAATAAATAAAAACCTAAAAATGCCAAAACAAATTTTCACCGTCCAAATAAAATATTTAGGACGAGTTGAACATTTTCTTGGCCCTAAAATGCAATTTTGAAAAACATGCAATTTTTCTAATGCAAATAAAATCCGAATAAAATCAAATAAAAATCCAATAAATGATTTTAATATTTTTCCTCCAATATTTCATTTATTTTTGGAGAAGTCATATTATCTCCACTCATTTGATTTAATATGAAATATTTTTCGTCGAGAAAAATTATTGAAATCAAAATCCTCGTTTCATTATTTGATAAAAGAATCAAATATGAAGACCGGGAAAATCCCCAACTCTCTCCGAGGGTCCTTGAGCTGCTTAGGATTTCGAGGATTACGGAACGGAAAAGTAGTAAAACATGATATGCATGGATGATCTATGTATAACATTCCAAATGGAAAATTTGGGATGTTACACATCTCTAACTTCAGATGTACTTCGGTCGCTGATGCTGCATCTGCTAGCCAGCTATCCTCACCCGCGCAAAAGCGGGTCATGAGGCTTGTTAATGCTGCCATTGTTCTCGGCTTTTCTTGGCCGAGATGGCTGGCAAGCCATTCGTCACGGACGCTATGCTTAAAAGCTGCCAAGCCTTCGGCATCCGGACAGTCGACTATTTGGTTCTTTTAGTAAGAAACATGTTCCAAAGCTTTCGGGCTGACTCTCCGGGCTGTTGAGTTATATGACTCAAATCATCCGCGTCCGTAGGTCGGACGTAGGTCCCCTGAAAATTTTCCCAAAAAGCATCTTCGAGCTCTTGCCAGCTTCCAATGGAACTTTCGGGGAGGCTCTTAAGCCAGTGCCAAGCTGGCCCTTTGAGTTTAAGGGGTAAATACTTAATGGCGTGGAGGTCATCTCCTCGAGCCATATGGATATGGAGGATATAATCCTCAATCCAGACACTAGGGTCTGTTGTTCCATCACATGCTTCTATATTTACGGGTTTGAATCCCTCTGGAAATTCATGATCCAGCACCTCATCGGTGAAACATAGGGGGTGTGCGGCACCCCTGTATCTGGGTGTACCGCGTTCTACGGATGTTTGTTGTGTTGCGTTGTATGCTGGAGCGCGCTTACGTGGTCCATAGATGGATCTGGTTGTGCAGTCCTTTTGATGCGAGTCCTCGCGTAGGTCGCGTATTAGCTTATGTGCGGCGTTCTTTGCCGCTCTATGTTGGCCATGAGGTTGCTTATCCGGCCAGATGGCTATTTTTATTTTTGGTTGTGGGGGATCTAAGGCCTCCTCATCGAATTCAGGTAGCAACTTCCACGTCGGGTAGCTCTTGGTGGGGCGATTGCCGCCGTACCTCGCTGCTGTGTTGAGTACTTTGTTCCATCTGATTTGGAGTGTGTCTTCCGCAGCCTTGAGCCTTTGCTTCTGCTTTTTTAGACTCCTCGCGGTGGCAACGAACCTTTGATGGGCGTTTTGTTGCTCCGGGTGTCTGTCCGGTGTGACGTCATCCGGACTATGATGTTTGACAGAGTCAGGTTGTTCGGCTTGATTCTCTGTGTTGCCGTGGTCCGGCAATGGTTCCCCCTGCTCTAACGCTGGGTCTGTATGATCGTTTTTTCTACCGAGGCGGGATTTGGGGCGGCGCTTACGCCACCATTTTGACTGCTTCTCGAGGGCACAATCCTTCGTTGCATCCTTCCATTCCTCGTCGTCGTTTTCCTTTGGTGTGTCTACCATGTATACATCGTGTGGTGAAGTGGCTGTCTAGCGCCCTATGGACAGTGGTTCCTCTTTGTCTCCCGCATCGTCGTCCATACCGTTGATGTCTTCGGAGCTGAAGTTGAGCATGTCGGTTAGGTCATCGACAGGGGCTATCAAGTGGGTGGTGGGTGGGCGCAAATTTCTTCGTCATCCGCATCACAGTCCTGCCGGACATAGTTCGGCCAGGATCCTCCTGACAACGAGAGAGACCTTAATGAGTTCAGTATGTCGCCAAAGGGCGAGTGCTGAAAAATATCCACGGAGGTAAACTCCATGATCGGCGCCAAATCGGATTCGATAGGAACGGGCGCAGGCGGTTCGGAGTCCGCGGCCGGAGAAGGATCCGACAGTTTAACAACACGGCTCTCGTGCAAGGTAAGGTCGATGTTTGGCTCAATCGCCGCTAAGGGTAAGGCCTCCGTGGCGGGGCCAATCCACCCGTCCGTGGACGGCGCAACTGGCTCCGAATTAAGGGTCAGAGCGGCTGCATGTGCGGTCTTCTGAACACTGTCCGATGGTAGAGCTAAATCGTACTTATGGGGACCGTGTGACAAACAAGGCAGGGGCTCGGATCCGTCGAAGATCAAGTCTCCACGGATATCGGCCGTGTAGCTTAAGCTTCCAAACCTAACCTGGTGGCCAGGGGCGTAACTTTCAATCTGCTACAGATGGCCAAGCGAATTGGCCCACAGTGCAAAGCCGCCGAATACGAAGATCTGTGCAGGGAGAAAAGTCTCACCCTGGACTGCATCGCTATTGATGATAGTAGGAGCCATCAAGCCTAACGGCGACGACACAGAGGAACTCTCAATGAAAGCACCAATGTCGGTGTCAAAACCGGCGGATCTTGGGTAGGGGGTCCCAAACTGTGCGTCTAAGGCGGATGGTAATAGGAGGCAGGAGACATAGTGGTGTACCCAGGTTCGGGCCCTCTTGATGGAGGTAAAACCCTACATCCTGCTTGATTAATATTGACGATATGGGTAGTACAAGAGTAGATCTACCACGAGATCAGAGAGGCTAAACCCTAGAAGCTAGCCTATGGTATGATTGTATGTTGTAGTTGTTGTGTCCTATGGACTAAAACCCTCTGGTTTATATAGACACCGGAGAAGGTTAGGGTTACACAAGGTCAGTTAAAAAGAAGGAGATACACATATCCGTATTGCCTAGCTTGCCTTCCACGCCAGGTAGAGTCCCATCCGGACACGAGATGAAGTCTTCAATCTTGTATCCTCATAGTCTAACAGTCCGGCCAATGGATATAGTCCGGCTGTCCGGAGACCCCCCAATCCAGGACTCCCACATGTGTCTTTTCCGGATGATCAGCAGTGGTGCTCAGTTGGGACGATCGGGGATCTAGCACTTGGGGTTGTCTTCTTTTATTTTGGTTTCGTAGTCGGACCTTGATTGTACTTTGGATGAGGTATGTTTAACTTTTTATTTGCATGAAGTGGCGATTTTAAGCCTACTCTTTACCCCTTTCTTATTCAGTACATGGGATTGTGTGAAGATTACCCCTCTTGTGACAAAACCACCATGCGGTTATGCCTCTAAGTCATACCTCGACACGAGGGAGATATATCCACATCGTGGGCGTTACAGACTGCGCGGTGAAAGAGTAGATCTTTGCCCTGCTTTGCTTGCGCATCACCGCGGGTGCCACGGTCGATGGCGTCGCCGAAGATGAAGATGGCGATGAATATGACGTGCTGCGCGCGCTTTCAGGTTTGCACAAGAGAGCCCCCTACCTGGCATGCCAAAGATGTCGCCGGATATCCGTGGCCACCTTTGGGACCGGGCGGCCCCTTGCTGGTTCGGCGGGGGACGTCGCATTGCACGAAGAGCAGACCAGTACACGGCAGCACGGCAGAGAGCACACAAGCAATTTACCGAGGTTCGGGCCACCACGAGGCGTAAGACCCTACTCCTGCTTTGGTGGATTGATGGTGGAAATGAACATGGTGGTGCGTGGTACACTTGCCCGGCAAGGCCTGCCTCAGGACTACGGTGACCACAAGCGTATGGCGGCTTGGGTTTGTCAAGTTTCCAACCCTCTAACCCCCTCCTACGATCGCCTTGGGCCTCCTTTTATAGATTAAGGGGTCACCACAATGGCAAAACAGTCATTACCCACTGATATGATAACAAATAGTGTTATCATACCTAACTCTGCGGGCTAGCAGGGTGCATTAAATGCACCACTCAGTGTCACGGCAAGGCCAGCCGGGCTTATCTCACCATCTCCGCATCTGTTCTCTTGACACATCGTTGGATGGGTGTCACCTATGGGTTTCTTCTGTAGGAGATGGCTACCATGTGGCAAATGCTACCACTTAATCACCTTGCGGCTTGACACCGCATTGATTGATGACATGGGTCGTACTTGTGTGGTTGGCGGGGTGGTTCAGGCCCCGCAACCCCGGCAGGCGCTGCCAGGGAGTCTTGGTTGCTTGCTTCGGGTGGTGGCCTGGCCCCTTGCTAGGCTTGCCGGCCCGGCATGGGAGGCTCTTTCCTCATAGATATGTTGTTCTCTGAGCCATTCTAGGTCCTCCTTGGTTGCATACAGGTTCCTCAAATCTCTTGGGCCTTCAATCCTTGCCTCGCCCTTTTCTTGTCCATGCACTAGTCAGGGGAAAATGGATGCCCCTGTATATTTCCCTGACAAACGTCGTGTCCACTTCATGGCCTACTGCTGGCATTGGGACCGTTGTGGGAGGAACGGGAGGCGCGCCACCCCGTCCGCCCCTAACATGGGCGCCACGTCGACCTCGACCATGCCCCACAACTTCACCTTTTGCAACTGCAATGGGGTAGGAGCAGGGTTCGAATTTAAGCCCTCGTCGCCACCATCAAATCCCGAGCTCGGACCCTTCCCCTTGTCATGGTGGATGCAAAAACAGGGAAGGAGGAAGGAAGAGGTGTGGATGAGCATCTCCATCCTCGTGCGCTCCCTTTTATAGCAGGGCTGGGAGGGAGGCTGGCCCTCCACTACTCTGGGACGGCTGCCCCACTCCTCTATTCCGGCCTCTCTGCGCTCCTGGTGGCGTCCAGCTTCGTTGGCCGCCCCATTACGCCAATCCAGGGCATTGCATTTTCTGCCAAGGTGCACGTTCCTGCGCCTTGTGCATCCACCACCAACCCTGCACAATGCATGTGGCGCGCGTGGCGAAAATGGCAGGCATAGTGATTGCGGTAAAGATAAAGTGGCAGTTACCCCCGGTTCACGCGCTGATTCCCTAATGGGCTCATACGGACGTGTACTCCCCCGGTTTACGACGTGAACGAACTGCACCGTTTCAATGTTGAAGATGCCATGGGAGACTTGGGAGCAAGATCAAGCCTAGGTCAATGAAGAAGCAACGAAGATCTAAAAAATACAAGCGTCAGCCCCGGCACGGTCAGTATGTACACTAATGTCTACTACACAACTTTATTCTTGTAGACACGTGTTGGGCCTCCAAGTGCAGAGTTTTGCAGGACAGTAGGAATTTTCCCACAAGTGGATGACCTCAGGTTTATTAATCCATGGGAGGTGTAGGATGAAGATGGTCTCTCTCAAACAACGCTGCAACCAAATAATAAAAAGTCTCTTGTGTCCCAACACACCAAATACAATGGTAATTTGTATAAGTGTAGTATGACTAGTTCGGCGAAGGGATGGTGATATAAGTGTAGTATGGCTAGTAGATATTGATTTTTGTAATAGGAACAATAAAAACAACAAGGTTGCAATTGATAAGATGGAGCACAAACAGTATTGCAATGCTTTAAAACAAGGCCTAGGGTCCGTACTTCCGCTAGTGAAATCTCTCAAAAATGCTAATATAATTGGATCATATAACCATCCCTCAACGTGCGATGAAGAATCACTCCAAAGTTCCTATCTAGCGGAGAACATAAGAAGAAATTGTTTGTAGCTATTCCTTCCGATCGATCTATCAAGAGTTCGTACTAAAATAACACTAAGTTATTCTTTCCGATCAATCTATCATGATTTCGTACTAAAATAACAATAAAGCAAAATCATATTCATAATACTCAATCCAACACAAAGAATATCAAATAGTGCCCCAAGATTTCTATTGGAGAAACAAAAGACGAGAACATGCATCAACCCCTATGCATAGATTACCCAAGTGTCACCTGACGAATCCGTGAGTTGACTGCCAAAACACATATCAAGTGAATCAATATGATACCCCATTGTCACCCTAAGTATTCATATGCAAGACATATATCAAGTTCTCTAAAATCCATAGAAGTATTTAATCCGATAACAACGAAATCTCAAAGGAAAAACTCAATTCACAACAAGATAGAGAGGGGAAAATCCCATATGATCCAACTAAATTAACAAAGCCCGCGATACATCAAGATCGTGACATCTCAAGAACACGATATATATATATATATATATATATATATATATATAGGACAAATGTTTCCTACAAGCAGTGGTAGTTACCACCACTTGTGTTTTGTATGTTCTATGTAGTATCTATCGAAACCAAGAGTATGTACGTGTAGTATGTAGTATATAACAATGATTAGGTAGTTTATATACTAATTTTTAGGTACTATGTACCATGTTTTGACTATGCTCTTTTTTCGTACAAATATGTACGTATTTCACAAATATAACAAAAACTATGGGCTCATATGCAATTTTTTCATGTAACTTGCTTTGAAATATCTTAGATATATTATATGAACATATTTAAAATAATAAAATAGTATATATAGTACCACATGGTAGTATATGAGATATGTGGGGTAACTACCACCGGGTGGTAGGATGGATTTTCCCTATATATATACATATATATATTGAACACATAGCTACTGGTACAAACCCTCAGCCCTCGGGGTGGACTACTCCCTCCTCATCATGGTGGCCGCCGGTATGATGAAGATGGCCACCGGTGATGATTTCCCACTCCGGCAGAGTGCCAAAATGGGGTCTGGATTGGTTTCTTATGGCTACATAGGCTTGCAGCGGCAGAACTTCTGATCTAGGGTTACCCCAGTTTTTTTTGAATATTTGAGATTTATAGGTCGAAGAGGCGGTGCAGGAGGCCACCGAGGTGGGCACAACCCACCAGGGCGTGCCTGGGTCCCCTAGGCGCGCCCAGGTGGGCTATGCCCCCCTTGGGGCACCCCTCTAGTACTTCCTTGGCCCATTGATTGTCTTCTGGTCCAAAAAAATCTCCAAAAAGTTTCGCTGCATTTGGACTCCGTTTGGTATTGATTTTTCTATGATGTAAAAAATAAGCAAAAAATAGCAACTGGCACTAGGCACTATGTCAATAGGTTAGTCCCAAAAAATGAGATAAAGTTGATATAAAATGATTGTAGAACATCGAAGAATGATAATATAACAACATGAATACTTCATAAGATACATTCGAGACGTATCATACACCTGTGGAATTGTTTGGGCCTACGAAAAGGATGCCCAGCGGCACATATGGACCAGGCCCGAGGCTCCTGACCGTGCGGCAAACATTTTTGTTTGCCGCCCGGACTTGTGCATAGGCCTACTGATGATCATGCACCAATTACCAAGACATGCACAAGATAATCCAGAGAAATCGCTGTTCGTGAGAACAAGGAGTGCATTCAGAAGATCAAGTGAATAGGAGAATGCCTCAGGAAGGACTCCCTTGCCGGGCAGGAGAACCTGGCCAGGTCGAGACCGCCCCGACGGCAAAGACAAGATCGCCTCGGCAAGGCTCCGAGGGCCATCAAGGTGAGATCCCAGCAGGCTCTGTACCCACAGGCCTTCGCCAAGACGCCACCACTCCACCTCATCGCACGTAATTCATTAATCGATGCGGCGTCGAGCTCTCAACTAGCTAGGTGGATCCTGTCAGATATGCTGAAATCTGCCGAATACGAGATTAGCTTTATTGACACCTGTCCAGATGGCGTGTCATGCTAATAAGGACTAGATGGATAAGTGGCGCGGTAGGCTTGCCAGACTTCAACCTCAGCATGACACCTAGTAGTGCATTTAATGTACTTTATCCTAACCGCCAGAGTTAGGTATGATAACACTGTTAGCTATCTAATCATACTAAAATGATTATTTTCCACTGTGGTGGCCCCTTAAGCTATAAAAGGAGGCCCGAGGCAACCTAGCAAACGAGTTCGAACTTTTTCAACACATCAACACTCGTATGTGCACGCTGCCCTCCCTGAGGCACACTTTACGGGCTTGAGCTCGTCGCATCTTCGTGTTCCTCTAGATGAATCCACCATAGCAGGACTAGGGTTTTACGGTACAAAGCGGCCCGAACCTGGGTAAAAGAGAGATGTCCATCATCGTGTTGCCCTACCATTTCTTCTCTTTGTGGAATGTGACCATCCCCTTGCCAAGCCTTGCCCCATAGGTGATTGTGCTTCCACGCTGAAAAATGTCTGCTTATTTTATAACTCCCCCATTAATACTTAACTGACTGAACCTGATGTATCTAATCGAGTTTCTAGTGCAAACATACAAGCTCATGTTGTTCTTGAGCCTGCAATGTATAATGAACAAACTCCTAATGAAGGATTTTATGCAAACATTTTACATCCTCCTAGTGATGAACATATACTGTCTAATGAGGGATCTAATGCAAGCATTTTGCAAGCTCCTATTGAAGGATTTAGTGTCTAATGATGATCTGCTATGTTGAGGGAGAGAGAGAGAGATTTGCAGGAATTGATGACCAGTGCGAAAATTGATGACAAGCTCCTATTGAAGGATTTCATCGCTTCAGGAAACTCCGAGGCCATCTACCACAACGTCCCTGTATCATCACAACCTAGCATGAATACTTTTCTTATCTATTGGTTCAAACTATTGGCATACTTGTGCACGATAGATATATTGATATGCAGTTTTCGCACTGGTTATTGGTATAGTTAAACTTGGATATTTTTGGCAAGAGAGTGAATAATTCAAGCAGGTACATTCCATGTTAGTAGTCCATGTCCACTATGTTGTATTTTTTATTTTTTTTTGGTGCTTACATCATCTAGTTCATTATAATCTGGAACTACTTTGGATCATTAGCTGGTTTTCAAAGTGCATGTAGCTTCACATTCCTCTAGTTATGTTGATTTCCGGAGTGCAAGTGCCTTTGTATCTTTTAAGTTAAATTTTCACCCTTGGTAACTTGAATTCATGGATCCTCCACTACACACAAATCATACACACAGGCCAGTGCGAATTAAATGAAATGCAGGGACCTACGTAGCTCATTGTATAGGCTCACTTCAACTCTGCTTGTGCTTGGAATGTTCCATGTACAAGTCCATGTTACCACTTGATTGGATGTGCAGGCCCTACGCTCCTTCCACCCCCTCTACATTTTTGGCATGGCGAATGGTTGATATAATGAGAGGAATCAACCTTGTTGTTGTACCAGAGGACCTATACTTACAACGTTATACCGGCATGTAGGATGTGTACACAGATCCCGTAGCGCTGTCATGCTTCGTTAAAAAATGGTTTTGCTTGTTTTATATGATATTTGTAGAAGAAATAAGTGTTAAAGTCAGAGTTGCATAGGCGTGTAAGCTAAGAGAGCAGTAAATGGATATCCAAACATCGTCAGAATAGTGCACATGGGAGCACTACAAAAAAAGACACATCTATGACTTTTTGAGCCGAACAATTTTTTTTCTGTCATGCTTATGACACTTCTATGACGATAATTGTGACAAAACCCGGTATCATCATAGATGTGGTGGGCTCCTACTTATGACAAAAAATCTTGACAGAAAATGGGCTTTTCGTCCTGGGCGGGCCGAAGACGCAGCTGCAATACATTCTTTGGGCCGTCCATGATGGAAAAAACCATGGTAGAAGTGAGGGCGAAGAACATATCGGAGGAGTTCCCTGTTACGGTGGGTGGTCGGGAGCCTAGCAATGCGCATTTCTCTTGTACATAGGCGCGTGTGTGCGAGGCATTGCGCTCTAACTGAACCCGAGCAAGGCGTTGGGCTCTAACTGAACCCGAGCGATTGCACTAGCTATGTTACTGAACCCAAGCGATCGATCCCTTGCTGTTAATTGAACCCGAGTTATTCCTTCACTACTGCTGCTAACTGAAGCCGATCGATGCTACCTCTTGATGAACAGTGAGCTATGTTGGGGGTTTGGATGAACAATTCCTGGTGGGGGTTGGATGAACAAGACCCCGTGGTGTTGCCACTGGATGAACAGTACCCCGATCGATCGAGCCGGTGGATGAACAGGACCCCGTGGAGTGGTGGATGAACAGGACCCCATGGAGGGCCGGATGAACAGGACAACCCCGTGGAGGGTTGGTTGAACAGTAGCCGGTGGAGGGCTGGATGAACAGTAGCCCGTGGAGGGGGGGTTGAACAGGACCCCGTGGAGAGGGGAGGTTGAACAGTAGTCGGTGGAGGAGCGCACGGTGGAGGCTGGATGAACAGGAGCTCGTGGATGAACAATTGCAGGTGGACGCTGGAGGAGGTCGACGGTGGATGAACAGTAGCCTGTGGAGGTAGTCGATGGTGGAGATGAACAGTATCCCGTGGAGTCTCGTTTTGCGATATGCCACACCCCTCCCGATGAATAGGACCCCTGTTTCGACCGTAGCGCTCCAACACAAGTCCGTTTCCTCCATTTTGCAGTACACCACACCCCTCCCAATCAATAGGACCCCATTTTGACCAAGAGAAGTTTGTTTCCTCCGCTTTGCGGTACGCCAGACCCCTTCTGATGAACAGGATCCCGTTTCGACCGTGGCCGGTAGAACACAAGGCCGTTTCCTCCGTTCTATGATATGCCAGGCCTCGTTTCCATCGGTTGTTTCGTCCAAGATTTTTAGCTCCCAATGAAGAACACGCGTTCCATTGCCTCTCGGTGAACACGACGCATTCCCTTGCCTCCCCATGAACACGACGATGACACAGTTTCTCCGTTCTGACCCAACCATGTATGAGAGCCCTGGCCGTACGTATGCGCGAGTAGGGATTCGAGACTCTGCCCGTATGTACGTACGTGGCCGTATTTACTTTCTTGCACCTTGGCCGATGTACGTACGTGTACATGCTACGTGAGCGCCTCTACTATGACACGTGCGTGCCTCTACATCGACCAGCATGTACGTACACGTTCGTGACCAGAATGACAATGCTACGTACGCTTCGACCAGGTGGGTCCCGACTGTGAGGCACTTGCGTGTGAATATGTAGCTGGTGGGTCCCAGCAGTCAGGGGGGAAACTTTTTTTTGCCAAATATGGTGGCCCGTCCGATGGGTCCCTGCTGTCAGGTGGAGGAATAATTATTTTGCGCATAATAAGGAGGCACTTCCTTGCTGCTGCCGTGGACCCAGCTGCCAGCCACTCCATGTATAGTAATCTTCCGATGGAAGTCGTTCCTTGAACACGTTGACCACGCCGTGCCGAGAGCACCAGGGTGGTGGACGACGACGAGGCATACGAAGGGGACAACGTAGATCCGGGGAAGACGAGGCAGTGGAAGCCCATGCGGAGAGGAGAACGAGGGTTCACTAGTTCGGCTGTGGTGTGAGGTTGTCATTGCTGCAGAATAACAGGGGGTGTGGGTGAGTGGATGGCCTGGCCAGCGGTGGGAGCAGTAGGGGGCGGTGCGGCCTCCACGGCATCACAGCCGGCCAGGGGAGGCGGGAGTAGGCGGCACAACCGGCGCTGCTTTCGGCGGCTGGAGCAAGAGGACCAGATGTTTTAGAAGCACTACGGTCGTTGGCTGGACATCGTATGGTCACTAGAGCTAGAATCATTCATATTGACTAAGTAGACAAAGCCCTCCGTTTGCGTGAACATAGTAGGCCCACAAGTCAGCCTCCCATATGGTGGGTCCCACCTAGCAGTGGGAGTATTCATTTTTTTGTGCGCAATAAGGAAGCACTTCCTTGCATGCGAAGATATAGCTGGTGGGTTCGAGATGTCAGTGGCGGGAACATTTTCTCGCAAAATACAGAGGCCCTTCTGGTGGGTCCCAGATGTCAGGTGGAGGAATCATTATTTTGTGCGTAATAAGGACACATTTCCTTGTGTGCGGCCATGGACCCAGCTGTCAGCCTCTCCACGTATAGTCCACTTCCGATGGATGTCGTTCATTGACCATGTTGACCACGCCGCGCTGAGAGCACCAGGGCAGTGGACGACGTCAAGGCCTAAGGGTACAACACGAAGCCGGGGAAGACACAGGAGTGGCTGCCGACACGATGGGGAGTACGAGGGTTGACTGGTTCGGCTGCCGTCGCCGAAAAATAACAAGAGGTGTGGGTAAGTAGAGGGATAGACAGGTCAGGGATGCGAGTATGGTCGGGCCGTGAGGCCTGCCTGGCAGCACAGCCGGCCATGGGAGGTGGGAGCAAGCGGTTCCGCCGGCGCTGGTTTTGGCGGCTGGAGCAGGGAGATCAGACACTGAAGAAGCACGATTGCCGTTAGATTGACTGTAACAGCCTGATTTTTGGCTCTTTCTTTTTCTTTTGATTTTCTGATGTTTTTGCGTGGGTTTTCTTTTTCTGTGGCTTTGTGGTTAGGAAACTGAAGAAGATGAACTCTTCTTTGCTTCCAGAGTGGCTTTTCATACCCAAATCCTTCCCTAGACCTTTACATTTTCATCCTAGCCCAAATCCCAATATTCTTTTTATTGGGGATATTCCTCATCCATTAAAGGAATAACTCAATTTGCCCTAGGTTGCGAAGCAACCTATATTTCCATCACTCCTAAAATTCCCAAATAATTCTCATAAATTTGTTGGGTCATATCTTTCTCAAATATGGCAAAATATTTCTTGGCCATGTTTCCCATCATCCTCAGATAATTCTTTTCCTATTCTGTCATGTAACATCCTCGATGCGGCTATATCTCCCACGTGTCGAAGCACGACTTAGAGGCATAACCGCATTGAAAGCAATGTCGCAAGTGAGGTAATCTTCACACAACCCATGTAATACATAAGGGAAAGAGATACATAATTGGCTTACAATCGCCACTTCACACAATTACATGAATAAAGCATTACATCAACCAGATACAATCAAGGTCCGACTACGGGACCCAAAATAAAAGAAGACTACCCCAAATGCTACACAGATCCCCGATCGACCCCAACTGGGCTCCACTACTGATCAACTAGAACGAAACAACACAAAGGACAAGATCTTCATCGAGCTCCTCCTTGAGCTCTGTTGCGTCATCTGCATGGTTCAACGGCACCTGCAAGCTGGTTTTGGAAGTATCTGTGAGTCACGGGGACTCAGCAATCTCACACCCTCGCGATCAAGACTATTTAAGCTTATGGGTAAGGCAAAGCTATGAGGTTGAGCTGCATCAAGCGACTAGCATATTTGGTGGCTAACATACGCAAATGAGAGCGAGAAGATAAGGCAAAGCACAGTCGAGAAACTATGATCAAGAAGTGATCCTTGAACAACCTACGTCAAGCATTACTCGAACACCGTGTTCACTTCCCGGACTCTGCCGAGAAGAGACCATCATGGTTACACACGCGGTTGATGCATTTTAATTAAGATAAACTTTAGGTTCTCTACAACTGGACATTAACAAATTCCCATCTGCCCATAACCGTGGGCACGGCTTTCGAAAGTACAAATCCCTGTAGGGGTGTCCTAACTTAGCCCATCACAAGCTCTCACGGTCAACGAAGGATATTCCTTCTAGCGGGAAGACCCGATCAGGCTCGGAATCCCTGTTATAAGACATCCTCGACAATGGTAAAACAAGTCCAGCAACACCGCCCGAATGTGTCGACAAATCCCGATAGGAGCTGCACATATCTCGTTCTCAGGGCACACTCAGATAGGTCAAGCTACGAGTAAAACCAACCCTCAAGTTGCCTCGAGGTGGCCCCGCAGGCTGCCCAGTTCGGACCAACACTCAGAGGACCACTGGCCCGGGGGGTTAAAATAAAGATGACCCTTGAGTCTGCAGAACCCAAGGGAAAAAGAGGCTAGGTGGCGAATGGTAAAACCAATGTTGGGCATTGCTGGAGGAGTTTTATTCAAGGCGAACTATCAAGGGGTTCCCATTATAACCCAACCGCGTAAGGAACGCAAAATCCGGGAACATAAAACCGGTATGACGGAAACTAGGGCGGCAAGAGTGGAACAAAACACCAGGCATAAGGCCGAGCCTTCCACCCTTTACCAAGTATATAGATACATTAATTAAATAAGAGATATTGTGATATCCCAACAAAATATCCATGTTCCAAACATGGAACAAGCTCCAATCTTCACCTGCAACTAACAACGCTATTAGAGGGGCTGAGCAAAGTGGTAACATAGCCAAACAACGGTTTGCTAGGACAAGGTGGGTTAGAGGCTTGGTTCAACAACATGGGAGGCATGATAAGCAAGTGGTAGGTATCGCGGCATAGGCATAGCAAAAGAGCGAGCAACTATCAAGCAAAGATAGAAGTGATTTCGAGGGTATGGTCATCTTGCCTGAGATCCCGCAAGGAAGAAGAACGAGTCCATGAAGAAGACAAACGGACGTAGTCGAACGGATCCTCACAACTCCGGAACGAAACCGAAGCTAACGCGAGAAGCAACCCGGAAAGAAGCAAAACAACATAGTAAACAAACATCACATAAGCATGGCACGATGCACAACCAAGTATGATGCATGTCCGGTTTAAAGAGGGCATGACATGGCAAAGTGCACAAACAAAACTACAAATTAAGTGGAGCTCAATATGCATCGGGATGCATATTGACGAAACACCACGAGACTTATTTAGTTATCTTTCGTTTAGGTACCCAACAATATTAAATGTTGTTAAACATGGCAAGAGGTGAAGCATAACAAAACTATACCCTCTAAACAATTTAAATGGGGCCGGATATAACAAACAACAAACCCAGTAAATCCCCATATGTATTAGTAATTTAATGCAAACAACAAATTTAAACATTCTTGATGTTGTTATCATGATGCGGATGACATGTTCAAGTTATGCAAGTTTTAAGAAAATGTTAACAAGAGCATATTATGAGGCATTTGTCACCGTGGTGGAAAGAAAAAGGGTGCCACGGCAACGATAACGAAAACAGTGCCACTGCAACATTCCGGTTCTGGTAACTCGATTGAGATACCGATGCAAAGGAGAAGTATGTAGATGCGTGCAAAAGATGGTGGAGCGTCCGCGGATTCCGGGTGTCCCACGAGTTGGCGACAAGGGAACGAGTGACAAATTGGACACGGTGCAAACACGAGCATCTCAAACATCGCAAGCATTCTTTCACGGACGTCGCCTCGAGGTTATACCTTTGAAGCGTGCATTATCGGAACTGATCGTGTCGAAGGGGAAGTAGTTGTTCACGGGGTCGTCGTGGGAAGTAGCGGTTCACGCAACGGTAGTTGAACTTGACGTTTGCGTTACACGGGTCTTCGGCGACGGTCGTCGTACAGGTCTCGGGGCGTCACATGTCATGTATGGCATATTGTGAAATAAGTGCCATTTATCTTTACCCAATTGACTCCAAAGTTCTTGGACATATTTTCATGTCCAAACAATTGTCTCATGAGAAATATCCACTTAATTTGCCTAGTAAATATTCCTGAGCAATTTTTCCAAGTTCCTGTCTGAGAGAATTGGTTGTGAAGGAAGTACTAGCTAGGTTAATCCAATTGAGTTAAAGTTTTGCATGGTCTTTCATATCATCAAATAAAAGATCTCCCCAAGATTTGAGCTCATGCAATGTATCCATGTGAGTTGAGCATTAATTCTTTGTTTCTGTTGAAATATTCAGTTAGTGAAGCAAGTATATTTTATATTGCTGCATTATGGCTGGAAATTTTCCTAGGCCTTCTCCTATCTATATGACCTAGCTCCCCAAAATTTGGGCTCACTTCATATAGCCATCTTCCCTCAGCAATTTTTCTCAAGTTCCTGTTGAGAGAGGACCATTATGAAGGAAGTACCACTTTGGCTTTTCCAAATGGTCTGGAATTTTACTGTCACCTTCATATGCCTAAATCACCCTGACCTGCCAAATTTTAGATCAAGTTGACACTCCATGTGAGTGCATCATCATGATCAAGTTTCTAGACCTAATCTGAGGTTACAAAGCAACACCGTTGTTTTGTGACGCATTTCCCCTCAAAATTCATAGGATCATAGTCCTTCCTTATCTAAACACCCCAGACAACACCATTTGACCTAATCAAGTTCATGTTGATCAGCAGTTCACCTCCAAGTTTGATGCAGCAAACTTGCCGCGATGCCACACTCCTCTCCTTGGCTCCTTTTGTCGATCCATCAACTCCCCCAGCCTGTATAACGCAGGGACTAGCCACTTGAAAACTCCTCGCAGCCTCCCTTGTCCCCTTCGTGTCAGTACTGGTGGTGACCACCGTTTTGGCATGCTATGGCCGCATCCTGAGCGTCGTTTGCTTCGGGCCCCTCCTCCTCTCGTCGTCCTCGCGCGCGTGAGCATGTCTAACAGCTAGCACGCGTCGTCGCCATCCTCCTGGAGCCATTTCCCCCTCTCTTTGATTCCCCGGCGACCCATCCCCGTCGAGAAACAAAGCGCACCCATGACCATGTCATTTTCCGTGGCCATGTCCTCTTCCTTCTCTTGTACCCGAGCTTTGCCTCGTCTCCATGAGCTCTGCCAGTCGTTCGTTCCCTCCCTCGTCGCCTTGCGACCCCTCCCCATGACCCTTGGCCGTGCATGCCCATCGCTGGAGCACGAACACGTAGCCGCGCGTGTGCCACCTCAACCCCTCGCTGCCCCGGCTATATAAGCCCACCCCGAGGTGCCCCAACCTCTCCACCGGCCTTGCCACACCCCTTTGGTCCCACCTAGCCACTAGCCCGAGCTCGAGGAGATCTCGTTGCCCTCCATGGCCGCCATAGCCGCCGCGGTGCTCGCTCAAATTCGAGCAACCCCGAGCTCGTCCACTCCTCTGGCCACAACACCCATCACCGCCCGACATGCCATGCAGCCGCGGTTGATGCATCTCTCATTCCAGCCCTCCCCGGTACTCCCAAGCTGCATGGACGGGTGCGGCTCCTTCCCCTCATCTCGCCGGTGGCCGGAGCCTCGCCGAAGGTGGCCTGTGCCGCCAAGGATCACCAGCGCACGTGCGGCCTCGCCCTCTATCTCCTCCCCGTCGTAAGCTAGAAGAACGCAGGAGGGAGAGAGAAAGAGTCAACACGGGCCCCATCTGTAAGTGACCCAGGAGCCCGTCCCCGCCCCTCGCTGACGTGGATATGTGGAAGCGCATTCGTGTGAATGTGTTTTCCCTTTCTGAAGGCATATTTCCTTGCGGCTTAGGCGAGGAATGCACTTTCCTCTCTAGAAAGCATATTTTCTCAAAATCGCTTCTGCCTAATCCACTCAAGGACTAGTTTGTAATGATATTTTTGCAGAAAAGTCCCTGATCTTCATCACTTCACAATTTTTTACTCGTAACTCTAAATGAGGTGAATCCAATGCCCAGTTCTACATCTTGTCGAGCCCAAACTTTTGGTACCATTTTCACTATGGTTTGACATACTGGAAATGACCATTTTACCCTTGCCCCTAATCAGCCCCCTCCAAGAGAGTACCTTTCCGGTGATTCTTTCCGCGGTCATTTCGCACTTCTCCCCGGAGCCTTCTTCATCCCCAGGCAAGACACAACCACCATTTGCATGATAGCCATGCAGAAGTATTGGTTTTCAACCTGAATCTTTAATAACTACTTGATTACTTTGCTACTGTTGTCATTATTTCAGTTATGCTTACGGATCGGTGTTTACCGTCATGATATGTTTTCTTGCACTCTGTTATTATGTTCTTCATGCTAGTATTACTTTAATATTGGCAATGTTTAGTAGTAGTACATGTTGGTGATGGTGTTTGGTGCATGACTATCGTCTGTTCCAAGTTCCATTGTTATGCATGTTCCTTTTCATCCAGTTGATGAAATACTTGCATGGTAGTTTTATCGTTATGTTACTACGTGGTATTTATTGTTGATGCTAGTGGTCATGTTATGCTATCGGTAGTGTTCTATTTATGATATCCATGCTCGTCAGTATGCCATGCTCATCTGGATAAATGGTTAAATGTTTTTCTTTTGCTTGTTGATTGGGATGCACCCCCATGTTTATGTTAATATCATGTTCATGCATTGGAGTTGCATCTTGTTATTCTTTTTATCATGACTCGGCATATTGCATTCAAGTTTAACCAGATTAAATTGAATTTGAACAACTGTTGGCTGAGTCATGGTGCCACCATATCGAGCTGACCAGTGCAACCACGCTTACCTCATGGGGGGTCCTAACTGGGTCTATTGTCATGCCTCTCGCCGGTGCCTCCCGTGAGGGAAGGTTATGCGCCGGTGTTACCTTAGCTAGGTAGGACGGCATAAGCCTTGTGTGCCCATTGTTTTGTAAGGATCCTTATCCCCGTTTGGGACCATTTTGCCACGACGGTGGTCATTGGTGCCTTTAGTAGGCACGGGGCCACCCAGGAGTTAGCCCAAAGGGGAGTTGGTCGGAGTGGCCGGGAGAGTGTCATGGTAGTAGGACAGTTTTGTCGAAATGCCGTTAGTCCACCCGAATGGGAGTGCGAGGCCATGGGTTCCGTGGTGTAGGTAAAGTGTGCTAACCTCTGTAGAGTGTGTGTGTGTGTGTGTTAAATCTGTCGGTAGCCGCGCCCGCGGAGATGGGCCCAGTTCGTGTCGGTCACACTATGGGTCAATAGTAATAATAATAATTTGCTAAATAACTACCCTGGTTCGCTGATGAAAGAAGTCGGTTGATATTTACGTGATCGTGAGAGGATCACTGTGGTATCGTGAATACCGACTTGTTGGATATTTGTGATGTTATGTGAGAGTCAAGGGTAAAGATCACGCTCCTTGTGGTCAGAAATGATTACTACGGTATTGTTAATACCAATCTTGATTGGATCCTAAGATGATCATGTGATGTCTGTGATGGTAAGTGATGCATGTGATGGTTACGATGTAACCCGAGCAGAATAAGTTGGGGCATGATAGTTTCATCATGTTGCATGCTAGTCTCATCATGTTTGTATGTTTATGCTATGCTTGTATTGTTCTAGTTGTATCATGTTGTACATGCCATGTTGTTCTGATAGTATCGTGTTCATCATTGCTCAATAACTTGCAATTGCCTTGCTATTGCTTGTCTTGATTGCTTTGGTTGCTGTGAGCTTGCAAGTACATTCAATGTACTAACCTGGCGTGTCATGCCAGTTTGTAGGTCACGCCAGACTTGATTGCTTGTTTGTCGTGGATTACTTGTTTGCGAGCTAGGATAAGCGTTCCAGCCAGAGTCCCTGAGGAGTGGTGTTCACCACCATTGACGTTGTTCCGCTTACAGGAGTTATTCCGCTGCATCGTGTTGTTCTGCTACTTGCATGGAGCAACCGTGGCAGGCCTAGTGTCGCCGTGCCGATGTAATCCCCTTGTACCCATATAAATTGTAATAAAGAGCTGAGTTGTTCTATGCTAAGCAGTGCCATATTCCAGAAGACTTCTCCTCGATCTCTGGGCTAGAATACGAGGCGTTTCGTTTTCTCTGAGCCGGGGTGCCACAGGCTTGGTATCAGAGCAGGTCTCGCTGTAGGATGCCCTAGCCCGCATGAAAGATAGAATGCGGTAGTATAGAGCATCGTTGGTTTGTTGCAATTGATTGCTGCATTTGTTTGTTGCATAGCATGCATATAGATTATTATCTTGTCACTAACAGTTAATCTTGAGAGTGTAGATGGCATTGGTTCCGATCCACTACCTGCACCCTCCTACTTTGCATAACGTGCTCTTCAGTATGTTGTGACCACATCATCATCCAGGCCCTCCATCTCGTTCCTTTGGCAAACCTTGCTGATCTTTGTTATTAGAAAATGGCAATGCCATTAAACTCAGTCTTCCACTGTTATCTTGCCTTGTCATTTCATTCTTTGGACGGGTACGATTCCCTTCGTACGCTTGATGATGAAGTAGTCATGACCTCCATGCCTCGCTGCATGATCGCCAAGTCCGTCCTCGCCTCTGTATCCATCCAGATCCAGCCGGTATTTAGCCAACGCTTGGTGTAGCCTTGGTTACGCCAACTCTTTCCACACACAGACTCACTTTCGTGCACACCGCCACAGCATACTAGACCGTAGTACCAGAGCTTCAGGGACTATTGTGTGCTTAGGTGTGCATGCATATTATTGTGTGAGTAGCAGTAATATGTGCTGATTGCTTTATATTATTAGTATGCTTGTGTGCTTTTGTTTTCGTTGTTTCTTTTGTTTCTTTCTTTAGGCCTTCGGTGTTACAAATTTTCCCCTTATTAAAGTTGCTCGTCAACCGACACCGGACCTGAAGAGCCAGCAAGGAGTCCAAAAATTTGGAAACTCTGTTAAACAGAATGGAATTATCAGCAGACTACAGTGAAATTGGAATATCTTGTCTCAATGCAAAAGAAATCCTGGATGGACTGTCAATATCAAGTTGGCATCAGTATGTAATTCTCAGCCGGCTGCATTGAGATCTGGGGATATCTGATCATGATACAGATAATCAGGTTTGCCTCAGTGTGCACACTTCATAGAAGAAATGGTCAAGAAGATAAGCTATGTGCAAGACTGACAGTATATGGTAGTACATCTCAAGAATCAAATCTGCAACAGTTCAGTCAGAACGCAAGTCTGCCTCGGGAATCAGATTTTCACATATAAGCGGTTAGCATAGCATCAAGGTCTTGCAAGTCACTCGAAAGCGGATTTGACAGGCACATGAGGATTGTTAAAAGAAGGAAACCTCCTATACACCATAGTGTGACAAGGGAATGAGCTCAGTACATGTACCTGTGAACCTGGAAGATGATCCTGATGAGCCCTTGTCTTATTTCTCCAATAACGGCATCACGCCTATGATCTGAGCCATTTTTAGCTATCCGGGGTGGATGCCGATTTTTATTTCTCCCTTCAACGACTGTGATGAGTCTGAGCTGCTTTTCGGTCATCTCATACAACTGTTGAGTTTCTTTTTGTGACAGTAGCCCTATAACTGCTTTTGGCTATTTCAGGGAGCTGCCACTTTATTCTTAATGACCCGGTCTCATGCTCTGAGCTGCTTTTCAGCCATCCCGAGCCATGGCTGAGTTATCTCAGTAAAGTCCCAGATCTAAGTTGTAAAGACCATTCTGGTGGCTACTAATTTATTTTTGTCGATTTCTTGCAAGGGTTCAGATGATCATTTTTCTACGGTCAGAACTTGAGAGGTGATGAACCCGCAATTTGAATCATGCTACCATGTCAGGAAATGAGGATAAGAGTATGCATGTCAGAATATTGCACCGGACAGAATCCATGGTCACATGAAGAAGCCATATGAGTGAGCTCTTTCAACAAAGGATCCAGACAAGAAAAACAGTAATGGAGTAGCAAGACCGGTGATGCAGGTATGAAAATAGATGCAAGACCCACATGGTGCAGATACCCGGACAGTCTTAGTCAGGATGAATCACCATGGATATTCACCTAAGATTTGTCAGTATCAAATATCCGAATCTGCAAAGTCAGACCAAAGTTCAAATCAATAGTATGACTCCAGCAACTATGGTAAAGCATCCCACAACCTACTATCCCCATGGATATGCCGACAGAATGAATAATCAGGATGTCAAGTAACAGTCTTGAGGAATGTGCCCTCACTTATGAGGATTATCAAAGGATAATGGAAGTGCAACTATCCCTGAGTGGTTTTGGTAATTCCTAACAACATATAGCTCATTGAACTAATGCTATTTGAAGATAAATATTTCAGGAAAGCTCAATGATTGGCATGGCACGGATTAGAAAGTGCACCCCTCAAAATGCTAATGACGAAAGATTGGCTCAAGCTCAAAGCACAAGACTCTACATTTTACTTGTAGTGATCCAAGATCACATTGAGACCATAGGAAAAGCCAATACTATTAAAAGGGGGTGAGGTGTTGCTTAATGAGTTACTTGCACAAAATGCTTAGTGATATGCTCCAAAAACCTTCAACAACTTTCTCACATCCACATATTTCCCAAACCAAAAGTGAAACTCGGCCCCACCGAAATCTTCTATCCGGTGCCACCGAGTTCACTTGACTTAGCCACTGCGAGAAACCCCAGTCACTTCCGTCTCACCGATAGGGATCTCGGTCTCACCGAGATGGGATTGGATACTCTTTGTTTCCCCTTCGTAATGTTTCGGTGTAACAAAGATGAGCGATCGGTCCCACTGAGATTGCAATGCAAACTCTCTGTTTCCCCTTCTAACGTTTCGGTCTAACCGAGATGAGCGAATCGGTCCCACCGAGTTTGCCGGACCAACTCTCTGTTTGTCTATTACCAAAATCGGTCCCATCGAGTTTTTGTAATCGGTCACACCGAGATTATGTTATGCCCTAACACTAATGGAATCGGTCCCACCGAGTTGACATGTCAGTCCCACCGAAATGCCTAACGGTCACATTATGAACGAAATCGGTCTGACCGAGTTTTATGATTCGGTCCCACTGAGTTTGGTGATTTGTGTGTAACGGTTAGATTTTGTGTGGAGGCTATATATACCCCTCCACCCACTCTTCATTCATAGAGAGAGCCATCAGAATATGCCTACACTTTCAACATACATTTTCTGAGAGAGAACCACCTACACTTTTGTTGAGGTCAAGATATTCCATTCCAACCACATAAATCTTGATCTCTAGCCTTTGCCAAGTTGCTTTCCACTCAAATCATCTTTCTACAAAATCCAATCCTATGAGAGAGAGCTGAGTGTTGGGGAGACTATCATTTGAAGCACAAGAGCAAGGAGTTCATCATGAACACACCATCTATTACCTTTTGGAGAGTGGTGTCTCCTAGATTGGTTAGGTGTCACTTGGGAGCCTCCGTCAAGATTGTGGAGTTGAACCAAGGAGTTCGTACGGGAAAGGAGATCACCTACTTCGTGGTGATCTACCCTAGTGATGCTAGTCCTTCGTGGGCGATGGCCATGGTGGGATAGACAAGGTTGCTTCTTCGGGGACCCTTCGTGGGTGGTGCCCTTCGTGGACTCGCGCAACCGTTACCCTTCGTGAGTTGAAGTCTCCATCAACATGGATGTACGATACCACCACCTATCGGAACCATGCTAAAAATCTCCATTTCTACATTGCGTTTGCTCCCTCCAAACTCCTCCCTTTCAATTGTGTAACGCCCCGGATAAAACTTTCCATATTTGTAACTCCGACTCTTGCCTTTTCCGGAGATGCGATATGAGATTCCCTTCTTGGCTGGGGTTTTATCTTTCATTTGCATTTTTTTCATGTCATGCATTTCATATCATGCCATCATGTGCATCGCATTTGCATTCGTGTTCGTCTCATGAAACCGAGCATTTTCCCCGTTTTCCGTTTTGCAACCCGACACTCCCACATGCACCGGCGCACCCCTCTTGTCTCTTTTCGTGGGTGGGTGATAAACGTTCTCAGAATGGACAGAGATTTGCCAAGTGGCCTTGGCACACCACCGATAGACCGCCTGTCAAATTTCGTTCGATTTGGAGGATGTTTGATGCTCGGACAGTTAACCGGGTAACCGCAAAAGCCTCTTTGTGTTGCAGCCCAACACCCCTCCAAAACAGCCCAAGAACCCATCTAAACCATCTCCATGTTCTCCGCCGTTGGATCATGATCGTGTGGGCAAAAAACGCACCTCATTTGGACACTCCTACCTCCATCTACCTATAAATATGTGCCCCTCCCCGAAATTCGCGGTCTAAACCTAGCCTCCTTCCACCTCGCGCCGCCGGACACGTCCAACTCCAGCCAGACATGTCCAGCCTCCATGTCGCCCGGACCAATCCGGAGAAGTCACGTCACCTCACTGCCGCTCTCCGCCAACCGGAGTGCCCCACGCCGCCCTCTCTCTCCTGCCACCGCACCAGGCCCGCCAGAGCCCATTGCGGGCCCTCCCAGCCCGTTTCCTCGCCGCCGCCGCCAGCGGGCGTCCGTGCCCGAGCGCCGCCCTTTCTCCGCTGCCCGCTGCCACCTCACCGCTCTGCTGCTATGCTCCACCCGCTGCCACCTCGCCGCCGCCTTGGGCCGTGCATCGCGCCGCCCCACTGCCTCCCGTTGCCGCGGTCGCCGCCGGCTGGAACCACCCACCGTCGTCGAAGTTCGCCCTGGCCAGATCCACCCCGGGTGGATGAGATCCACCGGGAGTTGAACCAAATGGCCTCCCAGCGCCCCGGATCTCTCCGTCCCAAATATCCTCGTCCCGTTGACTTTTCGGAGGGTAATACTCCACCAAGTCCTTTTCCCTGTCATTTTTCATGCCTCCTTCATCGCATCGTATCTCCGTGCTCGGTGATCCAAATCATGCATATGATATGTCGAATTGTTCGTATCATTGAGTTCCCCATAATAGAAGCATTTCCATGCATGTTCATGTTCATTATGATTCCATTTTCATTGATGCAAGAGTGCTATTAATTGTTAAATCCTGGTACTTATCAGATCATGAGGTTTTGTCATTTTTTATTGCATTTGTTCTGTGCATCGTATGAGTATGAGGTCTACATATGTTTTGAACTACATCATGCCATCTTTACATGGATTCTTGTCTTGTATTTTTGTGATCTATGTGGTGACTAGCACAAGCATGCAAACTAGGCTTCGTGGTGTTGCTGTTTTCAGGGACTTCGGATTTTGTTAAGTCTTTGCCTGTTGTTATTTTGATGCCATGTAAACTTGATGGTACAGTGAGATACATGCTTATTTTGAGACACTTAGGTAAGGATGTTTTGAACATGTGGTCATGATCTTCCCATCCATGCCCCTGTTTGAAATTATGGAGTTTTCTAGCATGTCTTGTTCTTGCTCTACCTTTGCTATAAAATGTTCCTGGCAAATTTTTAATAAGTTAATCAATATTGCCATGGTTGTTGCTAGTGATCCGTGCATCCTATGAACTTGCTCTTGCCATTGTTAGCTTCACGAACATGTCATCTTGTTATTGGTATGCTTATATTGTCATGCAATGCTTTGTGGTGAGTGGTTTGAGCTCGCGAAATTGCTATCATAATTATGTTTATGCCATGCTATGTTTACATTGGTGCCATCATATCTTCTGTGCCTGTTTGTCTCATGTTCAGTAATGGAATTTTGACCCATGATTTTAGTAGAATCATGCCATGCCTTTGTTTGCTATGATATGTTCCTGTAGCATGTTGTTTGCTTGCTCTAAATAGTGCTTCCTGATGTTGTTTTTGACATCTTAGTATTTTCACGAAGTCTGTGATGCTGATAGCTTTTGCACTTTTGCCATGCTTGTTTGAACCTGCTCTTGTGTGATTTAGCCATAGCTCAGTGTTCATGTTTTGCCAATCATCTCTTGTACATAACTGCCATAGGCTTTGTTGCTATGTTGGAGTGGAGTAGCTTAGTTTCTTGTTGCATTCTAACTAGCATCATGCTGTTAATCGCAGAATAGCATCAACCTTGTTTTGCTTGCCATTTGCAAACCGTGCATCCGTTTCCGGTGATCTTTATATCAATTTTAACTGAAATCATCTCATCTTTCCAGTGGCGCACTTGGTTTGCCAAGTTGATGCCTTGATCATTCTTTCCCTTTCGGAGCACGCATATGCAAAGCATATCATGTGTTGCATATCATGCCACGTATTGCATCATGTTGCTTGTGCATTTCACCGTGATTGATTGTTGGTCCTTTTCTTGTGTTATTGCTTTGGGTAGAACTGGGAGACGAGTACATTATGAGTAACCTATTGAGTACGCTTTCGAGGATCAAGCTTTCGACAACTGTGAGAAGTTTGCAGGCAAGATGACCATACCCTCGAACTCACTTCTATCTTTGCTTGCGAGTTGTTCACTCTATCGCTATGTCGCGCTACCTACCACTTGTTATATAATGCCTCCCATATTGCCATGTCAAGCCTCTAACCCACCTTCCTAGCAAAACGTTGTTTGGCTATGTTACCGCTTTGCTCAGCCCCTCTTATAGCGTTGCTAGTTGCAGGTGAAGATGAAGTTTGTTCCAAGTTGGAGTATGGATATGCAATATCTCTTATTTTAATTAATGCATCTATATACTTGGTAAAGAGTGGAAGGCTCGGCCTTATGCCTGGTGTTTTGTTCCACTCTTGCCGCCCTAGTTTCCGTCATACCAGTGTTATGTTCCTTGATTTTGCGTTCCTTACGCGGTTGGGTGTTATGGGAATCCCTTGACAGTTCGCTTTGAATAAAACTCCTCCAGCAAGGCCCAACCTTTGTTTTACGTTTGCCTAACAACCTATTACCCTTCCCTCGGGTCGGCCAACCCAGGGGTCACCTCAGGGAAAATTGAGGTTTGGTTTTACTCGTAGGATGTCTCATCCGGTGTTGCCCTGAGAATGAGATATGTGCAGCTCCTATCGGGATTGTTGGCAAATCGGGTGGCTTTGCTGGTCTTGTTTTACCATTGTCGAAATGTCTTGTAACCGGGATTCCGAGACTGATCGGGTCTTCCCGGGAGAAGGAATATCCTTCGTTGACCACGAGAGCTTGTGATGGGCTAAGTTGGGACACCCCTGCAGGTTATAAACTTTCGAGAGTTGTGCCCGTTGTTATGTGGCAGATGGGAATTAGTTAATGTCTGGTTCTAGAGAACTTGACACTTGACTTAATTAAAATGCATCAACCGCATGTGTAGCCGTGATGGTCTCTTTTCGGCGGAGTCCGGGAAGTGAACACGGTTCTTGTGTTATGCTTGAACGTAAGTAAGTTCAGGATCACTTCTTGACCATTCCTAGCTTACGACCGTTTGCGTTGCTTCTCTTCTCGCTCTTATTTGCGTATGTTAGCCACCATATATGCTTAGTGCTTGCTCCAGCTCCACCTCATTACCATGTCCTACCCATAAGCTTAAATAGTCTTGATCTCACGGGCGTGAGATTGCTGAGTCCTCGTGACTCATAGATACTTCCAAATAGTTGCAGGTGTCGATGATACCAGTGCAGGTGACGCAACCGAGCTCAAGTGGGAGCTCGATGAAGAACTTGATCGTTGCTTTGTTTCTTCTCCAGATGATCAGTAGGGGAGCCCAGTTAGGACGATCATGGATCTAGCATTTGGGGTTGTCTTCCTTTATTTTGGTTCCGTAGTCGGACCTTTCATTGTATCTTGGTTGATCTATGTTTAACTTGTTATTTGTGTGAAGTGGCGATTGTAAGCCAACTCTTTATTCCTTTCTTATTCAGTACATGGGATTGTGTGAAGATTACCCCACTTGCGACTAAACCACCATGCGGTTATGCCTCTATGTCGTGCCTCGACATGTGGGAGATATATCCGCATTGTGGGTGCTACAAGTTGGTAATCAGAGCCATCCCCGACCTAGGAGCCCCCTGCTTGATCGAATCGTTAACGTTGTTGAGTCTAGAACAAAATGTTTTGAGTCTTGGGAATATATATATCGTAGAGTGGTATTCTTTTTACTCCTTAGTCCCTTCGTCACTCTCGTGAGGCCTCCTCGGTCCCTTCGTCACACCGGTGAGGCCTCCTGACATAGAAGTTTTGACTCTTCGCTCCTCAAAATTCACGAATTTGTTTTAGGATCACGCGGGTATCTTGGAATCGTTCTGATAGTCTTGTGACGAGAACATTGTTCTTGGTTCCTCCTGACATTTAGGGGTTGTGGCAGTGTCCCGGGGAGTTGAGCTCCGAGGTGTTGTCATCACAATTTTATCGTTGCAGTTCTGGAATATATGAGTTTCGCCGACATCAAAAATCTCTTTTAGGCATTGTTGGTGAGATAACCTCGATGCCACCCAGTGCTGGGGCGGGAGTTCGGGAGTATGGACATAACGCGTATAACGGATGCTTTTCAAAGGTTGAGGTACATGATTTCCGAAGGTTTCTTGGTTATGTGTTGAAGGATGGATACAACTGGATGTACGGATTGTTAGTTTGGGTGAGATATTATGCTTCCCCTATATCCCCAACACCTGATTGCATAACCAAAAAGTTTAGGGAGTTTATAAGTGGGAATTAAAGTAGCTCCTAGGATATCTTTTCGACAGATGTATGATATGAGATTGGGGTTCGACGTCTAGTGCTCCGCCTATCCACGGTTGGTTTTACAGTGGTGTCGTTGTGTCTTAAAGAGTCCTTGGCTATGCTGACTCGGGGACGCTTCATATGTCATCTGCACTGCCTTGTACATGATGATGTTGTATGATCAAGCCCGTGTGGGCCCCACCATGAAAACTTCGGATGAAATCTCTATCATATGTTTGTTCTGGCTTATTTTGCAAGCCAATCCTTTGTTTCGTTCTGAGTTGTGGTATTCAAGTTGCTTCGAAGTCAAGTGTTGATCCCATACCTTTCCTAAGTGGTGTTCTCATACTCCTATGAGAATACCTATCCTTCATGATAATCGAGATTGTCATGTCAATTCTTTTCTACCGGCGTGCTTCTCTTCAAGTGGATCCGATCATTTTCAACATCCGCAAGATCAATTCTAAGTTTTTTCTCAACGGTGTTTGTTCCATTCCATATGCTCCAAGTTGCCTTTGTTTTCCTGCCCTCCCACCCTTTTTCTTCAAGGACTCGGATTTCTTAATCAAGTATTTTTTTATTGATGGGAAGTCTCTCCATTCTTTTCCGTCAATGTTCTTATCCGGTGATTCTCAGGAAGATACTAATGAAGCTTCGAGTTTATTATTCTTCGTTCTCTTTTCTTCTCCGGTGGATTCAAGTCAAGCTTTGTCGATCATATCCTTTCCTCGTTTCAAATGTCTCTCATGCCGGTGCACCTCTTAATCATCCACTTCTCGCTATTCAATTGTTTCAGAGTGCCGAAGATATCTCAGAAGATTCATGTTTCCATTCTCGATCCATTCAAGTTATTTCGAGGTTGTCATCTCATTCAAACCATTTAATTCAACCGGCGCATTCTCTCTTTTAAATCGTTCAACGGTGTTTCTTTTGAGTGGGCCCTAACCCACAGGTCTTTTCCTAGGATCTTACCTAACTCTTCTATTTTTCACGGAGCTATCTTCAGATTCTTTTCGAAGTTTGACGTAAGAATGATTTATCATCAGTCATATGTCTTCCTCCAAGATCTTTCAAATTCTTTTCATCGTTGACTTGACCTTTCTATTATTCATTCTGGAGTGCCTCAATAATTCATGGTGGTGCTTCTCATCGTCATTCTCAACATTTGAAGATCGAAGAAGAGTTTATCTGCAATCAAATCCGTTCTCTTCAAGATTCATGCTGCTAGCTTTATGCCTTCCTCTCATAGTTGTTTTCGATTGTGAGAATTCTTTTCACCCATTCAGAGCTATCCAGGAGTCTTTTTAGTTTGATTCTCCGGAGCCCATCATCCCATAATTATTCATTCCAGCTTTCAGCTCTCGTTCTCCAAATCTTACCGGTGCATCATTCAAGTATTCTCTAATCAACTCATGATCTCTTCGTGCTCATGTATCCAAATCCCCTCAAGTATCTTCATTCATTTTCCAATTCTTCTCGGTGAATGGTGCCTTTGCCACGTTCAATTTCAATTCTTATGGTGGTTCATTCAAGAGTTCTCTTCCTTCGTCATCATATCAATTCATTTGTTCTTTTCAAGTCCTACCGATGGTTCGTTGAAGACCTTCCCAAGTTTGCGCAATATCTATCTTAAACTTTTCTATGAGAATAAGTAGTATGCCAAATCCGTTGTTTGTCAGCAATTTAAATTGGTGAAGGATACGCATAACCTAATTCTTATTATTGTTTCATCCAAGTGATTAATTCCTTATTCCGGAGGTTCATCAAAATTCTTGGTTTTCTAGTGCTTCATCTTTTCTTTCCGGAGTTCCAAGTTTTCCTCTTTATCTCATCGCAAAGCTCCATCCAATCATTGCAAGGCTTCAATCTTATTCTTTTCATCCTTCGCTTCTTTTTTATCATTCTTTTATTACCAGAGTTCTTCATGGAGGCTCTACATGGTAGTTCATCAAGGATTCCCTTCATTCTTCATTTGATCTTCAAGATTTCTCTCGAAGCTAAGATCTGCCAAGCTATACTCTCAAATAAACATGGTGTTCAACACATGTCTTGTTTTGAGGAGTTTAAGCATTCTCCATCTTGCATTCCGAAGTGTAATTCTTTCATATCTCATCTTTTGAGGTGGTGTTATGTCTTTGTTCATAATTTCCCTTCGTGTTTCATGATTGACAAGTTGTCAGGGATGAGATACTTAAACCCATCATTTTCTTCCTTGGAGTTATCTTGAGATAGGTTTCACCTAAAGCCTTACATTGGGAACGTTTCTCTTGGTAATGATTATCTATGATCCAAGGTTTCTCCTTATCACCTCGGTGGAAGAAGCTTTCTATCTTTTCTAGCTCTCAATCAAATCTTTTTCCTGTGAGTGGCAGGTTTTCACCTCATAATCTTGAGATGTCTTCCATAAGCCCACATCAAGCTTATCCTTTTGTTGTTGAAAATCCAACAACTCCGTTCTCGCATTTGTTGTAAGCGTGCTCTCTCAAGATCTTCTTTCCCTCCGTTCATTTCATTCCATTCTTTCTTCTTCTGGAGGCATTGTGATGTTGTTCCCTCCACTCATCATCTCGAATCATGAGGATCGTGTGCTTTTCATGATTATCCATTTAATCGGAGTGTTGTGTCCTCTGCTCAAGTTCTTTTCATCTTATCGAGTCTTGCATCTCTTTTCAACCGGAGTGCTGTCTGAATTTGTTCTTCTTCGTTCCTATTTTCTAACGGAGTGTTTTCAACTTCAATCATCTCCGTTGTATTCTTTTCTCAAAATTGTTTAACCTATCAAGGTTCTTTGGTTTCACTCGTTTGTCGAAGAAGCAAATTAGTTTTACCTCCTCTCTTCCTCTTCCATTTTCCCTCCGGTGCCATCCTAGATCTCAGGACAAGATCCTCTCATAGTGGTGGAGTGTTGTAACGCCCCGGATACAACTTTCCATATTTGTAACTCCGGCTCTTGCCTTTTTCCGGAGATGCGATATGAGATTCCCTTCGTGGTTGGGGTTTTTTCTTTCGTTTTTGTTTTGTTCATGTCATGCATTTCATATCATGCCATCATTGCATCGCATTTGCATTCGTGTTTGTCTCATGCATCCGAGCATTTTCCATGTTGTCCGTTTTGCACTCTGACACTCCCAAATGCACTGGCGCACCCCTCTTGTCTCTTTTCATGAGCGGGTGATAAACGTTCTCGGAATGGACCGAGATTTGTCAAGTGGCCTTGGTACACCACCAGTAGACCGTCTGTCAAATTTTGTTCCATTTGGAGGATGTTTGATGCTCTAACGGTTAACCGGGTAACCGCAAAAGCCTCTTTGTGTTGCAGCCAAACACCCCTCCAAAGCAGCCCAAGAACCCATCAAAACCGTCTCCATGTTCTCTGCCATTGTATCATGATCGTGTGGGCAAAAACCACACCTCATTTGGACACTCCTACCTCCATCTACCTATAAATATGTGCCCCTCCCCGAAATTCGCGGTCTAACCCTAGCCTCCTTCTAGCTCGCGCCGCCGGACACATCCAACTCCGGCCGGACATGTCAGGCCTCCACGTCGCCCGGACCAATCCGGGGACGCCACGTCACCCCGCCGCCGCTCTACTCCAACCTGAGCATGCCACGCCGCCCTCTCTCTCCTCCCACCGCATTGGGCCCGCCGGAGCCCATCGCGGGCCCTCCCGGCTCGTTTCCCGCGGCCGCCGCCCGCGGGCGTCCGTGCCCGAGCGCCGCCCTTGCTCCGCCGCCCGCCGCAACCTCGCCGCTCCACCGCTGCGCGGCGCC
>NC_041386.1:366029088-366102299 GCF_002162155.2 Triticum dicoccoides | reverse complement strand
GCGCCCTGCCGCCGTGCACCACGCCGCCCCGCCGCCTCCCGACGCGATCGCCGGCCGCTGCCTCACCGGAACCACCCGCTGTCGCAGGAGTTCGGCCCAGCCAGATCCACCCCGGGTGGATGAGATCCACCAGGAGTTGAACCAAACAGCCTCCCCGTGCCCCAGATCTCTCCGTCCCGGATATCCTCGTCCCATTGACTTTTTGAAGGGTAATATTCCACTAATTCCTTTTCCCTTTAATTTTTCATGCCTCCTTCATCGCATCGTATCTCCGTGCTCGGTGATCCAAATCATGCATATGATATGTTGAATTGTTTGTCTCGTTGATCTCTCCATGATAGAAGCATTTCCATGCATGTTCATGTTCATTATGATGCCATTTTCATGCATTACGATAGATGCAAGAGTGTTATTAAATGTTAACTGCTGGTACTTATTAGATCATGAGGTTTTGTCATTTTTTGTTGCATTTGTTGTGTGCATCATATGAGTATGAGGTCTACATGTGTTTTGAACTACATCATGCCATGTTTTACAGTGGTGTTTGTCTTGTATTTTTGTGATCTATGTGGTGACTAGCACAAGCATGCAAACTAGGCTTCGTGGTGTTGCTGTTTTCAGGGACTTAGGATTTTGCCAAGTCTTTGCGTGCTGTTATTTTGATGCCATGTAAACTTGATGCTATAATGAGATACATGCTTATTTTGAGATACTTCACTAAGGATGTTTTGAACATGTGGTCATGATCTATCCATCCATGCCCCTGCTTGCAATTATGGAGTTGTCTAGCATGTCTTGCTCTTGCTCTACTTTTGCTATAAAATGTTCCTGGTAGATTGCTAACATGTTAATCAATATTGCCATGGTTGTTGCTAGTGATCCATGCATCCTATGAACTTGCTCTTGCCATGGTTAGCTTCATGAACATGTCATCTTGTTATTAGTATGCTTATATTGTCATCCAATGCTTTGTGGTGAGTGGTTTGAGCTCGCAAAGTTGCTAGCATAATTCTGTTTATGCCATGCCATGTTTTTCTGTTGTTTGAAACTGTTAATAAAAATTGCTATGTTTACATGGGTGCCATCATATCTTTTGTGCCTTTTTGGCTCATGTTCAGTAAGGGACTTTTGATCTATGCTTTTAGTAGTATCATTCCATGCCTTTTTTTTTGCTATGATATGTTCCTGTAGCATGTTGTTTGCTTGCTCTAAATAGTGCTTCCTGATGTTGTTTTTGACATGTTAGTATTTTCACTAAGTCTGTGATGTTGATATCTTTTGCACTTTTGCCATGCTTGCTTGAACCTACTCTTGTGGGATCTAGCCATAGCTTCGTGTTCATGATTTATCAAGCATCTATTGTACATCACTGCCATATGCTTTGTTGCTATGTTGGAGTGCAGTAGCATAGTTTATTGTTGCATTCTAAGTGGCATCGTGTTGTTAATCGCAGAATAGCATCAACCTTGTTTTGCTTGCCATTTGCAAACCATGCATCCGTTTCCAGTGATTTTATATCGATTTCAACCAAAATCATTTCATCTTTACAGAGGCACACTCGGTCTCCAAAGTTGATGCCTTAATCATTCTTTCCCTTCCGGAGCACGCATATACATTGCATATCATGTCTTACATATCATGCCATGTGTTGCATCATGTTGTTTGTGCATTGCACCGTCAATGATTGTTGGTCCTTTCCTTGTGTTCTTGCTTTGGTTAGAGCAAGGAGACGAGTACATGATGAGGAACTTATTTAGTATGCTTTCAAGGATCAAGATTTCGACAACTCCGAGAACTTTGCAGGCAAGATGACCATACCCTCGAAATCACTTCTATCTTTGCTTGCTAGTTGTTTGCTCTATCGCTATGTCGCACTACCTACCACTTGTTATATTATGCCTCCCATATTGCCATGTCAAGCCTCTAACCCACCTTCCTAGCAAACCATTGTTTGGCTATGTTACCGCTTTTGCTCAGCCCCTCTTATAGCGTTGCTAGTTGCAGGTGAAGATGAAGTTTTTTCCATGTTGGAGTATGGATATGTTGGGATATCACAATATCTCTTATTTTAATTAATGCATCTATATACTTGGTAAAGTGTGGAAGGCTCGGCCTTATGCCTGGTGTTTTGTTCCACTCTTGCCGCCCTAGTTTCCGTCATACCGATGTTATGTTCCTTGGTTTCGCGTTCCTTATGCGGTTGGGTGTTATGGGAAACCCTTGACAGTTCACTTTGAATAAAACTCCTCCAGGAAGGCCCAACCTTGGTTTTACATTTGCCTAACAACCTATTATCCTTCCCTCGGGTCGGCCAACCCGTGGGTCATCTTTATTTTAACCCCCATGTGCTAGTGCTTCTCTAAGTGTTGGTCCGAACCGAGTAGACTGCAGGGCCACCTCGGGGAAACTTGACATTTGGTTTTACTCGTAGGATGTCTCATATGTGCAGCTCCTATCGGGATTGTTGGCACATCGGGCGGCTTTGCTGGTATTGTTTTACCATTGTTGAAATGTCTTGTAACTGGATTCCGAGACTGATCGGGTCTTCCCGAGAGAAGGAATTGTCACACCCTAGTTAGCCATGCATTAGAGTGTTGCATCATGTTTACTCTTTCATCAGAAACCTGAAATGGGGATGACAGAACCCCCAGTCCCCTCTGAAACCAACTAGGGTTTACTAAAAACTTTTTCAATGAACCTGAAATGCCCTTCTAAAATGCCCATCATTTTTGTCTTGGTTCAGAACCTCTGCCAAAAGTGGTGCACATTCTCCTAGGCCATCTTAGGGTTTTTGAATTAAACCATAAATATTTGAATTTGGGCATTTAGAATTATATAAAATATTTAAATGCTCAAATATCTCCAAACTAAAATGTTTCATGTTGGAAATAATCCAACTATGGACCAGGAGTAGTTTGGTGATTTTAGGAGTAGCCTAAGTATTTTATTTAATTCAACAAAGTTGCAGAAGTATTAAAAAAACAGAAAACAGAAGAAATGGAAAAAACTTACCTGGCGCCTGCTCCCGGCCCACCTGCCGGCCCAGCCCAGCGCCGCTCCAGCGAGCTGCTTGCCGGCCAGGCAGGCAGGCAGGTGCCCGACGGCGACCGCAGCGCGTGCCACGCACCTGCTCGCCGCCTCGCCGCTCCCCTCGCCCGGTGACGTTGTGGACCGGCCTCTCTCGCTCCCCCGAACCCCCCAGACACCCCCTCTCCTCTCCAGCTCCTCCCCCTCGCGCTTCCCCGCCATGACCGACGCCACCATCGCCGTGCCTTCGTCGTAGCCGTGCTCCCCGCCGCCCGTGCGTCCTCTCATCGTGTCCAGGAGCTCCGCCGCTGTCCACTCCATCGAGCAAGCCGAGCCCCGAGCGCTCGCAACACCTGAGTCCACCGCAACGACCTCGCCCGAACCGCCGTCGCTGGAGATCCCCTTCAACGCCGTCGTCGCTCCGGTCCATCTCCGGTCACTGTGAGCTTAGCCATCTTCCCCTCCCTTCCGTTCTTGCTCCCGAGCCGTGTAGAGACCTCCCGGAGCTCAACCGCACCCACCGCCGTGGAGCTCGTTGCCGACGTGCTCCCGGTCACCCTCCGACCACTCCATGGTGTCCATCATGCTCACCGTGTCACTTAGCACCTAGCTAGCCACTCCCCGAGCCTCACCGACCCCTCTAGCGTCAAGTTCGTCTTCGGCCGAACCCCGGTGGCCGCCAAAGTCGTCGCCGGCGCCAACTCCGGCCACCTCGACCCCAACGGACTCCACCAAGAGCTGCGGCTCGTCCTCAGCTCCACTCCGGTGGTCTCCGCGACCCATTTGGTGGCCGAAACGGCCAAAACCACTTCCGCCGCCGCGTCGGGCTCGCCGGCGGCTAAACGCCGGTGCAGCCGACCCGGGTTTGACCACGGGTGGGCCCTGGTTGACTCCCCTGAGTCAATGACAGGTGGGGCCTAGCCCTGTTAATTAAACAGGTTTAGTTTTATTTAAACTTTAATTAAACTAATCACACTGACACGCGGGACCCACTGTCAGGTTTGACCCGGACGTGTTCCATTGACCTGCTGACGTCACACTGACGTCAGGCTGACGCAATAATTGATTTTCTGGAATTAATCTAATATAGGAAATTCCAGAATATAGTTTAAACTTAAAAAATTCATAACTTTTATTCTGTAACTCCAAATCAGACAAATTATATATGAAAAATGATCAGAAAAATCCAATCTATCCATCTGTACTATTTTCATGCATGATTAAACAAGTTAACCTGATGTTTAATGCAGAACAACGAAAAGCACTTTAAAAGGCCATGTTTGAGTTTGAAATTTGAATCTTTGATTCAAATTGGTTCCAAACCCTTCTGGTCTTAGCTGCATTAGCCCAACACACTCATATTGATATGTTTCATGCATACATCATATTGTTGCACATTGTTTGGTGATGGTTGTGTATCGGTGTTCTTTGCTGCAGGATCTGCCTCCGAGGAGTATCGTGATTACCCTAACGAAGAACCGTATCAGTGCATCGAACCATCAGGCAAACAACCAACCATTTGATCATATCGATACAATCCCATGTTCTCGCTCCTGCTCTCTTTTACTGCATTAAGACAACGCGTTTCAAACTGCTGTGTGCTACGGTAGTTGAACCCACTTCCTCTGCATGACCTGTCATTGCCACATTAACTAGATGAAACCCACTAGCATGTGTAGGAGTTGATTGAGCCATATGTATGTGTTGTTCCTACCTTGCTATGCCTGCTATGCTTAGAGTCGTGTCAGGTCTGGTTCATCTGGGTGATGGGCTAGAGTGAAATGATTATGTCGGTAATGAGAGTGGTGTGGTGAACACGATTTGGTAAAGGTATCGATGGGAGGCCATGTAGGAGTACATGGTGGGTTGTTTCATTGAAGCCGACCTTAAGCACTGAGATCTGTATGTGTGATTTAAGAATCAGCTACTACCATGCATTGGGCCCGAAACCAATGGACCCTCTCGGCTTCTTATTCACCCTAGTTCTCCGCCCAGGAGTTGCAAGTAGTTTCTGGTGTTTGTAGCCTACTGGAGGCTGTGGACAGCGCTGACCGTAGGGGTGGGCTGTGATGCGGTAGGTACGTGGCCAGGTGTACCGAATACCCGTTAGGTATCTCGGGAACCCTGTTCACATCGTTCGGGGCCGTATGGGAAACCTCGGCCGGACTCCCTGCGGATGGAACCTGGATAGGCGATAAACCTGGACTGGAGGCTTAGGTGATTAGGTAGGTCGTGGCCGACACCCACGTTGGGCTTCCGCTTGAAGGTTGCCGAGTACATGTCAGGTAAACAACGGTAAGTGGTGAGAGCGTGTATGAAGAAGTACACCCCTGCAGGGTTATCATGATCTATTCGAATAGCCGCGTCCGCGGTAAAGGACTACTTGGTTGCCTATACAGTTCATAGACAAGTAAATGGAAACTACTAAAAGCCTCAAGATAAGTGTGAGTGCCGAGGATGGCTCTTCCGTAGGAAGACGGAGGTGGATCCTCGGTAGTGTATTGAAGTGGAGAGTAGTGGACTCGTGTGCGCAAAACCATTTCAAGTTGGAGTCTCGTAGGTTAGCCTAGCCAAGAGTCAAAGCTGGCTTGCTGCAATAACTCCACCAACCCTTCTTGATAATATGCATGTACGTAGGATCTGATGTAAGTCTTGCTGAGTACCTTTGTACTCATGTTGCTATAATTTACATTTTTTACAGAAGACGCTGCAACCCCTTCTGATGGGTTCTACGTAGACGTTGACATCAATGAGTAGGCTAAGGCCCAGGTGGTGATCCTGAGCTTGTGAAGGACCACGTAGTATAGCTAGGCTTTCCAAGCCTCTCTTATTTTACTAGTTGTCTGTACTCAGACAAGTTACTTCCGCTGCTAGTTTGTATGACTGTATGACTTGAATGTTGGGTCGTGTGACCCGTACCTTTGTGTATGTTATGTATGGCCCTCTGAGCCTTAAATAAAGTACTTGTGTCGTAGAGTCATGTTGTGATGCCTTGTTGTATTTGCACATATCGAGCATATTGTGTGTATGATTGAAATGCATGGTATGTGTGGGATCTGACTATCTAGTTGTTTATCTATAGTAGCCTCTCTTACCGGGAAATGTCTCCTAGTGTTACCGCTGAGCCATGGTAGCTTGCTACTGCTCTGGAACACTTAGGCTGGCCGGCATGTGTCCTTCTTCGTTCCGGTGTCTGTCCCTTCGGGGAAATGTCACGCATTGAGTACCGGAGTCCTGTTAGCCCGCTACAGCCCGGTTTACCGGAGTCCTGCTAGCCCAGTGCTACAGCCCGGACCCACTTGCTGATGACCGACACGTTCGTTGCTGGGTCATGGATGCCTGTCCCTGTAAGTCTGTGCCACTTTGGGTTTACGACTAGTCATGTCAGCCCGGGCTCTTTATCATATGGATGCTAGCGACACTATCATATACGTGAGCCAAAAGACGCAAACGGTCCCGGGCAAAGGTAAGGCGACACCCGTGGGGATACCGTGCGTGAGGCCGCAAAGTGATATGAGGTGTTACAAGCTAGATCGATGTGACATCGAGTCGGGGTCCTGACAGGAATATCCTTCGTTGACTGTGAGAGCTTGTGATGGGCTAAGTTGGGACACCCCTGCAGGGTATAAACCTTTGAGAGTCATGCCCGCGGTTATGTGGCAGATGGAAATTTGTTAATGTCCGGTTGTAGATAACTTGACACTTGACTTAATTAAAATGCAGCAACCGCGTGTATAGCCGTGATGGTCTCTTTTCGGCGGAGTCCGGGAAGTGAACACAGTTCTTGTGTTATGCTTGAACATAAGTAGATTCAGGATCACTTCTTGATCACTCCAACTTACGACCATTTGCGTTGCTTCTCTTCTCACTCTTATTTGCGTATGTTAGCCACCATATATGCTTAGTGCTTGCTGTATCCCCTTCGTAACGTTTTGGTCTATCCGAGATGAGCGAATCGGTCCCACCGAGTTTGACTGACCAACTCTTTGTTTGTCTATTACCAAAATCGGTCCCACCGAGTTTGTGTAATCGGTCACACCGAGATTACGTTATGCCCTAACCCTAATGGAATCAGTCCGACCGAGTAGACATGTCAGTCCCACCAAAATGCCTAACGGTCACATATGAACCAAATCGGTCTGACCGAGATTTATGATTCGGTCCCACCGAGTTTGGTGATTTGTTTCTAACGGTTAGATTTTGTGTCGAGGCTATATATACCCATCCACCCACTCTTCATTCATAGAGAGAGCCATCAAAATATGCCTACACTTCCAACATACATTTTCTGAGAGAGAACCAGCTACACTTGTGTTGAGGTCAAGATATTCCATTCCAACCACATAAATCTTGATCTCTAGCCTTTCCCAAGTTGCTTTCCACTCAAATCATATTTCTACCAAATCCAATCCTATGAGAGAGAGCTGAGTGTTGGGGAGACTATCATTTGAAGCACAAGAGCAAGAAGTTCATCATCAACACACCATCTATTACCTTTTGGAGGGTGGTGTCTCCTAGATTGGTTAGGTGTCACTTGGGAGCCTCCTCAAGATTGTGTACTTGAACAAGGGAGTTCGTACGGGCAAGGAGATCACCTACTTCGTGAAGATCTACCCTAGTGAGGCAAGTCCTTCATGGGCGATCGCCATGGTGGGATAGACAAGGTTGCTTTTTCGTGGACCCTTCATGGGTGGAGCCCTCCGTGGACTCGCGCAACAGTTACCCTTCATGGGTTGAAGTCTCCATCAACGTGGATGTACGATAGCACCAGCTATCGGAACCACGTAAAAATCTTTGTGTCTACATTGTGTTTGTTCCCTCCAAACTCCTCCCATTACCTTCATATGCAATTGTTTTACATTCTGCTGCTATACTCTTAGAATTGCATGTGTAGGTTGATTACTTGAATTGTGCTAAGTTGCTAAAATCTGCCAAGACTTAAAATTGGGAAAAGGTTAGATTTTTATTTGGTCAAGTAGTCTAATCACCCCCTATAGACATACATTCGATCCTACAGATAGCCTGTAGTGAGCCAAATTCTTGTACCAGAACCACAGTCTGTCAAGTTTGCAAATATTGTCATCGTACCCCTTCATGATGGCCCCGGCAAGAGATAATCAAATATTTGGAACGAATCTCATACTCCAGAAGGTGGAGAGAGATAAGATGATTCAGAAACTTCTGCGATGGGTGAGAATCTGTCAGGAAACGGTTAAGCCTAAACTCACAATTTGGAACCAAAGGACCTGCATTCAGTGAAGAAACCCAATGTAAGGAGTCATAGCTTGGGTGTTCACCAGGAAAATGTGGCCACAACTTCATGAAAGGTTGTCAGTGTTGGATGACGCACCCATTAGAAATCACTCTCGGATTTGTGAGACAGACACATATTTCAGTCATAGAATCTCAAATAAGTCAGCGGATATGAAAATAATTGGATCCAGTATAAGCATGAACAAGCGAGGTAAGATCTGTCAGAATTTGGATACAGTGAATAAGACCACCCAAAGCCGGTCAGATAAAAAAATTTAGTGGGAACAACAATAAAGGAAAAAGGAGACCCGAGTTGGAAACGGTTTCCTTAAGTCATTATATTCATACATGTTCCCCGAGCAACCAAATCTCGAGGACGATATTTCTTCAAGGGGGTAAGGTTTGTAACAGCCTGATTTTTGGCCCTTTCTTTTTCTTTTGATTTTCTGAGGTTTTTTCCTGGACTTTCTTTTTCCGTGGCTTTATGGTCTGGAAACTGAAGAAGCTGAACACTTCTTTGCTTCCAGAGTGGCTTGTCATACCCAAATCCTTCCCTAGACCTTTCCATTTTCATCCTAGCTCAAATCCCAATATTCTTTTTATTGGGGGTATTCCTTATCTATTAAAGGAATAACTCAATTTGCCTTAGGTTGTGAAGCAACCTATATTTCCATCACTCCTAAAATTCCCAAATAATTCTCATAAATTGTTTTGGTCATATCTTTCTCAAATATGGCAAAATATTTCATTAGCCATGTTTCCCATCATCCTCAAATAATTCTTTTCCTATTATGTCCTAAATGGCAGATTGTGAAGCAAGTGCCATTTATCTTTGCCCAATTGACTCCAAATTTCTTGGACATATTTTCTTGTCCAAACAATTGCCTTATGACAAACTTCAACTTAATTTGCCTAGTAAATATTCCTAAGAAAATTTTCAAAGTTCATGTCTGAGGGAATTGGTTGTGAATGAAGTACTAGCTAGGTTCATCCAATTGAGTTGAATTTTTGCATGGTCTTTCATATCATCAAATAAAAGCTCTCCTCAAGATTTAAGCTCATGCAATGCATCCATGTGAGTATATTTCATATTGCTCCATTATGGCTCCATTATGGCTGCAAATTTTCCTAGGCCTTATCCTATCTATATAACCTAGCTCCCCAAAATTTGGGCTCATTTCATATAGCCATTTTCCCTCAGCAAATTTCTCAAGTTCCTGTTTAGAGAGGACCATTATGAAGGAAGTACCACTTTCGCTTGTCCAAATGGTCTGAAATTTTTATGTCACCCTCATATGCCCAAATCACCCTGACCTGCCAAATTTTAGATCAAATTGACACTCCATGTGAGTGCATCATCATGATCAAGTTTCTAGACCTAATCTGAGCTTACCAAGCAACCCCGTTATTTTGTGATCCATTTCCCTCAAAATTCACAGGATCATAGTCCTTCCTTATCTAAACACACCAGACAACACCATTTGACCTAATCAAGTTCTTGTTGATCAGCAGTTCATGTCCAAGTTTGATGCAGCAAACTTGCAGCGATGTCACACAACTCTCCTTGGCTCCTTTTGTCGATCCACCAACTCCATCGGCCTCTATTACACAGGGACTAGACACTTGACAACTCCTCGCAGCCTCCCTTGTCCTCTTCGTGCCACTACTAGTGGTGACCATCGTTATGGCATGCTATGGCCGCGTCCAGAGCATCGTTTGCTTCGGGCCCCTCCTCCTCTCATCGTCTTCGCGCGCGTGAGCGTGTCTAACTGCTAGCACGCGTCGTCGCCATCCTCCTAGAGCCATTTCCCCCTCTATTTGCTTCCCGGCGAACCGTCCCGTCGAGAAACAGAGCGCACCCGTGACCACGTCGTCTTCCGCAGACATGTCCTCTTCCTTCTCGTGTCCCCGAGCTTTGCCTCGTCTTCGTGAGCTTTGCCAGTCATCCATTCCCTCCCTCGTCGCCTTGCCACCCCTCCCCGTGATCCTTGTCCATGCGTGCCCGTCATCGAAGCGCAGACACGTAGCCGCGCGCGTGCCACCTCACCCCCTCGCTGCCCCGGCTATATAAGCCCACCCCGAGGTGACCCGACCTCACCACTGGCCTTCCCACACCCATATGGTCCCGCCTAGACACTAGCCCGAGCTCGAGGAGCTCCCGTTGCCCTCCATGGCCGCCATAGCCGCCGTAGTCCTCGCTCAAATTCGAGCAACCCCGAGCTCATCCACTCCTCCTTCCACCACCAGATGACTCCACCACCCCTTTAGAGCCACACCAGCACCCCTCCCTCTCCTCATATGGCCTATGGCCACGATGCCCATCGCCGCCCAACGTGCCCGGCCGCCGCGGTCGATGCTTCTCTCATTCCAGCTCTCCCCGGTACCCCCAAGCTGCATGGATGGGTGCGGCTCCTTCCCCTCATCTCGCCGGTGGCCAGAGCCTCGCCGGAGGTGGCCTGTGCCGGTGGGGGTCGCCGGCGCACACACGGGCTCACCCTCTATCTCCTCCCCGTCGCTAGCTAGAAGAAGGCAGGAGGGAGAGAGAAAGAGTCAACGTGGGCCCCGTCCGTCAGTGACCCAGCAGCACGGCCACGCCACTCGCTGACGTGGATAAGTGCAAGCACATTTGCGCGAATGCGTTTTCCCTTTCCGAAGGCGTACTTCCTTGCATCTTAGGCGAGGAATGCACTTTCCTCTCTGGAAAGCGTATTTTCTCAAAACTGCTTCTGCCTTATCCACTCAGGGACTTGTTTGTAATGATATTTTTGCAGAAAAGTCCCTGATCTTCATCACTTCACAACTTTTTACTCGTAAGTCCAAATGAGCTGAATCCAATGCCCAGTTCTTCGTCTCGTCGAGCCCGAACTTTTGGTACCATTTTCACTATGGTTTGACATATTGGAAATGACCATTTTAAACTTGCCCCTAATCAGCCCCTCCGAGAGACTACCCTTTCTGGCGATTCTTTCCAAGTTCGTTCTGTACTTCTCCCCGGAGCCTTCTTCATCCCCAGGCAAGACACAACCACAATTTGCATGATAGCCATGCAAAAGTATTGGTTTTCAACTTGAATCTTTAATAACTGCTTGATTGCTTTGCTGCTGCTGTCGTTATTTTGGTTATGCTTACAAATCGGTGTTTACCGTCATGATATGTTTTCTTGCACTATGTTATTATGTTCTTCATGGTAGTATTACTTTAATATCGGCAATTTTTGGTAGTTGTACATGTTGGTGATGGTCTTCGGTGCGTGACTATCGTCTGTTCCAAGTATCGTTGTTATGCATGTTCCTTTGCATCCAGTTGATGAAATACTTACATGGTAGTTTTATCGTTATGTTATTGCATGGTATTTATTGTTGATGCTAGTGGTCATGTTATGCTATGGGTAGTGTTCTAGTTGTGATATCCATGCTCGTCAGTATGCCATGCTCATCTGCATAAATGGTTAAATGTTGTTGTTATGCTCGTTGATTGGGATGCACCCCCATGTTTATGTTAATATCATGTTCATGCATTGTAGTTGCATCATGATATTCTTTTTATCATGACTGAGCATATTGGATTCAAGTTTAACCGGATTAAATTCAACTTGAACAACTGTTGGCTGAGTCATGGTGCCACCATATCGAGCTGACCAGTGCAACCATGCTTACCTCATGGGGGGGTCCGAACTGGGTCTATTGACATGCCTCTCGCCGGTGCCTCCCGCGAGGGAAGGTTATGCGCGGGCCCTACCTTGGCCAGGGAGGACGCATAAGCCTTGTGTTCCCATTATTTTGTAAGGATGCTTGTCCCTGTTTGGGACTGTTTTGCCATGACGGGGGCTGTTGGTGCCTTTGGTAGGCACGGGGCCACCCACGACTTAGCCCAAAGTGGAGTTGGTCGGAGTGGCCGGTAGAGTGTCATGGCAGTAGGATGGTTTTGTCAGAACGCCATTGGTCCACCCGAATGGGAGTGCGAGGCCATGGGTTCCGTGGTGTGGGTACAGTGTGCTAACCTCTGCAGAGTGTGTGTGTGTGTTAAATCTACCGATAGCCGTGCCGATGGGTATGGCCCAGTTTGTGTCGGTCACACTATGGGTCAACAGTACTAATAATAGTTTTCTAAATGACAACCCTGGTTCGCTGATGAAAGAAACCGGTTGATATTTACGTGATCGTGAGAGGATCACTTTGGTATCGTGAATACCGACTTGTTGGATATTTGTTATGTTATGCAAGAGTTAAGGGTAAAGATCAAGCTCCTTGTGGTCATAAATGATTACTATGGTATTGTTAATGTCAAGCTTGATTGGATCCTGAGATGATCGTGTGATGTCCGTGATGGTAAGTGATGCATGTGATGGTTACGATGTAACCCGAGCAGAGTAAATCGGTGCATGATAGTTTCACCATGTTGCATGCTAGTCTCATCATGTCCATATGTTAGTACGATGCTCGCATTGTTCTAGTTGTATCATGTTGTACATGCCATGTTGTTCTGATAGTATCGTGTTCATCATTGCTTAATAATATATAATTTCCATGCTATTGCTTGTCTTGATTGCTTTGGTTGCTGTGAGCTTGCAAGTACATTCAATGTACTAACCTGGCGTGTCATGCCAGTTTGCAGGTCATGCCATATTTGATTGCTTGTTTGTCGTGGATTCCTTGTTTGCGAGCGAGGATAAGTGTTCCAGCCAGACTCCCTGCGGAGTGGAGTTCACCACCGCCGACGTTGTTCTGCTGACATGAGTTATTTCGCTACATCGAGTTGTTTTGCTGCTTTCATGGAGCAACTGTGGCAGGTGCAGTGTCGCCCTGCCGATGTAATCCCCTTGTACCCATATAGATTGTAATAAAGAGCTGAGTTGTTCTATGCTAAGCTATGCCGTATTCCAGAAGACTTCTCCTTGATCTTTGGGCTGGAATATGGAGCGTTCCGGTTTCTCTGAGCCGCGGTGCCACATTGACATCTAATGGTCTAACGCTGGTAGAGTCGATTGTTGACTAAGTTTCTATTTTTGAGAAGCCTTGTGTACGCATGAAGTTAGTAGGCCCACAAGTCAGCCTCCAAATCAATGGCATACAACATATAGCCCATTTTCTATTTTTTTATAATTTGCAGTCCGTTTGCTCACTCTTAAGTAATTTATTACATCCCATTTTCTGCCCAGGACCACAGTCAAAAAGTTCAATCTTATTTTGCATATTTCGGTGGAGTCCGAACTGTTGTAACCCCAAAATGATAAAGATTTTTTAAGAACTTATTGATTTGCCAAAAACTCGTTTTGTTTTTCTAAGGAAATAAGACGTGGGACAATTGAGTTTGTTTAAGGGAAAACCAGTGGTAAAAAAATCAGCGTTCGGAGGGAAAACAACAACAAAAATAAGGATGTAAATATGAAAACAGGAACTTTATGTATTTTCAATATAATGATACATGTATATGAACTAGTAAAACTATAGGTAGAGATTATAAAACAGAAGTAGGACATGGCGTTTCAAGAGGACAATAGAACTGGGCCGTGTGTTTGATTCAGTAAAAAAAACTATCTGCAGATGTTGTAGGACAAAATATAACTAACGCTGGCGGGCCAGAGGCCAGTAGATACCTGCTGGATCTTTGTGCCTCGTTGTCATCATGGGATGGTCCTATGAAATACAAAACCAAGCCTGGGCAGTCTATAGCCAAGTTGAAACTTGCTCGACCTGAAAAAAACAACACACCTGCTTAATAAACGAGAGAATTATGTAAGTACAGACTAATAACTAGAATGCAACAGTGTATTGTCTTTTCATCATGATAATGCACTTGTTTCGAAAAATTTGGAGAACCGGGAATTCGAACGGCAGGTGCTTATGCTACCCATCAAATAAAAATCTGGTGCCTGAAAATTCATTTCGAAACAAATGATTCAGCTTTATATTCACGTTGACACTCGGCATGATGGTTGGAAGCAAATCCAAGTTCATACGGAAAGATCGTTAACAACAATACCAAATTGTGGACGACAAGGTAGTACAAGTACCAATACCAAACTTACTTATAATGTTTTTACTCCTGGCCCTAGTGTTCGTCTGGTAGAAAATATTGCAGAGGACCAGCTCCCACTCCTTCTCTTGCTCCAGCATCACCCAGTTGGTCCTCTGCTAGTCGAAGTTCTAGTTGGTGTGCAGCACCATAATCTTTTTGCTGCCCGTCTACCGGCCGTTGACCATCACCGGCAAGGTATTTCCGGTCTTGTGCCGCATCGCATGCATGCCGACCTCCGACTGTATCTTGCCATGCGTCCAAGTGCCCTTTTGAATGCCCTAGAATTGCGCTGGAAGAAATGCTTGCTTAGGAAACTCAATGTGATACCTGCAGTATTGTAGAATACAGGTTTTAGTGTGCGTCGTTGGCATTTTCATAACATCTTTGGCATGTTGCAGTCACTTGTTTCACTTTTTATTAACTGTCAAATGGTAATTCCTTCACTAGATCTGCGTCTAAAAAATATAGAGCTATAAACAAAGGAATATGTTTGTGCAAGTAGACGGCCGATCGGTGTCTTACCTGGAAGTTTCTCACGATGGATGTAGCATATGTTGTGCTCGCTGTTGATGGTTGGTATGAACAAATCGGTGAGAGGGTGAGATATCATGCTATCAGCACTCACTTTGGCCTCAAGGCGCTCGATCAACTCCTGATCCATGGGATCGAACTTGACTCTAGCCGGCAGCACTGGCCAATCCTTCTTGGACTTGCATTGGTTAATTCCCGTTATATCACTACTAGGAAAAGGGCTATAGATGGAAATGACACTAATGGCGCACCAGACATGTGGTGCGCCATTAGTATATACTAATGGCGCACCACCTTCTGATGCGCCATTAGTGTTGAAACTACTAATGGCGCACCCTGCCTACGGTGCGCCATTAGTACCAATTTTTTTTTTGAACTAGTGCGCCTGTCCAAACATACTAATGGCGCACCGTGGGTGTGGTGCGCCATTACTAGTTAAACTAGTAATGGCGCACCATGCCACGGTGCGCCATTAGTAACCTTGGCCACCACTTCCACCGAATGCACCCCCCCCCTGTGGATCGCCTTTTCAGTGTTAAAAAAAATAAAACAAAATGATAAAAATGTCAACAAAATAAAAGAAAATAAGTTTCCCATGTGATATGTGGCCTAGTTATTGGGAAAATTTGCAAATATGAATTTTGACTTCATTTGCAAAATCTCGCGAGAATTTGTAAAAATGGGCATAACTTTTGCATACTAACTCGGATGAAAAAGTTTTTTATATGAAAAATCATCTACTCGAAAAGTTACATCCAAATTTTATATGAAAATGGACATTGGCACAACCTGCTGTGCCGGACCTATGCCTCCCCCAATGGGCGCAGGCGTAAGCTTCGCCACCCACGGTCCCGACAGGATACCGCCCTACCATCCTGGTGCGCCGAGCCAAGCGACGTGGAGCGTGGGGCACCTTAGCGAGGTTTCCGTGGCGATGGCTCCGGAGGCCTATGTGGCACGCATGATGGACCAGGAGTACACACCAGAAGATGACCCCGGCTCATTCCTCGAGCCAGGTTGGGAAGAGAAGATTCTAGAAGCTGAGGCCTTCCAAGAGCCGCCTAGGAGCCTCGCCGACCACGCCGGCGACAACAGCTACATGGTACCACTAATTTCTCAGGAGTAGGATTACGCTAACCATGGGTCGCAAGTGAATCAGGTCACAGTGGTGGACGACGGCCCCATCATGGCATTCACCCTTCCACTCGGGGAAGCGCATTGGGGGCTGCGGGGGAGGAGCCTAGAGCAAGGCCCCTCCCTGCATCGTATGGAGCAAGGCTTCGCCCGGAGGTAGGTCCTCTACCGGGGAGGCACTGGCGAGCCTTCCCCTGGCAGAGGGCCCGTGGTCGCCGAGAGTGCCGCTAGTGTCCCCTTTGCCCCTTGGCATCGTCCTGGTTTCTGGACGCCCAAGTGGAGGTCGAGGGCGGTGCAAGGCGGGGCCCTCCTCTGGCGATATGAAGCAAGGCCCACGCCTGTGAAGGTCTCCGCTCGTGACACTCACACGTAATAATGACTAGGGCTGTACACGCCCCGTAGTCTCCGGAGTGCCACCCTCGGGCCTCGAGGGCTCCCACCCATGTCCTAGTGGAAGCACAATGCTCCGCGCTGGCCGTCGACACTGTCCCCCAATGCCTATGGTCACGGCCTGTGAAAGCACTTAGCTCCGTGCTGGTGAGAAGACTCGAAGACAAGAAGACTAGCTAGGTGCCAGACGCGGCCATTTGCTTTTGACCTCTTTTCTGTAGCTCAGACTTGCAGCTTTTGATCTTGAATTTGAAGTTGCATTTGCATTGGCAATCGTGGGCGGGGGAGCGATCCTTTCTCGTTCATGTTGATTTTGCGAGTTTCTAGATTCGTGTTTTGTTTGAGGTTCGCGTCCGCTACCTCCCCCCTTCCGAGAACCTCGCGAGCGGGGGCTGGCAGCGGCGCACACGCACTACGCGCACACCTTGCCATTACTGGTGCTCGCTTCTCGCGAGACCCTCTCGGGCAGACCGCCGGACCTCTCAGAAACCATAACATTGCAAGCTCATGAGGGGCTCCTCTCAGAAGGAATGCACGTCCACAGCTGCCAAATCAGTTTGAAGCCCGGCTAAACCAAAGTAAGTTACGACATCAAGCCCGCAAGGGGAGTCGCAAGCACCCAAAAGCGCTCTTTCAGCCTATCCTAAGGAATGAAGTGCTAGCCTATTTACATGAGGGGCTTACCCTCTCCAAAAATTTCTTACATTGTGAGAGGCCGTACCCAAGCTTTTGCATGCAGGTTCAAAATAAAGGAGCGAGGGCTCAGCCGGACATATCGCTCGCCTCGTCTCTCGAATCACTTCCGGACAGGTTGTTGGCGCCGTCGTTGTCGTTGTCCACACTGCCATCAGCCACACCGCCATCAACCACACCGCCATCAACCACGTCGCCCTCATCCGCCGCAACCACCACCACGTCATCATCAGAAGCAAAGGCCCTAACTAGAGCGTCCACATTGTCGTCCACCCAGTGCGCTAGGTTGCCCCAGATGACCTCAGGCACTGGGCAATGGCAGCGGCAAAATCAAAGTCAGGATTGGTGTTCAGGAGATGGCTGAAGACATGGGAGACCGCACGCCCAAGAAGGCCTCGGCTCTTTTCGTCACCAAGCTCGCGATCCTTCTCAGCACAGCTCTCCAGGCGCGTCACAACATCAATGAAGAAGCAAGATGGCTGGCGTAATCCTCGGTGTGGGGATGAGGGGCATGCTCATCGCAGATGGTACCAAGTGCCTGGTTGGCCTTCATCCTGAGGTCCCGAAGCATGGGAGCGTGTTTGCGCAGTAGCATCTGCCAGTGAAGTGCCTCCTCCATGCTTTGCTGCATGAAGGACCCGGCGCTGTCATCCCGCTACTGAAGAGAGAGTAGCTCGGCATGGGCAGAGGCCAGCTCATCCTGCACCAAGATCATGGCGGTTGCGGCTACTTTCTCGCGCTGTTCCACCTCAGCCAGCCCTGACATGAGGGCAGCGGTCCTGCCCACACCTTCGGCTTCCACGAGGTTAAGCTTCAGGTCGTACGTGCCAGCAAGATCCGTGCGAGCCTCGGCCACCCTGCGGTCGACCTCTTCCTGGGCCCTGGCCTCACGCGCGCTGACAGCATCCTCTGCTTGGGCGACTTGGCACTCCCTCGTCTCCAACCGCTCAAGCTCAAGGCTGCGCTCTGTGGCCTCCAACAACAGTGCTTCCTCACGCCTCAAGATCTCCCTCTCGTCGGACGGAGCGCCCTTCATCGATCCCAGGGCAAGTCTGCGTGCCTCCACCTGCTGCTCCAGGGAGGCGTTCAAGACCTGGAGCTCCCGCCTGCGCTCCTCCCTCACCTTCTCCAAGGCTCGGGCACTAGCATCTCGCGAGGTTGCCAGGGGTGCCTCGGCCTTCTCATTGGCCAGCTCGCGCTGGAGGCACCCGAGGTTGATAACCACCTTCAGTGGATGCCACTCCTCTACCAGCCGGAGGCCTTTGGCTTCAAGGCAAGCGTCAACATCCACGAGTTCTCCACCGAGCAGGCAGATCGCGCCATTGCCTCCTGAAAGAGCTCGCGGCGGACGACACTCCGCTCGTGCGCAAACTTAAGCGCGCGATCGGGTACGTCCCTCGTAGTGGGAGTTGCTGACGGTATCCAAAGCAGCTCACCCCCTTTCGGCAAGGGGCTGGGGGCTGGCGCCTCCTGGGTCACCGACTGGGCTTCGGTAAGGGTCCGGATGGGTTAGGCCCGTTGCTCGAAGAAGAAGCAAGGATCGAATCCACCCAGCCGCCATCCATAACCAAAGGATGAGCCCTTGGCACACTTGCCACACCCCACCGAGGCCACGAAGGAGAGACGGCAAAGGCGCGGGCTCAAGGCGCCAGGCTAGCGTGTTTGCCTCTCCGGCTGACCTCGCGCCGGGAGCGGCATGCTAGGTTTGGGCGCTCAAGGCCAGTGGGGGATTCGAGGTAGGAGGAGGTTGCTTCCTGGGAGACTTCACTGCCTTAGCAGAAGGGACCCTGAGGAGCAACAGTTAGGAGGGGAAGCAGCACTCAAGAAATTACAAAGATAAGGTACTGATACGTCTGCAACGTATCTATAAATTTTGATTGTTCCATGCTATTATATTATCTGTTTTGGATGTTTTGGATGTTAATGGTCTTTATTTTACACTCTTATATTATTTTCGGAACTAACCTATTAACCGGAGGCCCAACCCAAATTGCTGTTTTTTGCCTATTTTAGTGTTTCGCAGAAAAAGGAATATCAAATGGAGTCCAAACATAATGAAACCTTTGGGAGCGTTATTTTTGGAACATACCTGATCCAGGAGATTTGGAGTGGACGTCAAGAAACAATCGAGGAGGCCACGAGGCAGGGGGGCGCGCCCACCCCCCTAGGCGTGCCCTCCACCTTCGTGGGCCCCTCGTTGCTCCACTGACCTACTTCTTCCTCCTATATATATCCATATACCCCGTAAACATCCAGGAGCACCACGAAACCCTATTTCCACCGCCGCAACCTTCTATACCCAAGAGAACCCATCTTGGGGCCTTTTCCGAAGCTCCACCGGAGGGGGCATTGATCACGGAGGGCCTCTACATCAACTCCATGGCCTCTCCGGTGATGTGTGAGTAGTTTACTTCAGACCTTCAGGTCTGTATCTAGTAGCTAGATGGCTTCTTCTCTCTCTTTGGATCTCAATACAAAGTTCTCCTTGATTCTCTTGGAGATCTATTCGATGTAATTGTCTTCTGCGATGTGTTTGTCGAGATCTGATGAATTGTGGGTTTATGATCAAGTCTATGTATGAACATTATTTGAATCTTCTCTGAATTCTTTTATGCATGATTGGTTTATCTTTGCAAGTCTCTTCGAATTATCAGTTTTGTTTGGCGTAGTAGATTGATCTTTCTTGCAATGGGAGAAGTGCTTAGCTTTGGGTTCAATCTTGCGGTGCTCGATCCCAGTGACAGAAAGGGAAATGACACGAATTGTATTGTTTCCATCGAGGATAAAAAGATGGGGTTTACATCCTATTGCATGAGTTTATTCATCTACATCATGTCATCTTGCTTAAGGCGTTAATCTGTTCTTATGAACTTAATACTCTAGATGCATGTTGGATAGTGGTCGATGTGTGGAGTAATAGTAGTAGATGCAGGCAGGAGTCAGTCTACTTGTCACGGATGTGATGCCTATATACATGATCATACCTAGATATTCTCATAATTATTCTCTTTTCTATCAATTGCTCGACAGTAATTTGTTCACCCACCGTAATACTTATGCTACATTGAGAGAAGCCACTAGTGAAACCTATGGCCCCCGGGTCTATTCTCCATCATATAAGCTTCCAATCTATTTTATTTTGCAATTTTTACTTTCAATCTATATCATAAAAATTACAAAAATATTTATCTTATTGTTATCATCTCTATCAGATCCCACTCTTGTAAGTGGCCGTGAAGGGATTGACAACCCATTTATCGCATTGGTTGCGGGGTTCTTATTTGTTTGTGTAGGTACAAGGTGAGTCGCGCGTGGTCTCCTACTAGATTGATACCTTGGTTCTCAAAAACTGAGGGAAATACTTACGCTGCTTTACTGCATCACCCTTTCCTTTTGAAGGGAAAACCAACGCAGTGCTCAAGAGGTAGCATGAAGGATTTCTAGCACCGTTGCCGGGGAGATCTATGCCAAGTCAAGACATACCAAGTACCCATCACAACTCTTATCCTTCGCATTACATTATTTGCCATTTGCCTCTTGTTTTCCTCTCCCCCACATCACCCTTGCCGTTATATTTGCCCTCTTTCCCTTTCGCCCTCTCTTTCCGTTCGCCTTTTCTTCGCTTGTTTGCTTGTCTGTTGGATTCACAATGGCTCAAGATAATACTAAATTATGTGACTTTGCCAATACCAACAATAATGATTTTATTAGCACTCCGATTGCTCCTCCTGCCGATGCTGAATCTTGTGAGATTAATACTACATTGCTGAATCTTGTCATGAAAGATCCGTTTTCTGGCCTTCCTAGTGAAGATGCCTCTACCCGTCTAAACAACTATGCTGATTTGTGTCATATGCAAAATAAGAAATATGTGGATAATGATATTGTTAAGCTTAAGATATTTCCGTTTTCGCTTAGAGATCATGCTAAAGCTTGGTTTTCATCTTTGCCTAAAAATAGTAATGATTCATGGAATAAGTACAAAGATGCTTTTATCTCTAAGTATTTTCCTCCCGCTAAGATCATCTCTCTTAGAAACGATATTATGAATTTTAAGCAACTTGATCATGAGCATGTTGCACAATCTTGGGAGAGGATGAAATTAATGATACGTAATTACCCTACACATCGTTTGAATTTATGGATGATTATACTAATTTTTTACGCCGGATTGAATTTTGCTTCTGGAAATCTTTTAGATTAGGCCACGGGAGGCACTTTGATGGAAATCACTTTAGGAGAAGCTACCAAACTCCTAGATAATATTATGGTTAATTATTCTCAATGGCACAAGGAAAGATCTACTAGTCAAAAGGTGCATGCAATTGAAGAGATTAATGTTTTGAGTGGAAAGATGGATGAACTTTTGAAATTGTTTGCTAATAAGAGTGCTCCTACTGATCCTAATGATATGCCTTTGTCTACTTTGATTGAGAATAATAATGAATCTATGGATGTGAATTTTGTTGGTAGGAACAATTTTGGTAACAACGCTTATAGAGGTAATTTTAATTCTAGGCCATTTCCTAGTAATTCTCTAATAATTATGGTAATTCCTACAACAATTCTTGTGGAAATTATAATAATATGCCCTCTTATTTTGAATCTAGTATTAAAGAATTTATTACTTCAAAAAAGTGTTTCAATGCTTTGATTGAAGAAAAATTGCTTAAGATTGATGAGTTGGCTAGGAACGTGGATAGAATTTCTCTTGATGTTGATTCTTTGAAACTTAGATCTATTCCACCTAAACATGATATCAATGAGTCTCTCAAAGCCATGATAATTTCCATTGATGAGTGCAAAGAAAGAACTGCTAGGATGCGTGCTAAGAAAGATTGCTTTGTAAAGGTGTGTTCTTCTAGTTTTCATGATAGTAAGGATGAAGATCTAAAAGTGATGGATGTGTCCCCTATTAAATCTTTGTTTTGCAATATGAATCTTGATAATGATGAGACTGGAGATGAGTTAACTAGAAGGCGTCCCAATGAATCGGAGTTTTTAGATCTTGATGCAAAAATTGTTAAAAGTGGGATTGAAGAGGTTAAAACTTTAGATAGCAACGAACCCACTATTTTGGATTTCAAGAAATTTAATTATGATAATTGCTCTTTGATAGATTGTATTTCCTTGTTGCAATCCGTGCTAAATTCTCATGATGCTTATAGTCAAAATAAAGCTTTTACTAAACATATCGTTGATGCTTTGATGCAATCTTATGAAGAAAAACTTGAGTTGGAAGTTTCTATCCCTAGAAAACTTTTTGATGAGTGGGAACCTACAATTAAAATTAAAATTAAAGATTATGAATGCTATGCTTTGTGTGATTTGGGTGCTAGTGTTTCCACGATTCCAAAAACTGTGTGTGATTTGCTAGGTTTCCGTGAATTTGATGATTGTTCTTTAAACTTGCACCTTGCAGATTCCACTATTAAAAAACCTATGGGAAAGATTAATGATGTTCTTATTGTTGCAAATAGGAATTATGTGCCTGTAGATTTCATTGTTCTTGATATATATTGCAATCCTTCATGTCCTATTATTCTTGGTAGACCTTTCCTTAGAACGATTGGTGCAATTATTGATATGAAGGAAGGGAATATTAAATTCCAATTTCCGTTAAGGAAACGGATGGAACACTTCCCTAGAAAGAAAATTTAATTACCATATGAATATATTATGAGATCCACTTGTGGATTGCCTACCAAAGATGGCAATACCTAGATCTATCTTCGCTTTTATGCCTAGCTAGGGGCGTTAAACGATAGCGCTTGTTGAGAGGCAACCCAATTTTGTTTTTATTCCTTGCTTTTTGCTCCTGTTTAGTAATAAATAATTTATCTAGCCTCTGTTTTGGTTGTGTTTGTTGTGTTTAATTAGTGTTTGTGCCAATTAGAACCATTGGGAAGACTTGGGGAAAGTCTTTTTGATCTTGCTGTAAAAAACAGAAACTTTAGCTCTCACGAGAATTGCTGCCATTTTTTATTGGAGAGTGCTATTTCGTTAAAAAAAATTGCATGTGATTAATAGATAAATTCCTCACGTCCGGCAATTTATTTTAGAATTTTTGAGGTTCCATAAGCTTGCGTTAGTTACAGATTACTACAAACTGTTCTGTTTTTGACAGATTCTGTTTTTCACGTGTTGTTTGCTTATTTTAATGAATCTATGGCTAGTAATAGAGTTTATAAACCATAGAGAAGTTGGAATACAGTAGGTTTAAGACCAATATACATAAATAATGAGTTCATTACAGTACCTTGAAGTGGTGTTTTGTTTTCTTTCGCTAACGGAGCTCACGAGATTTTCTGTTAAGTTTTGTGTTGTGAAGTTTTCAAGTTTTGGGTAAAGATTTGATGGATTATGGAACAAGGAGTGGAAAGAGCCTAATATTGGGGATGCCCAAGGCACCCCAAGGTAAATCCAAGGACACCAAAAAGCCTAAGCTTGGGGATTCCCCGGAAGGGATCCCCTCTTTTGTCTTCGTTCATCAGTAACTTTACTTGGAGCTATATTTTTATTCACCACATGATATGTGTTTTGCTTGGAGTGTCTTTTATGATTTGAGTCTTTGCTTTTGAGTTTACCACAATCATCCTTTATGTACACACCTTTTTAGAGAAACACACATGAATTGGAATTTATTAGAATACTCTATGTGCTTCACGTATATCTTTTGAGCTATATAGTTTTTGCTCTAGTGCTTCACTTATATCTTTTAGAGCACGGCGGTGGTTCTATTTTATAGAAATAATTGATCTCTCATGCTTCACTTATATTATTTTGAGAGTCCTTTAGAACAACATGGCAATTTGCTTTTAGGCATAATAAAAACTTCCGTATAAGTGCATTGAATACTAAGAGAAGTTTGATACTTGATGATTGTTTTCAAATATGGAGATGGTGATGTTAGAGTCATCCTAGTTGAGTAGTTGTGAATTTGAGAAATAATTTTTTTGAAGTTTGTGATTCCCGTAGCATGCACGTATGGTGAACTGTTATGTGATGATGTCGGAGCATGATTTATTTGTTGATTGCCTTCCTTATGAGTGGCGGTCGGGGACGAGCGATAGTCTTTTCCTACCAATCTATCCCCCTAGGAGCATGCGTGTAGTACTTTGTTTCGATAACTAATAGATTTTTGCAATAAGTATGTGAGTTCTTTATTACTAATGTTGAGTCCATGGATTATATGCACCCTCACCCTTCCACCATTGCTAGCCTCTCTAGTACCGCGCAACTTTTGACGGTACCATAAACCCACCGTATACCTTCCTCAAAACAGCCACCATACCTACCTATGATGGAATTTCCATAGCCATTCCGAGATATATTGCCATGCAATTTTCCACTGTTCCGTTTTGTAATGACACGCTTCATCATTGTCATATTGTTTTGCATGATCATGTAGTTGACATTGTATTTGTGGCAAAGCCACCGTTCATAAATTTTTCATACATGTCACTCTTGATTCATTGCATATCCTGGTACACCGCCGGAGGCATTCACATAGAGTCATATTTTGTTTTAAGTATTGAGTTGTAATTCTTGAGTTGTAAGTAAAAAAAGAAGTGTGATGATCATCATTATTAGAGCATTGTCCCAGTGAGGAAAGGATGATGGAGACTATGATTCCCCCACAAGTCGGGATGAGACTCCGGACGAAAAATAAAATAAAAAAAGAGAGAAAAGAGGCCAAAAAAGATAAACAAGGCCCAAATAAAAAATAAGGGAAAAAGAGAGAAGGGACAATGTTACTATCATTTTTCCACACTTGTGCTTCAAAGTAGCACCATGGTCTTCATGATAGAGAGTCTCCTATGTTGTCACTTTCATAAACTAGTGGGAATTTTACAATATAGAATTTGGCTTGTATATTCCAATGATGGGCTTCCTCAAATTGCCCTAGGTCTTAGTGAGCAAGCAAGTTGGATGCACACCCACTTAGTTTCTTTTGTTGAGCTTTCATACACTTATAGCTCTAGTGCATCTGTTGCATGGCAATCCCTAATCACTAACATTGATATCTATTAATGGGCATCTCCATAGCCCATTGATATGCCTAGTTGATATGAGACTATCTTCTCCTTTTTGTCTTCTCCACAACCACCATTCTATTCCACCATAGTGCTATATCCATGGCTCACGCTCATATATTGCATGAAAATTGAAAAAGTCTACGAACATCAAAAGTATGAAACAATTGCTTGGCTTGTCATCGAGGTTGTGCATGATTTAATATTTTGTGTGATGAAGATAGAGCATAGCCAGACTGTATGATTTTGTAGGGATAACTTTCTTTGGCCATGTTATTTTGAGAAGACATAATTGCTTAGTTAGTATGCTTGAATTACTATATTTCTATGTCAATATTAAACTTTTATCTTGAATCTTTTGGATCTGAACATTCATGCCACAATAAAGAAATATTACATTGAGAAATATGTTAGGAAGCATTCCACATCAAAAATTCTATTTTGATCATTTACCTACTCGAGGATGAGCAGGAATTAAGCTTGAGGATGCTTGATACGTCTCCAACATATCTATAATTTTTGATTGTTCCATGCTATTACATTATCTGTTTTGGATGTTAATGGGCTTTATTTTACACTTTTATATTATTTTTGGGACTAACCTATTAACCGGAGGCCCAGCCCAAATTGTTGTTTTATTGCCTATTTTAGTGTTTGGCAGAAAAGGAATATCAAACGGAGTCCAAACGGAATGAAACCTTCAAGAGTGTTATTTTTTGAACAAACGTGATCCAGTAGACTTGGAGTGGATGCCAAGAAACAATCGAGGAGGCCACGAGGCAAGGGGTGCGCCCAACCCCCTGGGCACGCCCTCCACCCTCGTGGGCCCCTCGTTGCTCCACCGACTTTCTTCTTCCTCCTATATATATCCATATACCCCGCAAACATCCACGAGCACCACAGGAGCTCCGCCGGAGGGGCGTTGATCACGGAGGGCCTCTAAGTCAACTCCATGGCCTCTCCGGTGATGTGTGAGTAGTTTACTTCAGACCTTCAGGTCCATAGCTAGTAGCTAGATGGCTTCTTCTCTCTCTTTGGATCTCAATACAAAGTTCTCCTCGATTTTCTTGGAGATCTATTCGATGTAATCTTCTTTTGCGGTGTGTTTGTCGAGATCTGATGAGTTGTGGGTTTATGATCAAGTATATCTATGAACAATTTTTGAATCTTCTCTGAATTCTTTTATGTATGATTGGTTTGTATTTGCAAGTCTCTTCGAATTATCAGTTTGGTTTGGCCTAGTAGATTGATCTTTCTTGCAATGGGAGAAGTGCTTAGCTTTGGGTTCAATCTTGCGGTGCTCGATCCCAGTGACAGAAAGGGAAACGACACATATTGTATTGTTTCCATCGAGGATAAAAAGATGGGTTTTACATCATATTGCATGAGTTTATTCCTCTACATCATGTCAACTTGCTTAAGGCGTTACTCTGTTCTTATGAACTTAATACTCTAGATGCATGCTGGATAGCGGTCGATGTGTGGTGTAATAGTAGTAGATGCAGGCAGGAGTTGGTCTAGTTGTCACAGACGTGATGCCTATATACATGATCATACGTAGATATTCTCATAATTATTCGCTTTTCTATCAATTGCTCGACAGTAATTTGTTCACCCATCGTAATACTTATGCTATCTTGAGAGAAGCCACTAGTGAAACCTACGGCCCCGGGGTCTATTCTCCACCATATAAGTTTCCAATCTTTTTTATTTTGCAATATTTACTTTCAATCTATATCATAAAAATACCAAAAATATTTATCTTATTATTATCATCTCTATCAGATCTCACTCTTGCAAGTGGCCGTGAAGGGATTGACAACCCCATTATCGCGTTGGTTGCGATGTTCCTATTTGTTTGTGTAGGTACGAGGTGACTCACGCGTGGTCTCCTACTGGATTGATACCTTGGTTCGCAAAAACTGAGGGAAATACTTACGCTGCTTTATTGCATCACCCTTTCCTCTTCAAGGGAAAACCAACGCAGTGCTCAAGAGGTTGCAGGTACTCACTCGTCTATGGCGATATACTTCCTCTGCTTCTACGGCCGGAAGGCATCACTACTGTAGCTTGGAGACCCTTTCCTCTTGCAGAGCGCATCAAAGTCCAGACGGAGCCGACCGAAGCCCTGGACGCGGCAACTAGCACAAGGTGCGGCTGGTGAGGCACCCGAGAAGACGACCTCGGGAGTGTTGTCTGAGGGGAGCCCTCTGGCTCCGCCTCATGATGACCTGCTGAGACCTCGGAGGCTTCAGCCTCAAGAGCAATGGATTGCGTCACCCCCTCAGCTGTCACCCCAGGGCAAGAGTCACGGGCTCCCAGGGATGGCACCTCAGGAGCCTAGAGCGGTGTCAACGCCTCAGCACCCGCGCCTCCGGCCTTCAGCGGTGCTCGCCCCCCTGCATCCACTCTTGGGGTAAGTTCAGCGCTGCCGGCAAGGAGGGGAACCACGGAGACAGGGTTCTCACGGGGCCCTTCAAGGCCGACTGGACGTAGCCCCCATTCATCGAAGGGGGCATCTGCCCCATGAACTCCACCCTGTTTGAGCAGCAGTACAAAAGACAGCCCTCCTGCGGCATATCGGCTGGCGAGGGGTCGCCTGTTAGGACATCGAGCACCGTTCTTCGCGCCTTGGGCGGAAGCCCCGACTCCTGAAGCCTCATGAGATCCTGGCTTCTGGACAGGTCCCACATCATCCGGGAATGGCGCTAGAGTGGGGAGGCGCGGCATCAGAGGAACTCCTTCATCACCATGGGTGTAGTCACGCCGAGATCTTTCCGCCTCTTCAACCGGAGCCAAACGAAGGCAAGGCGGGGGTCCGCAAGCTTCTCGTGGCCCTAGCGAGAGCTAAGAACAGCGGGCGCCGAAGGGGGCGAGAGCAGGGGGCTGAGCACACCAACTTCCACAAACACCCACCGTGTCCGAAACCCGCTCGTAGATGTTGGGAGCTCAAAGTCAATCCCCGAGACGGCCATCGCAACCATGGCCTGGAAGCTCAGGCATCCCGAGCATTGTTGAGGATCAGTCAGGTGCAGCAAGAAGAAATGGTGCAGTAGGGCCACGAAAGGAGCAATGCCCACCATGGCCTCGCAGGTGAAGGCGAAAACGGCAAGAAGGGAGACGGATTGGGGATCTAGGTGCAGCATATGGATCTGATAGTGGGCGATTGTCCTCCTCCCTCGGCTCCTCCAAGGCTGGGGCGCTAGCCTCTCGCGAGGTTGCTAGTGATGCCTCCGCCTTCACATTGGCGTGCTCACGCTGGAGGTGCCCGAGGTTGATAGCCACCTTCAGTTGATGCCGCTCCTCCACCAGCTAGAGGCCTTCGGCTTCAAGGCAAGCGTCAACATCCACAAGTTCTCCACCGAGCCGGCACATCATGCCCATTGCCTCCTGAAGGAGCTCGTGGCGGACGACACTCCGCTCATGCGCAAACTTAAGCGCGCGACTGGGTCCGCCCCCCGTAGTGGGAGTTGCTGACGGGATCCAAAGCGGTTCACCACCTTTCGGCAAGGGGCTGGGGGCTGGCGCCTCCCGGGTCGCCGACCGGGCTTCGGCAGGGATCTAGATGGGTTGAGGCCCATTGCTCGAAGAAGAAGCCAGGATCGAATCGACCCAGCCGCCATCCATAACCAGAGGAGGAGCCCTTGGCACACTTGCCAAACCCCAGGTGAGGCCACGAAGGAGAGACGGAAAAGTCGCGGGCTCAAGGAGCCAGGCTAGCGTGTTTACTTCTCCGGCCGACCTCCTGCCGGGAGCGGCATGCTGGCTTGGGGCGCTCAAGGCCAGCGGGGGATTGGAGGCAGGAGGAGGTTGCTTCTCGGGAGACTTTACTGCCTTAGCAGAAGGGACCCTGAGGAGCCACGATTAGGAGGGGAAGCAGCACTCAAGAAATTAGAAAGATAAGGTACTCACTCGTCATTGGTGATATACTTCTTCTGCTTCAACGGCCGGAAGGCATCACTGCTGCAGCTTGGGGATCCTTTCCTCCCACGGAGCCCATCAAAGTCCAAACAGAGTCGCCCGAAGCCTTGGACACGGCAACCCGCGCAGGGTGCGGCTGGTGAGGCACCCGAGAAGACGACCTTGGGAGTGCTGGGATGAGGCGATCCCTCTGGCTCCGCCTCATGATGACCTACTGAGACCTCGAAGGCTTCGGCCTCAGGAGCAGCGGATTTTTCGCCCCCTCAACTGTCAACCCAGGGCAGGAGTCACGGTGTAACACCCACGATGCGGCTATATCTCCCACGTGTCGGAGCACGATTTAGAGGCATAACCGCATTGTAGGAAATGTCGCAAGAGGGGTAATCTTTACACATCCCATGTACTGAATAAGAAAAGAGGTACATAGTTGGCTTACAATCGCCACGTCACACAATAGCATAAATATATCATTACAATCATCCAGATACAATCAAGGTCCGACTACGGAACCAGAATAAAGACAACCCCAAATGCATTATGTCCCCGATCGCCCCAACTAGGCTCCACTACTGATCGTCTGGAAAGGAAATGTAGTATCGTCCTGAATCCTCATCGAACTCCCACTTGAGCTCAGTCGCATCTCCTGGAATGGTATCATCGGTCCCTGCATTTGGTTTTGGAAGTAATCTGTGAGCCAAGGGGACTCAGCAATCTCACACCCTCGCGATCAAGACTATTTAAGCTTATAGGTAGGGAAAAAGGTATGAGGTGGAGCTGCAGCAAGCACTAGCATATATGGTGGCTAACATATACAAATGAGAGCGAGAAGAGAAGGCAAAGCAGGGTCGAGAATCTATGATCAAGAAGTGATCCTAGAACAACCTACGATCAAGCATAACACGAGACCGTGTTCTCTTCCCGGACTCCACCGAAAAGAGACCATCACGGCTACACACGTTGTTGATTCATTTTAATTAAGTTAAGTTTCAGGTTTTTCTACAACCGGACATTAACAAATTTCCATCTGCCCATAACCGCGGGCATGGCTTTCGAAAGTTCAAGTCCCAACTTAGCCCATCACAAGCTCTCACGGTCAACGAAGGATATTCCTTCTCCCAGGACGGCCCGATCAGACTCAGAATCCCGGTTACAAGACATCTCGACAATGGTAAAACTAAACCAGCAAAGCCACCCGAATGTGCAGACAAATCCTGATAGGAGCTAAACATATCTCGTTCTCAGGGCACACCGGATTGTCCAAACTTCCGATAGGTCAGCCCAGAGTTGCCCCTGGTGGCCATCGACGGCTGACAAGTTGGACCAACACTCAGAGGAGCACTGGCCCGGGGGTTTAAAATAAAGATGACCCTTGAGTCCGCGGAACCCAAGGGAAAAAAGGCTAGGTGGCAAATGGTAAAACCAATGTTGGGCCGTGTTGCAAGAGTTTTATTCAAGGCGAACTGTCAAGGGGTTCCCATTATAACCCAACCGTGTAAGGAACGCAAAATCAAGGAACATAACACCGGTATGACGGAAACTAGGGCGGCAAGAGTGGAACAGAACACCAGGCATAAGGCTGAGCCTTCCACCCTTTACCAAGTATATAGATGCATTAAGGTAACCAAGATATAATAATGATATCCCAAAAATAAACATGTTCCAACAAGGAACAAACTCCAAACTTCACCTGCAACTAACAACGCTATAAGAGGGGCTGAGCAAAGCGGTAACATAGCCAAACAATGGTTTGCTAGGACAAGGTGGGTCAGAGGTTTGACATGGCAATATGGGAGGCATGATAAAGCATGTGGTAGGTATCGTAGCATAGGCATAGCAATAGAGCGAGCATCTAGCAAGCAAAGATAGAAGTGATTTCGACGGTATGGTCATCTTGCCTGCAAAGTTCTCCGAGTTGACGTAAGCTTGATCCTCGTAAACATTCTCAATGGGCTCCTCGATCACGTACTCGTCTCCCGGCTCTATCCAAAGCAAGACACAAGCAAAGGGAGACACAATCAACCACGGTGCAATGCACAAGCAACATGATGCAGAACATGGCATGATATGCGGGATGTGAGATGTAGTGCATATGCATGCTTCGGAAAAGAAAGATTGAACCAGGCCTCAACTTGGAAAACCAAGAGTGCCACTGGAAAGATGAGTTGATTTCAGTCGAAATCGATATAAAGATCACCGGTATCGGATGCATGGTTTGCAAATGGCAAGCAAAACAATAATGGCACAAAGCTGCAATTAACAGCACAGGGCCATTTAAATGCATCAAGAACAACAAGCTACTACACTCTAACATAGCAACGAAGCACATGGCAGTGATCCAATCAAGATGCTTGACAAAAGATGAACACTGAGCTACGGCTAATTCAAACAATAGCAGGTTCAAACAAGCATGGCAAAAATGCAAAAGATATTCGGTGACAGACTTTGTGAAAATAACAACATGGCAGGATTTAACATCAGGAAGAAATGTTTAGAGCAAGATAACTACATGCTACAAGAACATTTCATGGCAAATCAAGGCATGGTATTAAGCTACTGAAAGCATATAACAAAAGTCCCTTACTGACCATAAGCCAAAAGGGATTAGAAAATACAATGGCACCCATGTGAACATAGCAAGTTTCGTTAACAGATTCAGACTTAGCAGAAAACTGGAACATGGCAAAACAGAATTACGTAGGCATGTTTACGAGCTCGATGCACTCACCACAAGGCATTGCATGGCAAAGTAAGCATACACCAAGCAAGTAGACATGATAAATAAGCTAACCATGACAAGAACACTCTCATAGCATGCATGGATAAACTATAACAACCTCGGCAAAATTTCTGAACATGTAAACAATCTGCCATGAACATTTTATAGCAAAAGTAGAACAAGATTGAGTCATGCTAGGGGGCTCCATAATTGCAAACAAAGACATGGATGGATAGAGCATAACATTATCTCAAAATCATCCTTACTGAACATGCTCAAAAGAGGCATGGATCACTCTGTAGAAACATGAAAACGTGGCATAACAATATTATCAAGGAAATGACTTAGAAGAATTCTAAGTCCCTGAAATCAGCAACATCACGAGAGCTAATTTGCATGCTTGTTCTTGTCACCACAAAGATCACAAAAATACATGGCATACACCCCTGTAAAGATGGCATGGCATACTTCAAAACACATGAAGGGATTATGTTCATAGGAGGCACACATTAAACATGGCAAAAATGACAAATGACCAAAATCTGTTAAGAATCTGAAACTAACATTACATAGCACTCTTGCAACAGCATTTAGGGCATCCAGATGAACTCAAATGAACATGGTTCAATGGAATGAAATGAAGTACACATTGAGACGAACAATTTGATATGCTACACGCCCAAAACGGAGCCACGGATGCAAAGTTATGATGTGATGAAGTATGCTAAAAATTACTCGGACTTAGAGAAGAAATTAGGTCAACCCTAATATTTTTAGATCTTGATCGGGCACGCGGATCGAGGTGGATCTCGAGCTTGCCGGAGCTTCTCGCCGGAGTAGGAGGGTTCGCCGGAGGAAGGGGAAGGAGAAGCCGGCTGGGGCATCGGAGGTCGCCGGAGGTGGCGCGGGGCCGGAGCGGGCGCGGCGCCGGGACGGCGCGGCGAGCCGGGAGGAGGCGTGGCGGCCGGGCGGGAGAGGCAAGCGTGTTCATCTCATGCATCCAAGCATTTTCCCCGTTGTCCGTTTTGCATTCCGGCGCTCCTATGTCCTCTGGTGTCTCCTTTTACCTCTTTTCGTGTGCGGGTGTTAATCGTTCTCGGATTGGAAGGAGACTTGCCTAGAGGCCTTGGTTTACTACCGGTACACCGCCTGTCAAGTTTTGTCCCATTTGGATTTCGTTTCATACTCCAACAGTTAACCGAGGAGCCGAAAAGGCCTCGTGTGTGTTGCAGCCCAACACCTCTCCAAAGTGGCCCAAAACCCACCTAAAACCCCTCCATCATCTAGGTCGTTCGATCACGATCGCGTGTCCGCAAACCGTGCTCAATTTGGAGCCTCCTAGCTCCCTCTACCTATAAAAAGGCATCTCCCCCCGAAATCCCGGGTCTCTTCCACCCCTAACCCTAGCTCCCTCGTCCTTCCGCGCGCCGAACACGTCCGGGCGCGCTGGACACAATCGCCGCCACCACTCCCTGTGTGCCACGTGGCACCGGCCGCCTCCCTCCACTGCCAGCCCGCCGAAGCCCGCGGAGAGCCCCCGCGGCCCGATCCCGCTGCCGCGCGCCCGAGGCGCTCAGGCCTTGCCGCGCCGCCCCGCTTCCTCCTCCGCGCCGGTGACCCCTCGCTCCGGCCGCCGCGCGCCAACATCGCCCCGCCGCCACACGCATCCGGCCCGGAGTCGCCGCGCCCTCGCCGCGCCGGCCACCTCGCCGGCCTCCCCGTCCATCATCGCTGGCGTCCCGACGTCCCCCCGCATCGGCGAGCTCCATCCCGCAACTCCGGCGACCTTGTGTACGACACTAGCGAGCTCGAGTTCGTCCTCGGGAGGCATGCATGAACCCTAGATCTGAATCTCGAGGGTTGACTTTTTCTCCTAAGTCCCAGAAGTTTTAGCATTTTTCATCGCATCATAACTTTGCATCTGTGGCTCCGTTTTGGGCGTGTAGCATGTCAAATTGTTCGTATCGATGTGTACTTCATTTCATTCCATTGCACCATGTTCATTTGAGTTCATCTTGATGCCCTAAATGCCGTTGCAAGAGTGCTATGCAATGTTAGTTTCAGATTCTTATCAGTAATTGGACATTTGTCATTTTTGCCATGATTAATGTGTGTCTGCTATGAACTTGAGCCCTACATGTGTTTTGAAGTTTGCCATGCCATCTTTACAGGGGTGTATGCCATGTATTTATTTGATCTCTGTGGTGACTTCCACAAGCATGCAAAGTAGCTCTCGTAATGTTGCTGAATTCAGGGGCTTAGAAATCTTCCAAGTCATTGCCCTGTTAATATTTTTATGCCATGTATTCTTGTTGCTATAGAGTGATCCATGCCTGTTTTGAGCATGATCAGTAAGGATGTTTTGGAGATGATGTTATGCTCTATCCATCCATGTCTTTGTTTGCAATTATGGAGCAACCTAGCTTGACTCAATCGAGCTCTACTTTTGCTACAAAATGTTCCTGGCAGAATGTTTACATGTTAAGCAATTTTGCCGAGGTTGTTGTAGTTGATCCATGCATCCTATGAGAGTGTTCTTGCCATGTTTAGTTTCTATGCCATGCCTACTTGCCGGGTGTATGCTTAGTTTGTCATGCAATTCCTTGTGGTGAGTGCATCGAGCTCGTAAACATGCCTACGTGAATCTGTTTTGCTATGCTCCAGTTTTCTACCAAGTCTGAATCTGTTAATGAAACTTGCTATGTTCGCATGGTTGCCATTGTTTTTTCTGATCCCTTTTGGCTTATGGTCAGTAAGGGACTTTTGTTGTATGCTTTGAGTAGCTTCATGCCATGACTTGCCTTGCCATGATATGTTCCTGTAGCATGTTGTTATGATGCTCTAAACGTTGCTTCCTGATGCTAAATTCCTGACATGTTAATTTCACTAAGTCTGTGAACCTGTTATCTTTTGCACTTTTCCCATGCTAGTTTGAACCTGCTATTGAGTGACTTAGCCGTAGCTCAGTGTTCATGTTTTATCAAGCATCTTGAGTGGATCCCTGCCATGTCTTTTGTTGTTATGTTAGTGTCCAGTATCTTGTTGTTCTTGATGCATTTTGATGGCCTCGTGCTGTTAATCGCAGTTTTGTGCCATTTTTGTTTTGCTTGCCATTTGCAAACCGTGCATTCAATTCCGGTGATCTTTATATCGATTTCGACCGAAATCAACTCATCTTTCCAGCGACACTCTTGGTTTCCCAAGTTGAGTCTAGGTTCAATCTTTCCTTTTCGAATCATGCATATGCATTGCATATCACGTCCCGCATATCATGCCATGTTTTTGCTTCATGTTGTTTGTGCATTGCACATGGTTGATTGTGGTTCCCTTTGTTTTTGTTCTTGCTTTGGGTAGAGCCGGGAGACGAGTACGTGATTGAGGAACCAGTTGAGTACGCTTACGAGGATCAAGCTAACGTCAACTCGGAGAACTGTGCAGGCAAGATGACCATACCCTTGAAATCACTTCTATCTTTGCTTGCTAGATGCTCGCTCTATTGCAATGTCTATGCTATGATACCTACCACTTGATTATCCTGCCTCCCATATTGCCATGTCAAACCTCTAACCCACCTTGTCCTAGCAAACCATTGTTTGGCTATGTTACCGCTTTACTCAGCTGTCAGGACCCCGGTTCCAAGTCACATCGGTCTAGCCGGTAACGCCTCATATCACTTTGTGGCCTCACGCACGGTATTCCCATGGGTGTCGCCTTACCATGGCCCGGGACCGTTTGCGCCTTTTGGCTCACGTATATGATAGTGTCGCTAGCATCCATATGACAGAGAACCCGGGCCGATATGGATAGTCGTGAACCCAAAGCGGCACTAACCTATGGGGACGGGCATACATGAATCACATCGAGCATGTCGGTCAGCAGCGTGCGAATCCGGGCTGTAGCACTGGGCTAACAGGACTCTGGGAACCCGGGCTGTAGCAGGCTAGGCAGGACTCCGGATGTCACCGCGTGACATTTCCCCGAAGGGACAGACAAAGGAACGAAGTGAAACACATGCCGGCCAGTAAAGTGTCCTGAGCAGTAGTGCTGGGCTAGCAGGACTCCGGTGAACTGGGCTGTAGCGGACTACTATGGTTCATGGAAGCACTAGACTACATTTCCCCATAAGAGAGGCTGTCAAGGATAAACAACTAGATTGTCGGATCCCACACATACCAAGCATTTCAATCATACACACAATATGCTCGATATGTGTAAATACAACATGGCATCACAACATAACTCTACAACTCAAGTATTTATTCCTTAGGCTCCGAGGAGCGAGATATTACAAACATGGGTCTCGTGACCCAACAATCACAGCATACAAATCAAGCACATGCGGAAGCTTAACATGTCTGAGTACAGACATCTACAAATGGAAAAAAAAGCTAAGAAGCCTGACTATCTACCAGATCCTACCGAGGGCACAAGATCGTAGCTGAGGTATCAAGCTAAACGTCGAAGTCCACACGGAACTACTAGCGAGACTGAAGCCTCTCTGCAAAAACATAAATTAAGCAAACGTGAGTACAATTGTACTCAGCAAGACTTACATCAGAACTAACTACATATGCATCGGTATCAACAAAGGGGGCGGTGGAGTTTAACTGCAGCAAGCCAGCTTTGACTCAGTGGCTAACCTGAACTACGACTGCAACCAACTCTTTGAGGTGGCGCACACGAGTCCACATATTCACCATTCAATACACCACTATGGATCCGCTCCCGTCTCCCTACGAGAAGGCCATCCATAGCACTCACACTTATCTTGCGAGTTTTATAGCATCCACTTTCATTTGTCTATCAACTATGCAAGGGGTCCAAGTTTCCATATCTGAGGAATCCGGCTATTTGAATAGATATTGATAACCCTGCAGGGGTGTACTTATTCACACATGCTCCCACCACTTATCGTCGTTTACACGACATGTACTCGGCAACCTTCAAGCGGAAGCCCAACGAGGGTGTCGGCCACGGCCTACCTAAACACTTAAGTCTCTAGTCCAGGTTTATCGCCTATCCAGGTTCCATCCGCAGGGAGTCCGGCCGAGGTTTCCACATACGGCCCTGAACGATGTGTACAGGGTTCCGAGACACCAAACGGGCGCCCGGCATGCCTGGCCACGGTGTATCTACTGCAACATAGCCCACCCCTAGGGTCAGCGCTATGCACGGCCGCCAACACATAACCTACAAACACCAGAAACTAGTTGCAACTCCTGGACAGAGTACTAGGGTGATTAAGAAGCCGAGAGGGTCAATTAAGGATCCCAATGAGTGGTAGTAGCTGTTCATGGATCACAGACACAGAACTCAGTTCCTGAGGACGGTTTCAATGAGACAACCCACCATGTACTCCTACATGGCCTCTCACCGCTACCTTTACCAAAACGTGTTCACACACTTAGCTCACACACAGTAGGACATGTTCACACACCTCTGATTCATTCCCGAGGAATCAGACCTGACAGAACTCTATGCAATAGCAGACATGACAAACAAGCATGAATGAGTAGGCACATCAGGGCTCAAACAACTCCTACTCATGCTAGTGGGTTTCATCTATTTACTGTGGCAATGACAGGTCATGCAGAGGATAAGGGGTTCAACTACCGCAACAAGTAACAGATGAATCATTGTTGTCCTAATGCAGTAAAAGAGAGCAGGAGCGAGAGAGTGGGATTGTATCGGAATGAACAAGGGGGTTTTGCTTGCCTGGCACTTCTGAAGATATCGTTGTGTCTTCATCAGTGTCAACGATCACAGCGTCGGAACAACGTCTACCGAGAGGGGACAACCAACGGCAACAGAGAAGGAACACAATCAATGCAATGCACAGCATGATGCATGATAATGACATGGCAATATGTTGTTGATTGAGCTAATGCAACTAGCAACACAATTAAATGAAGTTGGTTTGAATACAAGATTCAAATTCAAACTCCATATATGATTAGTTAAATGCCATTTATTTGTTTTGTCCAAAACAGAGGACAAATATTGTTCAAACATGCATGAAAATGCCATAAACAGATTCCTTGAATTTTTCTGATAATTTTTCATATATAAATTATTTCATTTGGAGTTACGGTTGAATTTCTATGATTTTTGGAAGTTTTGGACATTTTCTGAATTAAATAAATCATTTCTAATTTATTTAAAATCCAGAAAGTATTACTGCGTTGAGGTCCGGGCAAGTACTGTCGTCGAGGTCGTTGGGAAGGCACTCCTCCACTCGTCGATGTCGATCTCCTTGTACTCGGGTCCCACCTCGACGCCCTCCGTGCCGCCGTCGCTGCCGCCTTGGACCTCATCATCAGATGAGAGCACGATAACCTCACCGCCCTCCGTGCCGCCGTCCTCGCCGCCTTTGACCTCATCATCGGATGAGAGCATGATAACCTCGCCACCCTCTGTGCCGGCAAAGATCGCCCGCTCCGCCTCCACGAGCTCTGGGTTCTGCCAGTGGAGCTCTTGCATGTAGGCCTCGTCGACGGCCTCGGCCTCAAGACACTCCCATGCCTTGCGGTCCTCCGGCACCATAGCCGAGCTCACCACCCATGGCTCCGGTGGAACAAGGTGGACCGGACGTGTGCGGAAGGGGAAATTGAGCCTAGCCGTCATGCCATGGTAGCGGACCTACTAGCGGTCGTACAGCATGGCCGCGAGGTCAGCCGTGTGGAAGCTACCGAGCCACCGGCGGGTGTGGGTCTCTCGATCTATAATCTCGGCGACCACTTCCCCCACCGCCGCTACCGGACACCGAGGTAGGACTTCGTTGGTTGCCGGGTGCGGGAGAGGATGGGGAAGTCCTCAAACCGGCGTAGGGGCGCGGCGGCAGGCAGATCGAGGGACTGACAACGGCGGATCGGGCCCATGGAGGACGATGGGGACACCTCGGCGGCCACCTCGCCGGCGTCGGGCGAAAAGGCTGCGATAAACCTCTTTTTAGCCATTGCCTACTTGAGCTCCCCGGCACACAGGCAGAGGTTGAGGATGGAGGCACCGGCGATGGCGGCGACCTACCAATGGTTTCGAGGGTTGTGTGTGTCTGTGTGAGCAGAGGTTGCATTTGAGGAAATACTGCGGCAACTAAAATTTTTACTAGGCGGGAGTAAGAAGGCGGGGCTACTGAAAATTTGGATCAAGGGCGAGCAGATATTTTTGAGATTGCGAGGGATGCAGAGGTGGGAGTAAAATGATGGGGGTACTAAAAATTTGAATCAACGGACTAAAGCAGAGAGGGATGCAGAGGCGGGAGTTTTGGGGGAGCGAGCTAGTGTGCTTGACACAACGGCTATGGACTGTAGCCGACGCACGTTCTTGCATAAGCCATAGGCGTACTACACACTGATGGTGCTCCAAGATATTTTGTACTACATCTCACACGGTTGGTGAGAACAAACTGTGTGGGGTCTATTTGATTTGAATTACAAAATGGGGTCACAACGGCAATGGATGGTGTTTGAATTGCTAGACCTTTTATCTACAGTGAACATGCAACTGTACGTGTGTCATAAAAGAATTGGAACTATTCAGGGTTCGTTTGGACATTTCATACATTAAACTGGTTTTCTAGCCATTTCAAGTGCACAATTCAAAATTAAATTACATGCACATGCTCCAGTGCATACAAATTGGTTGAAAAATCAAATCTGTGTCCTTCAGTGCATGCTTAGGTCCCATGGAAGATATGGGAATGAATTTTTCGGGGTTCGTTTGGCCTTTTTTATACATTAACTGGTTTTCTAGGCATTTTATGTGCAGAATTCAAATTTGAACTACAAGCACATGCTCCAATGCACCAACGTTGGTTGAAAAAACACATGTGTGTCCTTGGGTGAATTTCTAGGTCCCATGCAAGAGATGGGAATGAAATTTAGGCAACATGGCATTGTTGATTGCCGGCAGAACATTGAGATGCCTGGTTTTTAAATTCTAGTAAATCCAAAACTCGTCTGAAATTCATGAAACTTGGCATGATATCATGCAGTGGCATCAACATGCCGTGGTGAAAATTTTGTCCCATTTGGGGAAGGTTCGGGTGTAAGCTTCTCACAACAAGGATGATGGTTTTGATAGGGAACATACCCCCTTTGGTGACAAGACGATATCCGTTGCCTCTTATTTCTTTCAAAAAATTTCTAGTGTCAACATAGAACAACAGGGGTTTTCTGTTCAATCTTGAAATTTTTTAGGGTTCGTTTGATCTTTTTTTATACATTAACATGGTTTTCTAGGCATTTTATGTGCACAATTCAAATTTGAACTACAAGCACATGCTCCAATGCACCAAAGTTGGTTGAAAAATCACATGTGTGTCCTTGGGTGAATTTCTAGGTCCCATGCAAGAGATGGGAATGAAATTCAAACACCAGGGCACTATTGATTGCCGGAAAAACATTGAGATGCCTGGTTTTTAAATTCTAGTAAATGCAAAACTCGTATAAAATGCATGAAACTTGGCATGCTATCATGGAGCGGCATCAACTTGCCATGGTGAAAATTTTGTCCCATTTGGAGCAGGTTCGGGTATAAGCTTCTCACAAACTAGAGCTTCTCACAACAAGCATGATGGTTTCGATAGGGAACGTACCAGCTTTCGGGATGGGACGATATCCGTTACCTCTTATTTCTTTCAAAATTTTTCTAGTGTCAACATAGAACAACAGGAGTGTTTTGTTCAATCTTGGAATTTTTCTGGGTTCGTTTGGCCTTTTTTATGCATTAACTGGGTTTTCTAAGCATTTTATGTGCATAATTCAAATTTGAACTACAAGCACATGCTCCAATGCACTAAGATTGGTTGAAAAATCACATGTGTGTCATTGGGTGAATTTCTAGGTCCCATGTAAGAGATGGGAATGAAATTCAAACACCAGGGCATAATTGATTGCTGGCAAAACATTGAGATGTTGGTTTTTAAATTCTAGTAAATCCGAAACTCATATGAAATTCATGAAACTTGGCATGATATCATGGAGTGGCATCAACATGCCGTGGTGAAAATTTTGTCCCATGTGGGGAAGGTTCGGGTGTAAGATTCTCACAAACCAGAGCTTCTCACAATAAGCATGATGGTTTTGGTAGGGAACATACCCCCTTTGGTGACGAGACGATATCCATTGCCTCTTATTGCTTTCAATAAATTTCTAGTGTCAACATAGAACAACAGGGGTGTTCTGTTCAATCTTGAAATTTTTCAGGGTTCGTTTGGCCTTTTTTATACATTAACTGGGTTTTCTAGGCATTTTATGTGCATAACTCAAATTAAACTACAAGCACATGCTCCAATGCACCAAAGTTGGTTGAAAAATCACATGTATGTCCTTGGGTGAATTTCAAGGTCCCATGCAAGAGATGGGAATGAAATTCAAACACCAGGGCACTATTGATTGTCGGAAAAACATTGAGATGCCTGGTTTTTAAATTCTAGTAAATCCAAAACTCGTCTGAAATTCATGAAACTTGGCATGATATCATGGAGTGGCATCAACATGCCGTGGCGAAAATTTTGTCCCATTTGGGGAAGGTTCAGGTGTAAGCTTCTCACAACAAGCATGATGGTTTTGATAGGGAACATACCCCCTTTGGTGACGAGACGATATCCGTTGCCTCTTATTGCTTTCAAAAAATTTCTAGTGTCAACATAGAACAACAGGGGTGTTCTGTTCAATCTTGAAATTTTTCAGGTTTCCTTTGGCCTTTTTTAATACATTAACTGGGTTTTCTAGGCATTTTATGTGCATAATTGAAATTTGAACTACAAGCACATGCTCCAATGCACTAAGGTTGGTTGAAAAATCACATGTGTGTAATTGGGTGAATTTCTAGGTCCCATGTAAGAGATGGGAATGAAATTCAAACACCAGGGCACAATTGATTGCCGGAAAAACGTTGAGATGCTGGTTTTTAAATTCTAGTAAATCTGAAACTCGTATGAAATTCATGAAACTTGGTATGGTATCATGGAGCGGCATCAACATGCCGTGGTGAAAATTTTGTCCCATTTGGGGCAGGTTCGGGTATAAGGTTCTCACAAACCAGAGCTTCTCACAATAAGCAGGATGGTTTCGGTAGGGAACGTATCACCTTTGGGGACAAAACGATATCCATTGCCTCTTATTGCTTTCAAAAAATTTCTAGTGTCAACATAGAACAACAGGAGAGTTGTGTTCAATCTTGTAATTTTTCGGGGTTCATTTGGCCTTTTTTATGCATAACTGGGTTTTCTAGGCATTTTATGTGCATAATTGAAATTTGAACTACAAGCACATGCTCCAATGCACTAAGGTTGGTTGAAAAATCACATGTGTGACCTTGGGTGAATTTCTAGGTCCTATGCAAGAGATGGGAATGAAATTCAAACACCAGGGCACTATTGATTGCCGGCAAAACATTGAAATGCCTTGTTTTTAAATTCTAGTAAATCCAAAACTCGTCTGAAATTCATAAAACTTGGCATGCTTTCATGGAGCAGCGTCAAGATGTCGTTGTAAAAAATTTGTCCGGTTTGGTGCAGGTTTGGGTATATGTTTCTCACAAACCAGAGCTTCTCACAACAAGCATCATGGTTTCGGTAGGGAACGTCCCACCTTTGGGGACGAAATGATATCCACTGCCTCTTATTGCTTCCAAAAAATTTCCCGTGTCAACATAGAACAACAGGAGTGTTGTGTCAATTTTTGAAATTTTTCGGGGTTCTTTTAGACATTTTTATGCATTCGCTGAGTTTTCAATGCATTTATGTGCATAATTCAAATTTGAACTACATGCACATGCTCCAGTGCATATAAATTGGTTGAAAAGTCAAATCTGTGTCGTTGGGTGCATGATTAGGTCCCATGCAAGAAATGTGAATGAATTACAAAGAACAGGGCACCGTTGAATGCCGATAAAACATTGAGATGTCTGGTTTTTAAATTCTAGTAAATCCGAAACTCGTCTGAAATTCATGGAACTTGGCATGCTATAATGGAATGGCACCCGACATGATGTGGTATTTTTCGTGTCCATTTTGAGAGAAGGCGCACTTGAATAATGACATCCAACAAAGGCATTTTGAAAAAATAGCTGCCACATTAATATCTCAAACATTTGTATAATTCAAACCGTGTGCGTTCTGTTAACCATTCATGTGACGCCACATGTCTTGGTTTCAATGGCTGTAGGAGGGGCCGTGTGGACAGTTGCTTGACCTTGACTAAACGGGAGGCATGTGAGCGCAGTCCGGTGTGCAAGCTGACCGAGAGGTAGGCAAGCTGTCCTCCAGTGCGCAGGCTCACTAGGAAGCGTGCGAGCTGTAGGCTGTGCAGGCTCATTGGGAAGCGAGCCCTTTGATTTCCATGGCCGCCCGCCTTCCTCTCCATTAATGGCGCCTGAGCCGCAGTTTAATATAGGCGGCCTTACTTTTCGCCTCCCATTCCCCTCCCCCCGCAGACCTCCACCGCCATAGCGTAGGATGATAATCTGCCACTAGTCTTCAAGTTTGGTGAAGTCGACTCTGAGCCGGAGGAGATACAAAATAAGGAGGAATGGGGCCTCATGGACATGGCCCAAAACGAGCTGGCCGCGGCGGTTGCTGCCCCCGCTCCCGTCCCAGCTCCCATCCCCGCGCCCGTGCCAGCGACCATCCCCGTAGCATTGACAGGCTGGTCGCCCATCACTATGGCAGAGCTGGAAGCCGCAGGTGTCAGCGAGGTCTCCGTGGACCCGTGCGAGCTCGTGTACATGCCAGCGCCAGTGCCCATGCCCGTGCACCCCCCTCCAGCCACCATGGCACCAGCCCCCGTGCGTTTGGCTGCACCCGCCGCGCCCGTGCGCGCCCCTCCACCCACCGCGGCGCTGGTCCCCGTGCGTTTGCCTGCACCTGCCTCGCCCGTGCCCGTGCGCACACCCCCTCGGCGGCGTGGGACGCTGCCATCGACTGCTACCTCTCAGCGGCGCCAGTTGCTGTCCTCCCACTCCCCGCCCATCGATCGCGTGATGACATGTTGTTTGATTTTCAAATGAAGAACATTTTGTCCTACCTTGAAGACTTCAACAACAGAGTCCCGGAGGATGACAACGACAATGACGGCGTGGCACGCTACCTCCGCCGCCACCGGAAATAGTTTTTTGGGCTTTAATACTGTATCTCGGATTCTTGATCATATGAATATAAATTTGTAGTGTGACTGAATGAAATATATGGTTTGAATGAACTTGCATTTTTCTCTCTTAATGTACAGACTTATCAAATGATTTTCTTTTCAAAAAAACGTCAACAGTTTTTAAATATAAAACACTGATCACAAACGTTTTAGTTAGAACACCCGTATGCAACCAGACAGCTTCCCTTGGAAGCCAAGGGAAAATGTGTCGAGCAGGATTTCTGCATCCCTTCAACGCAAACGGTTGTTTTGCATGACCCATGTGCAACCACGTACAAACAATTGGGTAAGATTTGCATATCTGTCATTTTGGGTATGTTGCCATTTCTCAAAATGGAAAGATTGACCTTTTTTTCTAGTAACATTGCCATTTGTTAACCTTGTAACACTGCGATTTGTCAAAATATGCAGCTACAAATCACTAGCACTATCTAATTTTTGCAACTAAAATCACTAGCACTGTTCATACAGACACAACTAGCAGGCATGACTTCATGGACCCAGATGCAAATGTACCAATGATTACATACAACAAGTCATCAACCCACAACGAGAACGAGGATACACGTTGGATTATAGATCAGTTCCATCAAAAAATTCCAGTAAAGTTTTTCTCACACAACAAAAAACAAAGCAATGAAATGAACTTCAACTCAACCACTCATCGGCATTGGAAACGCTTGCTTTGAACTAGAATTGATTCTCTGGGAAGGGCCAGCTACTGTCAATCTCGAGACCAACGCAGTACTGATCATCCAGGCTGAAGCGGCCTATTTCAATACCCATATTGGGATGGTAGGGAAGCATAGTAATGTCCAAGGTATAGATACAGTTGCTTATCATAAATAGTAGTAACATTGTGTCAACAGTAGCTGGATCGCCTTCCACCATCATTGGATAGTTTTGTCCAAGGAAGAGCGAGTTTCCTCCAAGATTTTCAATACTGAACCAGGGAGAAGGAGTTGGCACTAGTATACCAGTATCCATCCCGAATACCCTGCAACCCGTGTTGGAATAGGTCCGTAGAGTGCGACCAGATGAGACAACACCTACTTCCTTAGTAACATGAGTAGTGCACCGTATACAGACAAGAACAGGTGATCCATCAGAATAAGTTGCCAGGCGCCACTGAATAAATGGGTCCTGCTCGTCCTCATGCTCATGAATAAAATTTTCAAGTATAGCTGGTGGAATGTTCACAGGACCTTGGAAACACAAGAAGGTTAATTAGTAAAGGGAAACTAGCTAACCCGATTGCGTGTGGATGAAACAATTATAATTATGGTGGAAGACAAATGTACTGAAATCATGAGGATTCCATGCAAAAATAGTGCCACGAGTGGTGGCAGAAAACACAAGACCCTCGTATTCAATTGCATCAAAGTACTCATCCGTGTATAGAAACTAATTTTTGAGCAATATCCATCGAGTCGTACCATGATGGATAGCAACAAGCTTGTCGAAGGTAGCGACAACATAAGCATTCCTATAACCCCAAGAGCGGTTGGGAACTCGACAACTTGCTATCTTCCATAGACGACAGTCAGCATGATCGTATTTGAACTCATGTAGAATACCGGTGTTCTCAACCTCTGGGCAGTCGTCTGAGATTTTTCGAAGTGGAACCCGGTGACGAGTGTACACATTCACAAGTTCCCACTCGCCGTTGTACCCAATATAAACAACCCAATCTCCATTTGCGCCTGCCCAAGCCTTCCCCTCAAGTGATGGCATCTTAACATCATACGTATCATTATCAAGCGGCATCAACTTACACAAGGCGAGGCTTCCCTCATCCCCGCGCCAGTCAGAAGGGTCACAACGAAGAAGATAGGGGAGATCAAACTGCTCCTGGACCCTTGGGTTCCTTGTAATGATGTTATTAGTTGACTCAAGAATGGTCTTGAACGACCCTTCCATGCTAGCCGATGTGATGACGTCGCACTGATAAATGAGTTCCTCCACCGCGTGATCATTCAGATTGGGGCAAGAATAACGGGGTCGTTTCCGGGTTATTCCCTCCATGGAGAAGACGATCAAACAGTGGCAGAAGGAAGGGTGAAGGCAAATGGAGGAGGGAGGAAGAGCTAGTGTGCGACAACAGTTCCAAATACAGAGGGAAAGGCGAAGAGTCGGTGGACGGTTGCCACGGTACACGAAGAGGCGCCTGGGGAGCGAGCGGTTGCCAGGGAGGTCACACACTCGCGACAAGGGCCGAGTGAACCGCATGCAATCCCATTGCACAACACACATGTCTTGTTAAGTTGAACTGTTTCTTTTCGCTTGTGTCAATGCAAACAGTTCATCCGAGTGAACCGCATGCCGTATATTGCACACACCTTGATCTGGCTGACCGTTTCTTTTGTGTTGCCTAATCACAAACAGTTCATCCGAGTGAACCATATGTTGTATATCGCACACACCTTGATCTGGCTGCCTGTTTCTTTTGTGTTGCCTAATCACAGACAGTCCATCCGAGTGAACCGTATGTTGTGTATTGCACATCCCTTCATCTGGCTACCCGTTTCTTTTGTTCCTCCTCACCGCAAATAGTTAATTGAACTAAACCATATGCCCTTCATCGAACATGCAACTAAAATCTGAACCGTGTTTGATGCGTCCTCCATCGCAAATGTTTTATAGATTTCTGATGGTTATCATACACCACTGTTTGCGATTATGGCATCACACACAGTTTCTTGAAGGGTCTCTGATTGTAGTGCTGCGTTAGCAGCATCCTACAGTAGTGATTGCTATCAAAACTATGCTTCTGATGCCTATGTTAAAGAATTTGTTGAGAGAATGTCCCCTCCTTTGAGAGAAAATAACGATATGCATGAATCTATAGATAATTATTATTTTCTTGATTTGATTGGAACAAAAGAACTTGCTATCCTTATGATGATGAACTTGCTATAGTTCCCTATGTTAAACATGAAATTATTGCTATTCCATCCACACTTGATAGCTCCTTGAACGAAAAGCACGATTGCAATGATGTTATTATAAATTTTATTAATGTCAATTGTGCTAATAATATGCCAAACCCCAAGCTTGGGGATGCTAATTTTGATATGTCCACTACTTAGTGCAGTAATCATGATTGGGATGATTCTTCTTATGATCTCAAAACTTTATTTAAGACTCATGATGAATATTCTTGCTTTAATATTGAAAGTGGGTTTGGAAGAGTTCCAACTTTAGGTAATAATGATCCCAATACTTTGGAGAATGATCAATCTTATGAAATTTTTGATAAAATTGGGCTTAGAGAGGTCATGACTTTATTTTATGATAATCCCACTATTTTGGAAGAGTGTCACCTTTTCATGCATATGGATCATGTAGAGAATATGTTATGTGATATCTATCTTGTTAAATTTGAATATGATCCCTCAAATAATTATTATGAGAGAGGGCAATATGGTTGTAATTACTATGTGATAGCTATATTGTTACTAAATTACCTCTCGTTATGTTGAGATTGTCAATGTTTTATTCTTCTTCCTTGCATATGCTAGTTTTTGCTTCCCTTGATAATTTGTGTGCTTATAAAATTCCTATGTATAGGAAGCATGTTAGACTTAAACTTGTTTGTCACATGTTTTATGATGCTCTCTTTGTGTTTCAATTATTATCCTACTTGTGAGCATCATCGAAATCTCAAAGCCTAGCTTAATGGCTATAAACAATAATGCTTGTTCGGAGGCAACCCAATTTTTTTCTATGCTTTTGCTTTGGTTTTTCAATAAATTGGCAATTAAGGTTCTTTTATGACTGTGTTTTAGTGTCTTAGTTAGTTTTTGTGCCAAGACCTTTGGGATGATTTCGAAGATTGTTGATTTGATTCTATGACAACACTAAAAGTTTGGGCTGAGTTCTGGAATTTAGTAAATTCACAGAAACATGTTATTGATCTGATTTTCTTACTCAAGTTTTCTATGAAAATTTTCCATGTTGTCCTAATTTTTCATAATTTATGGAGTTACAGAAGTTTGGCTAAAGTCCAGATTACTACAAACTGTTATGTTTTTGACAGATTCTGTTATCATTGTATTGTTTGCTTATTTTGATGAATCTATGTGTAGTATCGGGTCTATGAGCCATGGAGAAATTTTAATACAGTAGATATAACACAAATATAAATTTGGAATGAGTTTACAACAGTATACAAAAGTGGTTCTTTGCTTTGTTTCACTAACGGATATCACGAGTTTTCTCTTGAGTTTTGTGTTGTGAAGATTTCATGTTTTGGGTGAAGTTTCAATGGACTATGGAATAAGTAGTGGCAAGAGCCTAAGCTTGGGGATGCCCAAGGCACCCCAAGGTAATATTCAAGGAGAACCAAGCTTTTAATCATGGGGATGCCTCGAATGGCAACCCCTCTTTTGTCTATGATCCATCAGTAATTTACATGAGCCTATATTTTTATTCCCCACATGATATGTGTTTTGCTTGGAGCATCTTGTATTATATGATTCTTTGCTTTTTAGCTTGCCAGAATCATCCTTACTGTACACTTTGAGAGGGATACACATTAACCGTGAATTTATTAGAATAGTCTATGTGCTTCACTTATATTTTATGAGCTAGGCAGTTGCTCTAGTCCTTCGCCTATATCTTTTTAGAGAACGGCAGTGGTTTTATTTTGAAGAAATTAACAAACTCTGATGCTTCACATAAATTATTTTGAGAGTCTTATAAATAGTATTGCAATTTTCTTGGGTTATGAATTTAGTCCTAATATGATAAGGTATTCAAGAGGGACATAATAAAAACTTTCATGAAGATCATTGAATACATGAGAAGTTTGATTCCTTCCATTTGTTTTGACATATAAAGATGGGAATATTAGAGTCATGATAGTGATTAATTGTGGATTAGTAAGAATATTTGTGTTAAGGTTTGTGATTCCCGAAGCATGCACGTATGGTCTCTCATTATACAATGAAGTTGGAGCATGATTAATTTTTTATTGTCTTCCTTATGAGTGGCGGTCAGGGACGATCGATGGTCTTTTCCTATAAATCTATCCTCCTAGGAGCATGCATATTAGTACTTTGTTTTGAGGGCTAATAAACTTTTGCAATAAGTATGTGATTTTTTATGACTAATGTTGAGTCCATGGATTATACGCATTCTGACCCTTCCACCCTTGCTAGCCTCTTCGGTACCGTGCATTGCCCTTTCTCACCTTGAGAGTTGGTACAAACTTTGCCAGTGCATGCAAATCACATGATATAATACCCTCTTTCACACATAAGCCACCTTATATCTTCCTCAAAATAGCAACCATACCTACCTATTATGGCATTTCCATAGCCATTACGAGATATATTACCGTGAAACTTCCACCGTTCCATTTTATTATGACACATACAATCCTTTTCATATTTATTGCATGATCATGCTTGAGGCATTCATATAGAGTCATATGTTTGCTCTAGTATCGAGTTGTAATTCTTTAGTTGTAAGTAAATGAAAGTGTGATGATCATCATTATTAGAGCATTGTCCCATGCGAGGAAAGGATGATGGAGACTATGATTCCCCCACAAGTCGGGTGAGACTCCGGACTTAAAAAAATAAAAAGAGCCCAAAATAAAAAAAGAGGCCAAAGAGCCCAAAAAGAAAAAGGAAAGAAAAAGGAAAGAAAAAATAAAAAAAATAATAAAAAAAGAGAGAAAAAGAGGGAATGGACAATGTTACTATCCTTTTCCACACATTAACTTCAAGGAAGCACATCTTCTTCATGATAGAGAGTCTCCTATTTTGTCACTTTCATATATTACTAGTGGGAATTTTTTATTATAGAACTTGTCTTGTTTATTCCATTGATGGGCTTCCTTAAAATGCCCTAGGTCTTCATGAGCAAGGAAGTTCGATGCACATCCACTTAGATTTCTTTTTGAGCTTTCATAAACTTACTGCTCTAGTGCATCCGTTGCATGGCAATCCCTACTCCTTGCATTGACATAAATTGATGGGTATCTCCATAGACCATTGATTAGACTCGTTGATGTGAGAATTTCTCTTTTTTTGTCTTCTCCACACAACCTCCACCATCATATTCTATTCCACCTATAGTACTATATCCATGGCTCACGCTCATGTATTGCATTGAAGTCGAAAAAGCTTAGAACGTTAAAAGTATGAACCAATTTCTTGGCTTGTCATCGGGGTTGTGCATGATAAATACTTTGTGTGATGAATATAGAGCATGACAAGATTATATGATTTTGTAGATATAACTTTCTTTAGCCATGATATTTGAGAAGACATGATTGATTTTTAGTATGCTTGAAGTATTATTGTTTTTATGTCAATATTAAACTTTTGTTTTGAATATTATAATCTGAATATTCATACCACATAAAGAAATATTACATGATAAACATGTTACGTAGCATTCCACATCAAAAATTCTATTTTTATCATTTACATACTAGAGGGCGAGCAGGAATTAAGCCTTGGGATGCTTGATACATTTCCAACGCATCTATAATTTTTTACTGTTCCATGCTATTATATTATCCATCCTGGATGATTTATATGCATTTTTAGGCTATTTTATATCAATTTTTGGGACTGACCTATTAACATAGTGTGAAGTGCCAGTTGCTATTTTTCCTTGTTTTTGTCTTCTATAGAAAATCAATACCAAATGGAGTCCAAATGAAATGAAACTTTTCGAAACTTTGTCTTGGACCAAAAGACACCTAGGAAGCTTCAGGAGGAGTCTAGAAGAGCCACGGAAGGGCCACAATGTAACACCCCATATGTAAAGCTTCCCTTTTTGGCCAATATATCCACTTGATATTATTCCAATTCCATTTGGGCTCCATCATTTTTGCCTCTTTTGTTTTTATGTGTTTTTTTATTCATTGATATGCATTACTCACCACTTGTCATATTACATTTGTGCATCATTGTCATTTTTGCTTATGCCATCATGTGATGCATCATGTTCCTTGCCATGTTGTTGTGCATTGCCATCTTTGTGTTCTCATTATCACCAAGTGCATTGTCATAGTCATGCATGTTGTATTGTTGCATGCCCATGTGTGTCTCTTGCACCATCACATCTCCTTCCTCCCCTTTCCTCCATTTTTGCAAGTGCCATCTTTTCCCTCCTCCAGTAAAGCTCATTTTCTCCCCAATATTCTAACACCATGGCCTAAACCTCTCTGCCAAATTTCAGCTCATTTGGAGTTGTTTTGGTTAGGTTCAAAAATGCTCCAAGTTTGAATTTAATTCAAACTTATTTTATTTTTCTACCTCTAAAATTGCCCAAACTAATTTTATCAAATAGGGTATTAATCCAGGGTCATAAGGGTATTTGTATATTCCTCATACACCTCTCCTTCCACCCTGTGCTTTTCTCTTCGTATTTTCTGTTTGACGAAAATTAAAGAAAAAGGGAAAGGCAGCAGCAGCCTACCTGGGCCTCAGCCTGCCAGCGTGGCCCAGCTAGCCCGGAACCAGTAGCCAGCCTGCCCGCTTGGCCTCCCTATCGCTGCCTTTTCTCACCCGCGCACGCACACACCCCCTGCTAGCCCCTAGCCCCGTGGCCGCTTCGGACCCGCCTGTCAGCGTCTCCCTGCTCTCCCGCACCCAGCTTTTCTTCTTCCTTTTCCCCTCTGCTTCGTTGCCATGGCGCCACCATGGCCACAAAGGGCAGCCAGGGCCCCCGCGCCACAATAAAGCCAACCCCCAGCGCCTCTAGGGTTTTCCCTTCCCCTCTCCACACCATCGCCGATGTAGGTAATTGCCCACGCGCCCCTGCTTCCCCGATCCGCCATGGTCGAGACGAGCTCGTGCTCGTCGCCGGTGTAACATGTGTCGCGAGGTCCCCTACGTTGACCACGCGCTTTAGGACGCCTCCTCGACGTCCCCTTCACCGCTTCTTCCACTACTTCGCCGAGGGATCACCATGTCCCGCTCCTAGCGTCCTCCTCTGCCGCCTTCTTCCTCGGACAGGAATCGCGTCGGGTTCAGAGCTCCCTCGTGTTGTCTTTGGCTCATCTCCGTCGACCCCATCATGTCCTAGCTTGAGTTATGTATACTTGCTCCCCCTCTCTCTTCTCCTGCAGCATATCAGTCGGCGTAGACGTCGCTAGGGTCGGGTTCGCATCGCGCTTTCACTGCTCCAGCAATGTCTGAAAGCCTTAGCGTTCTTGCTGATCTACCACACCCGAGGCCTCTAGTAGATCGGCAGCCAACCCTCTGTTGCACGCACACGCTCGCCTCGCACCGCCACACCCCGACCGCTCCCCGTGCGCTCGGCTTTACCTCGTGTTGCCGTGCTCGCTTAAATGCTCGTCGTGGATGCCATGGCCTGAGCCGAGTCATGCTCGTGCTCGAGTGCCCCAACTCTCTGTTGCACGGGAGTGACCACACACACGCCCCCTGTCAATCCCGAGCGCCCGCCAGAGCTCCGATGCCCCGCCAGTCGTCGTCGTAGCTCGCCGGCGTCGTCGCTTTTCCTCTCTGGCATGAACTGGAAGCCATCTCCGTCTTGGGCTAGTTCAAAAGAGGCAGGATGCCCTCATTGCCACGAGCATGCACGTAGCCCGACTGGTTGCTGCTCATGCCCAGCACCAGGGAGACCTGGGTTCGAGTCCCAGGCACACCCTCCTAGGCCCACTGTCATATAGGCATGCACACAGCTCCCTCCTTTCCTGTTTTGTTTTTTTCTCTTTCTGTTTCTTTACCATTTGCGGAATATGCCAGATTTGGCATATGCCGAGGTTTCCATTTAGGGCAGTATTTTTCACTCAGAGCATTTGTGGGCATTTATCTACAGCAACATATACATGTTATATATCATTTCACACTAGAAAAATCTAACGAATCCATTTGTGGCATCCATTTCTTCATTTGAGCAAGTTTGCAGACATGCCATTTTACATTACATCGTTGTTTTGTCATTTTTTGTATTAAACTACAATCATGCTATGTGGTAACTTCGTATGTAAACATGGTCTTCATCATGCCTACTTGCTGCTAGAATTAATTGCATGCCATATTATTCATTGTAGTGAGTAAAACAAGCTTGCATACATGACTACTTATTGTTGTTTTGTCATGCTAGTTTATTTGACCAGGTATGAAATAGTTTATATCACTTGCTTCTATTTGCATGGAGCTAGCATCTTTTCCATGAGGTTTTAGTATAAGTTCAGTGAGGGAGTTTTATTAAGTACATTCAGTACTAGCATCTCATGCTCTTGTTTGCTATAATATGTTCCATGTTAACTTCAGTGAGGGAGTTTTATTAAGTCTGTGGATCTATTATCATTTGCAATCTTGCCATGATGCTTTGAGCATGTTCTAGTGGTTTCTATCAGTAGCTCAGTGTTCATATTTTGTAGTGATCTACATGTACTTCACTTCCATGCCTTTATTTATCATGCTGGAGTATTGTAGCATATTTTTATGTTGCATCTCAAGTGCCATGTTGCTGTTAATCTCATCTTTGCATTGTAATTGTTTTGCTCACCGTTTGAGTTGTGTGCATCCGTTCCTCGTGATCTTATATCAATTTCAACCGAAATCTCCCAATCTATCCAGTGGCATGCTTGGTGTGCCAAGATAGTGCCATGTTCATCTTTTCTCCTTCTAGAGTTCCCATATGCATTGCACATCATATCTTGCATTCCATGCCATGTCTTGCATCATGTTGCTCGCGCATTGCACCGTGATTGATTGTTGTTTCGTTGCTTGTGTTCTTGATTTGGGTAGAGCCAGGAGACAAGTTCATGTATGAGGACCTTGTCGAGTACATTTCCGATGAGCAAGCTTTTGTTCCCTCTAAGGAGAATTCAGGCAAGATGACCATTACCCCCAATATCACTTCTATCTTTGCTTGCTAGTTGTTCATTCTATCTCTATGTTGCGCTATCTACCACTTGTTTTATACAGCATCCCATGTTTCAATGAAAGCCTCTAACCCACCTTCCTAGCAAACCGTTTTTTGCTATATTACCGCTTTTGCTCAACCCCTCTTATAGCGTTGCTAGTTGTAGGTGCAGTGTAGGTTGTTCCATGTTGGAACATGGATATGTTGGGATATCACAATACCTCTTATTTAATTAATTCATCTATATACTTGGTAAAGAGTGGAAGGCTTGGCCTTTTGCTTGGTGTTTTGTTCCACTCTTGCCACCTTAGTTTCCGTCATACCAGTGTTATGTTCCTTGAATTTTGTGTCCCTAACACAGTGGGGGTTCATGGCCCCCCTTGACAGTTCGCTTTGAATAAAACTCTTCCAGCAAGGCCAAACTTTGGCTTTACCATTTGCCTACAAAAAACTAAAATTTTGCTAGGGAGTAATTAACATGAGGATTCTTAATCAACAACCCAGACCAGTACTCCTCATCAGTGATGGTCCAACCTGTCAACCGCCGGTGGCCGCCAGGGGAAACTCTGGATTGGCCTACCGGAAGTTTGGACAACCCGATCGTGGCGTGAGACAAGATACTCGTGGCTACTATCAGGGTGTCGGCACGTCGGGAGGTCTTACTGGTTTTGTTTTACCATTGTCCAAATGTCTTGTGCACCGGGATTCTGAGACTGATCGAAGGGTCCCGAGATGGAGGATTTTCTTCGCAGATCGTGAGCTTATCATGGGCTAAGTTGAGACACCCCTGCAGGGTTTAAACTTTCCAGAGCCGTGCCCATGGTTATGTGGCAGATGGGAGTTTTTAATATCCGGTTGTAGTGAACTTGAAGCTAATCTCATTAAAACACACCAACCACGTGTGTTACCATGATGGTCTCTTTTCAACGAGGTTCGGGAAGAGAACATGGTGGGGTTATGTTTGATTGTAAGTAGTCCAGGATCACTTCTTGATCATTACTAGATTAAGCCCGTTCGCGTAGCTTCTCATCTTGTTCTTACATTCGTAAGTTAGCCACCATACAATGCTTAGTGCTTGCTGCAAATCCACAATATATACATACCTTACCTTTAAGCTTTGATAGTCTTGCTACCGAGGGTGTTGAGATTGCTGAGTCCCCATGGCTCACAGATTACTACAAACACAGTTGCAGGTGCCATTGAGACTGATGTAGGTGATGCCACTGAGCTCAAGTGGGAGTTCGACAAAGACCTTGGTCGTTACTATGTTTCCTTTCTAGTGATCACTAGTTTAGCCCAGTAGGGTCGTTCGGGACTTAGCTTGGGCGGTTGTCTTTTATTCGTTTGATTTCGTCCGTAGCCGGATTCTGTGTTCATCTTGAATGATTGTATTATCTTGATGCTATTTGTGTGACATTGTGGTGATTGTAAGCCAAAGCTCCTACTCTATCTATTCAGTACATGTGATGCGCAAAGATACAAGCACTCCTGCGACCATACCAATATGCGCTTATGCCCCAAGTCGTGCCTCGACACGTGTGGAGTATAGTCCCATATTGGGCGTTACAACTTGGTAATCAGAGCCATACCAACTTAGGAGCCCCTGCTTGATCGAACTGCTGACGTTGTTGAGTCTAGAAGCAAAATAATTTTGAGTCTTAGGTATATATATATATCAGGGACTAGGATTCTTTTTACTCCTTATCCCATTCGTCACTCTAGTGAGGACTCCCAACGTAGATGTTTTGACTTCACTCTCCTCTTTTTCACTCAATTTGTTTAGGATCACGCGAGTATCTTGGGATCGTTCCGATATTATTGTGGTGAGAACATTGTTCTTGGTGCCTCCCGACATTTAGGGGTTGTGGCAGTGTCCTGGGGAATTGAGCTCCGAGGTGTTCTCGTCACACTTGTATGGTTGCAGTTTCGGTATACCATAGGTTGCCGACATCGAAAACTCCTCTATGCGTGTTAGTGGTGAGATAACCTCGACGCCACCTAGTACTAGGGAGGGAGTTCGAGAGTATTGCCACAACAAGCATAGCAGATGCTTTTCGAAGGTCTAAGGTGCACGATTTTCGGAGGTTTCTTGGTTATGTGTTGACGGATGGATACAGTTGGAGCATAGGGCTTGTTAGTTGTTTGAGATATTTGTGCTTCCATGTATCCCCAACACCAAATTGCATAATCATAAAGTTTCAGGAGTTAATAGGTGGGAATTCAAGTAGCTATTAGTTATCTTTCAGACAAATATTTTGTATGAGATTGGGGAATCTTTACCATATATTTGTTCCAGTTGTTACCTTGTTGTTTTATTCTTCAACATCCTTCAAAGTTGTTTCTCATTCAAATGGTCGTATCATATTAACTTTGGAATGCATTCGTTCAATCTATGTTTGGATGTTAATTGTGAAGACTACATTGCAAATATCTAGCCTTTGATTCAACTTATCTATCATTTCTATGGGGGTTCTAACGGATGTCATCTTCTTCAAGATGTCTCGCCCAACGCATCTGAACCCAGACCATAACAATGGAGAGCAGTCGAACCCTCCACCTCTGGAGGCATGGTAAGCTGTGATGGCGGCAAACAACGCCAATACTCAGATGCTTCTTCAACTCTTACAAGAGCGCAACCAAGGCCAAGGCAACCAAGGAAATCAAGGTCAAGGGCAATTCAACAATCTGCCTCAGCTTGCCACACTCAATCAGTTCCCCCAAATCAGCCAAAGATGTTCAACGCTTGTGTTGAGGCCATGGACGCTGATGATTGGCTCGTGGGCATCAACAAGCATTTTGAATATAGCAATGTCAGGCCTGAGGGCTACGTCAAGTTTGATTCTTTCCAGCTCAAGGATGAAGCAGCAGATTGGTATCAGCAGTTCAAAGACTCTAGAGGGGGTCGCGTGATTACTTGGACTCACTTCTGCCGGGACTTTCTAGCTCATCACATTCCAACAAGTGTTGTCGAGAACATGCGTGAACAATTCCGAAATCTGAAGCAAGGAAGCATGTCCGTGTATCAATACAAAATAAAGTTTCAGAATCTCGCTTGCTATGCAAGGCAAGATGTTTTTGATGAAAAGAGCATGATCTATTACTTTAGGGGTGGCCTCAAAGAGGATCTTCAGCTAGCTCTTATTCTTGTTGAGCCTACTCAGTTTGATCAGTTCTATAACATGGCTCTCAAGTAAGAGGCATCCCAACTCAATTGTGAGGCTTCAAAGAAGAGACTCGGGAATGTAGTCCACTCGCCTTCTTCCTCTCAAGTGGCCTGAAAGCAACAGAAGTTCTGGCTCCCTCCACCTCCTCCATTTCGCCCACCTTATCAGAAGAAGCATGAAGGTGGTCGTGGATCTTCCCACCCACCCAAAGCAAGCTATTAGAACAAGTCTCAGTCTCAGGCTACAAGGACAGGAGGTCCTCCTCCTCCACCTTTTGTCCACTTCAGAGGTCACTTGGCACAAGTGTAGTTTGAAAGGGCATTACCCCAACAAGTGCACCCAGAGGCGCCTTCCGCCTCCTCCACTAGTTAGGTCAGCAAGCAATGAAGTTGTGAAGCACAACCCAAAGTATGCAAAGGTGAACATGATGAATTCATCTCAAGAAGAGGACTCTTCAGAAGTGATCATGGGTAATCTCTTAGTTAATGACATTCCTGCAGAAGTATTATTCAATACTGTTGCATCGCATTGCTTCGTCTCAAGACCTTTTGCATCAAAGCATGAGTTTTTGTTCCAAGAGCTGCCTAGGTCTTTAACTGTGGTTTCACCGGGCTTGCAAATGAATTCTCGCTACATCATTCTGGATGTCTCCGTCAAGATGAACGATTATTCTTTTCTGGCTTTTCCAATTGTTCTCGGCAATTCCAATATTGATATATCCTCGGCATGGATTGGCTTTCTAAGCACAAGGCTTTTCTTGATTGTGCTGCCAAGGAGATTAAACTGACTCATCCGTCTAAAGATATGATTATCTTTGGGGCTCGTGATGACACCATTCGGTTGTTCTCTCTAAATAAGAAAGGCGAGATCAAGGCTATTTCTCAGATTCCAGTTGTTTGTGAGTATCAAGATGTCTTTCCAGAAGAGCTTCCGGGTATGCCCCCTCAGCGGCCAGTCGAGTTCGTTCTTGGTCTTGAGCCCTGTAGAGAACTAATTTGCAAGCTCCCTTACAAGCTTGGGCCAGAAGAGCTGAAAAAATTGAAGAAACAACTCGATGAACAAGAACGTCTGGGTCTCATCAGACCAAGTTCATCTCCATGGGGTTGTGGTGTTCTCTTTGTCCAGAAGAAGGATGGCATAGAATGACTTCACATCGATTACCGCCCATTGAATAAGAAGACAATCAAGAATAAGTATCCACTTCCCAATATCAATGAGTTATTCGAGCAGCTCAAAGGTGCAAAGGTGTTTTCCAAGCTTGACCTCCGTATGGGGTATCACCAAATTCACATTCGTGAAGAAGATATCCCAAAGACATCATTTAGAACGAGCTTTGGTTCTTATGAATATACTATCATGTCTTTTGGGCATGCCAATGCCCCTCCAACATTCTGTCGTATGATGGACTTCATCTTCAACCCCAACACCAATGAATTCGTCTCGGTGTATCTCGATGATATCCTGCTGTTCTCCAAGAATAAAATGGATCATGCTGAACATTTGCGATTGGTGCTCGACAAACTAAGAGTGTATCAATTCGACACAAAGTTCTCCAAATGTGACTTTTGGCTTGATGAAGTTCTTTACCAAGGGCATTTCTTCTAAACCAGAGAATGTTTCTACAATTGCGAACTGGGAGCCTCCTTAGAACGTCAAGCAGCCTCACAGTTTCCTCGGGCTTGCAAGTTATTGTAGAAGATTTGTCGACAACTTCTCAAAAATCGCAAAGCCTCTTTCCAACCTCCTCCGGAAGAATGTCAAGTACTCCTGGACTCATGAGTGTGACGTTCCTTCAATACTCTCAAAGAGAAACTCGTCACATTTTCGGTCCTAGGTCCTCTTGATGTGTCCAAGCCCTACCAAGTTTTTTGTGATGCTTTGTTTCAAGGTCCTGGTGTTGTTCTGATGAAAGAATGAAAGTTGTAGCTTACACTTCTCGTTAGTTGAAGCCAAATGAGAAGAACTGCCCCACACACGATCTTGAGTTGGCGGCAGTTTTCCATGCATTGATCACATAGAGGCATATCTTTTTGGGCAGGAGAGTGGACATTTTCACCGATCACAAAGCCTCGAATATATCTTCACTCAACCCAACCTCATCCTGCGGCAAATTCGTTGGGTCAAAATGATCAAAGAGTACAATCCAAGCATTGAATATACTCTAGGCAAGGTGAATGTGATGGCAGATGTGGAAGGCAGAAAGGCATATTGCAACAGCTTAATTCTCAAGCCATTTCATCCTGATCTTTGTGAAGCATTCTGCAAGCTCCACCTCCAAGTTGTTCCTCAAGGTTTTCTTGCCAACCTTCAAGTCACTCCAACTTTTGAAGACCAAATTTGTTGTAACATCCCGGATGTAACTTACCATATTTGTAACTCTGACTTTGCCTTTTCCGGCTTTAAGTTATGAGATTCCCTTCGTGGTTGGGTTTTTGTCTTTGTTTTGCATTTTTTTCATGTCATGCATTTCATATCATGTCATCATGTGCATCTCATTTGCATACGTGTTTGTCTCATGCATCCGAGCATTTTCCCCGTTGTCCATTTTGCAATCCGACACTCCTATGTCCTTTGGTGTCCCCCTTTGTCTCTTTTCGTGAACGGGTGTTAAACAATCTCGGAATGGACCGAGATTTGCCAAGCGGCCTTGGTACGCCACCGGTAGACCGCCTCTCAAATTTTGTGTCATTTGGAGTCCGTTTGATACTCCCACGGTTAACCGGGGAACCATAAAGGCCTCGTGTGTGTTGCAGCCCAACACCCCTCCAAAATGGCCCAATAACCCTTCCAAACCACTCCCATGTCCTCCGCCGTTGGATCACGATCACGTGGTCGAAAACTACACTTCATTTGGACACTCCTACCTTGTTCTAGGTATAAATACGTGCACCCCCTCCTCCAAATCCGGGTCCCGAAACCCTAGCCCCGCTCCCTCTCCGCCGCCGGACGCATCCGGTCTGGCCGGACAAATCGTGCCGCCTGCCACGTGTCCACCGCTGCCTTCTGCGCCGCCTGCCACGTGTCCACCGCTGCCTTCTGCGCCGCCGGCCCGTCTCCCCACCACCCGCGCCACCCGCACTTGCCGCCTCCGCCGCTCCAGCTCGACGCCGGAGCTCCCCGCCGCCGCGCACCACCTCCCTCCGCCTCGACCCCTATCAGATCCGGCTGGAGCAGATCTTCCCCCCGCCGGATCTCACCTCTCTAGCCACCGCGGGACGAAATCTGGCGAGCCGGCCTCGCCTCAACATACGTGCAAGACGAAACCCTAGATCTGGGAATTTGGGAGGTCTATTTTTCCCAAGTCATTCCCCCTCATATTTTATTGCTCTGTTCAACGCATCATAACTTCATCACCGTAGCTCCGTTTCATGCGCATAATATATCAAAATGTTCATCATGATGTGCTCTTCATTTTGTTCCATTGTGACATGCTTGTTTGAGTTCATATGTATGCCCAAATCATTGATGCAAGAGTGCTATAATATGTTTGCTCCTGTTACTTAGCAGATTATGAGGATTTGTCATTTTTGTCACATTTGTTGTGTGCTTCATATGAACATGAGATCTACATGTGTTTTGGTCTATGTCATTTACAGGGGTGTATGCCATGTATTTTTGGCATCTTTGCGGTGACTAGCACAAGCATGGAAAGTATCCTTCGTGATATTGCTAATTTCAGGGACTTAGGATTATGCTAAGTCCTTGTTCTGCTATTATTTTTATGCCATGTAAACTAGATGCTACAGTGAGATCCATGCTTGTTTTGAGTTGCTTAAGGATGATTTGGACATATGGTTATGCTCTATCCATCCATGCCCCTGTTTGCAATTATGGAGTGCCCTAGCATGTTTACATGTTAATCAATTTTGCCATGGTTGTTGTAGTTGATCCATGCATGCTATGCACTTTATCTTGCCATGGTGAGCTTCATGAACATGTATTCTTGCTGTAGGTATGCTTGTCTTGTCATGAAATGCCTTGTGTTGAGTAAATCGAGCTCGGAAAGATGCCTTCATAACTCTGTTTTTGCCATGCTTAGTTTTCTGCTAAGTCTGAATCTATTTATAAAACTTGCTATGTTTACATGGGTGCCATCTTATCTTCTATGCCTTTTTGGCTCATGTTCAGTAAGGGACTTTTGTTCTATGCATTTAGTAGATGATGCCATGCCTTTGTTTTCTATGGTCTGCTCCTGTAGCATGTTGTAAGCTTGCTCTAAACATTGCTTCCTGATGTTATTCCTGACATGTTAGTATTTTCACAAAGTCTGTGATGCTGATATCTTTTGCACTTTTGCCATGCTTGTATGAATCTACTTTTGTGTGATTTAGCCGTAGCTCAGTGTTCATCTTTTGTTAATCATCTTGAGTAGATCACTGCCATGTGCTTTGTTGCTATGTTGGAGTGTAGTAGCTTAGTTTCTTGTTGCATTCTAGATGGCATCGTGCTGTTAATCGCAGAATTGTGCCATTCTTGTTATGCTTGCCATTTGCAAACCGTGCATCTGATTCCGATGATCTTTATATTGTTTTCGACTGAAATCAACTCATCTTTCCAGCGTCACACTTGGTTTGACAAGTTGATTCCTTGTTCAATCTTTCCCTTCTAGAGCACGCATATGCATTGCATATCACATCCCGCATGTCATGCCATGTTTTGCATCATGTTGCTTGTGCATTGCACTGTGATTGATTGTTGGTCCTTTGCTTGTGTTCTTGCTTTGGGTAGAGCCGGGAGACGAGTACGTGATCGAGGAACCCGTTCAGTACGCTTATGAGGATCAAGCTTTCATCAACTCTGAGAACTTTGCAGGCAAGATGACCATACCCTTGAAATCACTTCTATCTTTGCTTGCTAGTTGTTTGCTCTATTGCTATGCTGCGGTACCTACCACTTGCTATATCATTCCTCCCATATTGCCATGTCAAGCCTCTAACCCACCTTTCCTAGCAAACCGTTGTTTGGCTATGTTACCGCTTTGCTCAGCCCCTCTTATAGTGTTGGTAGTTGCAGGTGAAGATGGAGTTTGTTCCTTGTTGGAACATGGTTATTGTTGGGAGATAATTATTACATCTCGTTTACTTTGATGCATCTATATACTTGGTAAAGGGTTGAAGTCTCGGCCTTATGCCTGGTGTTTTGTTCCACTCTTGCCGCCCTAGTTTTCCGTCATACCGGTGTTATGTTCCTTGATGTTGCGTTCCTTACGCGGTTGGGTGTTATGGGAACCCCTTGACAGTTCGCCTTGAATAAAACTCCTCCAGCAAGGCCCAACCTTGGTTTTACCATTTGCCTACCTATCACCATATACCGTCCCTTGGGTTCGGCAGATTCAAGGGTCATCTTTATTTTAAGCCCCCGGGGCCAGTGCTCCTCTGAATGTTGGTCTGAACTAGAGTCCTTTGCAGCGCCACCTCGGGGAAACTCGAGGTTTGGTTTTAGTTGTACGGAGTGCTCATCCGGTGTGCCCTGAGAACGAGATACGTGCGACTCTTATCGGGATTTGTCGGCACATCGAGTGGCTTTGCTGGTCTTGTTTTACCATTATCGAAATGTCTTGTAACCGGGATTCCGAATCTAATCAGGTCTTCCTGGGAGAAGGAATATCCTTCGTTGACCATGGGGGCTTGTGATGGGCTAAGTTGGGACACCCCTGCAGGGTTTTGAACTTTCGAAAGCCGTGCCCACGGTTATGGGCAGATGGGAATTTGTTTATGTCTGGTTGTAGATAACTTGACACATAAATTAATTAAAATGAATCAACCACATGTGTAGCCGTGATGGTCTCTTTTCGGCGGAGTCCGGGAAGAGAACACGGTCTCGTTTTATGCTTGAACTTAAGTAGTTTTAGGATCACTTCTTGATCACTTGTTACCTTATCGACTGTGCTTTGCTTCTCTTCTCGCTCTCTTTTGCGTAAGTCAGCCACCATATATGCTAGTGCTTGCTGCAGATCCACCTCACTACCCTTTTCCTACCTTTAAGCTTAAATAGTCTTGATCGCGAGGGTGTGAGATTGTTGAGTCCCTGTAACTCACAAATACTTCCAAGACAGATGCAGGTGCCGATGATGCCAGTGCAGGGGACACTACCGAACTCAAGTGGGAGTTCGACGAGGATTCAGGCTGTTACTATGTTTCTTTTCCGGATGATCAGTAGAGGAGTCCAGTCGGGGCGATCAGGGATCTAGCATTTGGGGTTGTCTTTCTTTATTTGGTTCTGTAGTCGGACCTTGATTGTATTCTTGGATGATGTATGATATATTTATGTATTCTGTGAAGTGGCGATTGTAAGCCAACTCTTTATCCCTTTCTTATTCAGTACATGGGATGTGTAAAGATTACCGCTCTTGCGACATGCCTACCATGCGGTTATGCCTCTATGTCATGCCCCGACATGTGGGAGATATAGCCGGATCGTGGTTGTTACATTCGTGAGGCACAACTCCTTGATACCATGGTGAAGAAGGTGAAACATGGTGTTGCCAAGGGCTTACCCAAATACAAGTGCAATTGCATTGATGACAAAGACACATTATTCTTCGAGGACAGGCTAGTGGTTCCTAAGGGTGATCTAAGGAAGGTCATAATGAACGAAGCACACAATTCTCTTGTTTCCATCCATCCAGGCAGTTTGAAGTTGTACGATGACCTCAAGTAGTTGTTCTGGTGGACACGAATGAAGTGAGAGATTTCTCAATTCATGAATGAATGTGATGTCTATCGAAGGGTGAAAGCAGAACATCAGTGACCAGCAGGTCTCCTCCAACCTCTTGCTATTCTAGAATGGAAGTTTGATCATATCGAGATGGACTTTGTCACTGGCTTTCCCAAGTCAAATGAGGGAATGATGCTATCTTCGTTCTCATTGACAAGCTTACAAAAGTGGCTCATTTCCTTCCAGTCAAAGAATCTATCATGGCAGCTCAGTTGGCAGAGCTATACACCTCCAGAATTGTCTCGTTGCACAGGATTCCTCAATTGTCCTCAGCCCGTGGAAGCATTTTCACTTCCAAGTGCTGGTACTCCTTCCAGAAGGCCATGGGCACCAAGATTCATTTCAGCACGGCCTTTCATCCTCAAACAAGTGGCCAAGTTGAAAGAGTCAATCAAATCTTCGAAGACATGCTCAGATCTTGTGTCATCTCTTTCAGTATGAAGTGGGAAGATTGCCTCCCATATGCTGAGTTCTCCTACAACACCAGCTATCAAGCAAGTTCAGGCAAGGCCCCTTTTGAAATCCAATATGGCAGAAAGTGCCGTACTCCTCTCAACTGGTCTGAGACTGGTGAACGCCAACTTCTTGGCAATGACTTGATCACAGAAGCTGAAGAAATATGCAAAGTCGTCTGTGAAAATCTCAAAGCCGCACAATCACGCCAGAAGATTTACTATGATAGACAGCACCATGACTTGGCTTTTGAGATTGGAGACCATGTCGATCTCCGAGTCTCTCAAATGAAAGGAACTCAACGCTTTGGTATCAAAGGGAAGCTTTCCCCAAGATATGTGGGTCCTTTCAAGATCATTGGCAAAAGAGGCGACCTTGCCTATCAACTTGAGCTCCCTTCCAACTTCTCAAATGTGCATGATGAGTTTCATGTGTCACAACTTTGCAAGTGCTTCAAAATGCCCGAACGCACTTTCAACTTCGAAGAGATTGATCTCCAATAGGACTTGTCTTATCATGAGCATCCCATTGACATTCCTGAAGAAACTGAGTGCAAAACTCGCAACAAGTCGTTCAAGTTCCTGAAAGTTAAGTGGCCTCACCATTCTGACTGAGAAGCTACTTGGGAGCGCGAGGAGCACCTCCGTTCCGAATATCAGGAGTTCTTTCAGTCCTAGATCTCGTGACGACATCTTTTTGTAGTGGAGGAGATTTGTAACACCCCATATGTAAAACTTCCCTTTATGGGCAATATATCCACTTGATCTTATTCCAATTTGGGCTCCATCGTTTTGGCCTCTTTTGTTTTTATGTGTTGTTTTATTAATTGCTATGCATTACTCACCACTTGTCATATTGCATTTGTGCATCATTGTCATTTTTGCTTATGCCATCATGTAATGCATCATGTTCCTTGTCATGTTTTTGTGCATTGTAATCTTTGCGTTCTCATTATGACCATGTGCATGGTCATAGTCATGCATGTTGTATTGTTGCATGCCCATGTGTGTCTCTTGCACCATCACTTCTCCTTCCTCCCCTTTCCTCCATTTTTGCAAGTGCCATCTTTTCCCTCCTCCATAAATGTTCATTTTTCTCCCCAATATTATAACACCATGGACTAAACCTCTCTCCCAAATTTCAGCTCATTTTTTGTTGTTTTGGTTAGGTTAAAAAATGCTCCATGTTTGAATTTAATTCAAACTTGTTTTATTTTTCTACCTCTAAAATTGTCCAAACCAATTTATCAAATAGGATATTAATCCAGGGTCATGAAGGTATTTTTATATTCATCATACACCTCTCCTTCCACCTTGTGCTTTGCTCTTTGCTTTCTGTTTGAAGAAAATTAAAGAAAAAGGGAAAGACATCAGCAGCCTACCTAGGCCTCGGCCTCCCAGCGCGGCCCAGCTCGCTCGACACCAGTGCGCCAGCCAGCCAGCGCGGCCTCCCTCTCGCTGCATTTTCTCACCCGCGTGCGCACACCCCTGGTAGCCCTTCGCCACGTGGCCGCGTCGGACCCGCCTGTCTGCATCTCCCTGCTCTCCCACACCCACCTTTTCTTCTTCCTTTTCCCCTCTGCATTGTTGCCATGGCACCACCATGGCTACAAGGGCAGCCTTAGCGCCTGTGGTGCTATAAAGCCAACCCCCAGCGCCTCTAGGATTTCCCCCTTCCCCTCTCCGCGCCACCGCCGCTCCAGGTAGTTGCCCACGTGCCCCTTATTCCCCGATTCGCCATGGCCGAGACGAGCTCGTGCTTGTCTCCAGCGTAACACATGTCGCCGGGTCCCCTACGTCGGCCACGCACTCTAGAACGCCTTCCCGACGTCCTCTTCGCCTCTTCTTCCACTACTTCGCCGAGGGATCGCCAAGTCCCGCTCCCGGCGTCCTCCTCTGCCGCCTTCTTCCTCGGATAGGAATCGCATAGCGTTGAGAGCTCCCTTGTGTCGTCTCCGGCTCATCTTCGTTGACCCCATCGTGTCCTAGGGTGAGTTAGGTATACCTGCTCCCCCTCTCTCTTCTCCTGCTGCAAATCAGTCGCCGTAGACATCGCTAGGGTCGGGTTCGCGTCATGCTCTCGCTGCTTCGGCAAAGTCTGAAAGCCTTAGAGTTCTTGCTGGTCCGCTGGACCCCGTTGTCGGTGTTAAAACCGGCAGATCTCGGGTAGGGGGTCCGAAACTATGAGTCTAAGGATCGATGGTAATAGGAGGCAAGGGACACAGTGTTTACCCAGGTTCGGGCCCTCTTGATGGAGGTAATACCCTATGTCTTACGGGATTGACTTTGATGAGTATAGGGGTTACAAGAGTTGATCTACCCCGAGATCATAATGGCTAAACCCTAGATGTCTATTCTATATGATTATGATTGTGATTGTCTCTACGGACTAAACCCTCCAGTTTATATAGACACCGGAGGGGGCTAGGGTTGTACATAGTTGGTTTACAGAAAAAGGAATCTTCATATCCGCACGCCAAGCTTGCCTTCCACGCTAAGGAGAGTCCCATTCGGACACATTGAAAAGACTTCCATCTTGTATCTTCACAACACATCAGTCCGGCCCATGTCACATACCCCGGACGCCCGAGGACCCCTAATCCAGGACTCCCTAAGTAGCCCCCGAACCAGTCTTCAATGACGACGTGTCTGGCGCGCAAGTTGTCTTCGGCATTTCAAGGCGGGTTCTTCCACCGAATACTTCAAAGCGTCTGAGCCGAGGGGCAATATTCGGCCTTTACATCTCTGACCTTAGTAAGGTGAATTCTTCGAACAACTCAGATTTTATTAAATGTCATACCCTTCGGCTTCTGTGCTTTCGCCGCCTTAGCTTCCACATGGCAAACGAATACGAAGGGCCCAAATGTTTTTGCAGATAGCCCCTCGACATCATACAAAAGGTGTCTATTTAAGGAGATCAAATCTCAAATGCCATTTGACACCAGGCAAAAAATCCTTCGAACTTGCTTCAAGGAACCACACAATCATGGCCAGCGCTCCTAGTTCTTCCTCCCGCCCCCACGGCCCTCAAAAAGGCGATTGGGAGAGCTTCTCCATATCACATGCCTAGCTGAACAAGCTCCAGGTGCAGGGTTATCTCCCACCCGCGAATCTATTTCCCGTTCAGGCTGGATTAACCAACTTTACTGGCGAAGCCTTGGCGGAAAATTTCCCGAATCCCTCAAAAGGGGAGAGAGTGTCCTTCATGTCTTTTCTTTTGAGAGGCGTTGGATTTCCAATCCATCCTTTCCTCCGAGGTCTCCTGGAGTACTATGGCCTTCAACTGCACAATATCACGCTGGGCTCCATTCTGATAATCATGGGTTTTGTCCCTCTTTGCGAGCTGTTCCTTGGCTGCGAGGCCCATTTTGAGCTATGGAGGAAGCTTTTCTGCCTCGTACCTCGCTCCCAAAAGGGATCCATATTCGAGGTGGGCGGTGCCAAAGTATGGCGCATAGCCGGAACAGGATAACTGTCCGGCACTCCGAAGAAGGCATCCGAGGAGTGGCCCTCGGAGTGGTTCTATATTGAAGACGTCGTTCTTTCAGACCCAATCCGATGCGGCCTACCTGAATTTTCCAATAGCCCGTTAAAGAAATGCCACAGCTGGCGCCCCCGGAGCCTCGAGGAGGAAGACAGTGCGGAAGTAAAGAAGTTAATGGACAAGATAAGGGTACTTGCCTAGTCTGGACTGTCCATAATTGAAGCCATGGCAATTTCCATAACGCGCGGTGTCCAACCACTCCAATCTAGAGGACTCCCCATGTGGAACTACAACGGGGAGTATGATACATCCCGCTATGGGCGCAAGGGTCCGGATAACTTCACCGCCCTGGCCGCCATGTTAGTTGATCTCTATAAAGGGGAGAAAGAAGAATTCACTCGCCTCAAGTGCCGAGATGGCTTTTCCATGTACAACCCCCTAGCCGGGTAAGCTTTCAATCCAACACCTCACTTTATCTTCCTACTAAGTCATAATTAGTCAATCTTAACGCGACCATTTTAACCAGGAATGGAGAAAGGCTACTGCGGGGATCTATAGCCCCCCTCCGCAGCTAGAGGACCATAATCTGGACTTGGATCCCTGATTCGAGGAGGATCTGGCTATATCCGTGGAGCTCAAGTAGGGGGTCTTTTATCAGGCGAGCTATGATGGCACAGAAGTGGCCATCGAAGCCGATTACCTTGGCCTTCTTCTGTCTTCCCATGTAAGTGCCCATGAAGCATCTCTTCCAAAAGAGTCTTCCCATTGTGCCTCACCTGCTGCACTATGTCGTGCTTTGAAGGGGCGGCGCTCGTCTCGCCACGCCACATCGGGATCGTCCCTTGAAAAGGGTATGCCGACACAAGGCGGATCTTCGAAAAGAAACGTGGCCGACGATTCTTCTAAGCTCCGTCCTTCATCAAAAAGGTACGGCTTTTGATACGCCTTGTAGTAAACATACCGAACTATGACGTTTTTCTCCACCCCCATATTTCAATAAGAGCACTCACCGGACTATATCTGGAGACCTCGTCGGACACACATCCATCAGTCCGACCCCGGACCCTACCTCTAGGGCTGGAGTAGATACGGTTTCCATGTCGGGCTGTCCTCTCTCCGACGATTCGGATAATGTATCCGTTACCAACTCCGAGGTCGAGAGTTCCATGAACCATCGGCGCTGGAGGGCCGCCATGAGAGATCCTACCTTTACTAAAGAGGCATTTAATGCCTTTATTTTGGTGGATGCATACATCCGAGCTGCTCGGGATGGGCTTGCTGGGGCCATTCGCCATCTTTCAAAGGATATGCTAGTAAGATCATTTTGTGTAGATTTAATATCCATATACCAGTAGCCCCCGAGACTTGAAAACAGTTGAAGCAACTGATTTTAAGGATTGATCAGGTAATCATGGAGAAGAACAGCGTGGTATCTCGGGAGCTGGAGCAGTGTCGGACGCAGCTGACTACTGCTACTGCTCAACTGGAGAAGTCCAAGGAGGCACCGATTGGTAATGTTCCCTTCTGTCCAGAAAAATAATCATGTGCCAGTCATGTGTATGCAAATGAGCACAATTTCATTTTGCAATGGCAGGATCGACGATGCAGCTGGAAGAGAAACTAAAGGCCGCGTAGGCAGACAAAGAACATGCCGAAAGGCAAGAGGCCGCTGGTCAACATGTACTAATATGGACCAGGGACGAGAAGAACAAGCTGCAGGACGCCAACACCCAGCTCGGCGGAGAGCTGAAAGATGTGCGATCCCAATTAGCAGACGCCTTGAAGGAGAACAAAAATCTGAGAGGCGACATATTCAATATGCCTTTTAACTTATTGTCGTATAGTTCACTGATGTGAATCCTAACAAGTTTTATGTATGTAGGTATGTTGACTGGGTGGCCTGAAGAAGAGGTGTCCGAATTTCAAGGTGGCCTGCTACAAGAGCTGTCCAAGGTGCATGAGCGAGCACAAATGGCGATGAGAAGCATTGTTAAGGCTTTATGGCCAGCTGATTCTCCTCCAGGAAGTATGGAGGACCTTGTGAATTTATTCAAGGGAGCTCATCGCCGTTTTGGGCTATGGAAGATATCGGCATGCCGAGAAGGTGCTCGGGAATCCTGGGCCATGGTAAAAACATGGTACACCGGACTTGATCCCAATCATATGGCCTGGGTCGGACCTCGAGGATCCGACAGACAGGAAATTCCGGTGAGCCTGGTGTATGACCAAGTGAAGGTGGCCGCCAAGTTCTCCCAACAAGATTGTAAACTAGACAACCTGTTAGAGGGTCTAGAGGAATAAGAAGTTTTTTAGTCTAAGTAGCAATATACTTTAGTCAACAAACTTGTCTCTAGCCGAATTTGTAAAACGATTGTCATGGTAGACTTTCTACTTTGACCTCCTAAAAACCTAGGTTAGGAGTGTTTCCGAATACCATACCATAGGTAAACACAAAAGTATGTTCGGAAACTATGCAGTCCGGTCATCGTTGCTTGAACAGACAAGTTGTATTCAAGGAGTTATCTTGTATTACATTTGATTGTAAGAAACATCTTCCAGAGAGAACAATTTCGTTAAGGGTTCCTTTCCATGGGGTAGTATGCGGTTTTTTGTGCATACCGAAGCTGTGATGCTGAAAAATCACAATACATGTTTATACTCTGGTGTTTGGTAGTGCCACAAGGGCAGTTTGTATTTCACTCACCGACCAATCATTCTCTTAAGAACGATAGCTTTCGGCTTCACCCGTCTTAGGTACATGTCCGGATGACCCGGCTGTGACAATCGTAGAGATGCCCCCTTTATGCCCTAGCCTAACAAGTGGGAACGTAGGGTATAAGCACAGGAGCCAAGCAACCCAGCTTGGCAAAAACTTAAGTCATAAAGGTGCATATAATGAAAGACATATATGGATAGATGACACATATATATGGTGAGCTTGATGCTCGAAAAATAATAACAAGAATAAGCTTCTTGTGAAAGGAAGCCCCCGGGTATTGTTGGGTAAGTACATTTGAGGATGTCTACCCTTTAGGTGTGCGGTTTATCAGAACACAAGCTAGAAGTTGTATAGAAACAAGGAAAAAAGGAAAAACTATAAAAGGACAAAAAACAGAACGAGAAAAAAGGTATATGTGCGGACTTAGGCGTAGTATCTTCGGAGCCTTGGGGCATTCCACTAGTTTGGCTCCAAGCAATTGTCTGAAGAATTACGGAGACGATGGGGTCCTCTACTGGGAACTTCATCTATAATGAAGTGAGCCTCCCATTTGGGCTTGAGCTTGTCCTTTTTCTTTTCTGGTAGGCGTAAAACTAGTTCCCCAACATTGTAGGTCTTTGCCCGTACTTCTCTTCTTTGGTATCGCCGAGCCTGCTGTTGAGAGAATGCGGAACGGACCTTCGCGACATCACGCTCCTCCTCCAGGCCGTCCAGGTCGTCCTGCCAATCGAGCTCGTCTTCTCTCTCTTCATACATGCGCACTCGAGGTGAGTCATAAATAATGTCGCAAGGCAAGACTGCCTCTGCACCGTACACCATGAAAAAGGGTGTATATCAGGTTGTGTGACTGGGCGTGGTCCGCAGCCCCCGGAGTACAGAATCAAGTTCCTCTACCCGGTGTTTGTCTGATTCTTGCAAAGATCTCACTAGTCTGGGTTTGATGCCACTCATTATCATGCCGTTAGCCCGTTCGACCTGACCGTTTGTCTAAGGGTGGTATACGGAGGCGTAATCAAGCTTGATACCCAAGTTGGCGCACCAAGTTTTCACCTCGTCAACTGTAAACTTAGAGCCATTGTCAGTAATAATACTATGCGGGGCACCGTAACCTTGTACGACGCCGGATATGAAGTCTATCACCAGTCCGACTTCAGCCGTTTTAACTAGTGTGGCTACTATCCACTTAGTGAACTTGTCGACTATTACCAACAAGTATTTCTTCTTATGCCTTCCCCCTTTAAGAGGTCCGACCATGTCGAGCCCCCAGACCACAAAGGGCCAAGTAATGGGGATTGTTCGGAGGGCAGTCGGTAGTATATTGCTTTGGTTAGAGAAAAGATGGCATCCAACGCAGCGCTGCACGAGGTCTTATGCATCTGACCGGGCTATAGGCCAAAAGAAACCCGTGCGGAAGGCTTTACTTAAAAGGGCCCAGGCTGCGACATGATGGCCGCCAAGACCAACATGTATTTCAGCCAAGAGCTATCGTCCCTCGTCCTTGGACATACATCGTTAAAGGACCCCGGTAGTACTTTTATTGTACTGTTCTCCTTCATGAACTTTGTAGGCTTTCAAACGATGAACGATGCGACGGGCCTCATTCTGATCCTCGGGGAGCTCATTCCTAGTGAGGTAGGCGAGGAAAGGCTCGATCCATGGGGTAGTTACAGCCATTATTTCATGGGCCGATGGTGTTATTTCGGTGCCTGAGCCACGGATGATATTGGGACTGTGTTCGGAATCGAGGGGTATGATTGGCTCCCGGTCGGTGCCTGAGTTCTCGTCCTACCACACCACGGATGTCTTGAAGAGCCTTTCCACAAAGGTGTTAGGCGGGACGGGGTCGCGTTTAACGCCTATGCGAGCAAGGATGTCCGTGGCTTGATTACTTTGAGACCCTCAAACCGAGCTGATATTTCGAGTACGGCATTGCGGTAATCCGCCATCTTCGGATCTTTTGCGTCGAAGTCTCCGTTTATTTGGGATATTGCAAGGTTCAAATCCCTGCGCACCTCAAGGCGTTGTATGCCCATGGACATAGCCATCTGGAGACCATGCAATAGGGCCTCGTATTCAGCTGCATTGTTAGAGTCTGTATACAGTATTTGGAGCACGTAAAGAACTGCGTCTCCTATGGGGGATGTCAAGACGACACTAGCCCCCAGTCGAGCTAACATTTTAGAGCCATCAAAGTGCATCACTGTAACACCCCGGATGTGATTTACCCAATATGTACTCCAACTCTTGCCGTTTTCGGCCTTAAGTTATTTTATTTTCTCGGGTTCGGGTTTTTGTCTCTGTGTGTTGTTGTCGTTGTCATGCATCTTATATCATGTCATCATGTGCATTCGAGCATTTTCCCCGTTGTCCTTTTTGCATTCCGGTGCTTCGTTCTCCTCCGGTGGTCAATTCTACCTTTCTTTCGTGTGTGGGGATTAAACACTTTCGGATTGGACCGAGACTTGCCAAGCGGCCTTGGTTTACTACCGGTAGACCGCCTGTCATGTTTCGTATCATTTGGATTTCGTTTGATACTCCAACGGTTAACCGAGGGACCGAAAAGGCCTCGTGTGTGTTGCAGCCCAACACCCTTCCAATTTGGCCCAAAACCCACCAAAACCTTCTCCATCATCTAGAGCATTCGATCACGATCGCGTGGCCGAAAACGGCACCTCATTTGGACTCTCCTAGCTCCCTCTATGCCTATAAATAGAACCCCTCCGAATCCGGATCTTCTTCTCCCCCGAAAACCCTAAAATTCTAACCGCCGCCGCCGGACACGTCCGACCCACCACCGGACATCACCGCCGCCCCAACTGCAGCGCGCCACGTGGCGAGCCGCGCCCACATCGCCACCTCAGCCACGCGCGGCCCGCCCGGCCCGCGTAAGGCCCCCGCGGCCCAGAGCGGCGCGCCGCCGCCCGACTCCTTCCTCCTCCCACG
>NC_041386.1:365923334-366028350 GCF_002162155.2 Triticum dicoccoides | reverse complement strand
AGCCGTGCCTCCGCCGCCCTTCGCGAACTCCGACCGCCCGAGGCGCCCGGGAGCCGCCGGCCACCACCGACGCCGTCCGACCCCGCGCCAACGCCGGCGAGCACCGCGGCCACTCCGGCCATCCCCGCCCCCGTGCCTACCTCCTCCTCCGTCGGCCGACTCCAACGCCGGCGAGTAGTCTGGCCATCCTCAGAGTTCGTGCCGCTGCTACAGTGGATCTGGATCTGAGATCCAAAATGAGGGTTGACTTTTCCCTAACCCTAATTCATTTGCTCATGTTCATCGTGTCGTAACTCCTCATCCGTAGCTCCGTTTTGGGCATATAGCATATCAAAATGTTCTTCTCAGAGATTACATCATTTCATCTCATTGCATCATTTTCATTTGAGTTCATCTTGATGACCGAAATGCTGTTAGAAGAGTGCTACTTGAGATAATTGTCAGATCTGCTGCTCCATTTAGATATTTGTCATTTTTGCCATGATTATTGTGTGCATGATATGCCCATGAGCTCTACATATGTTTTGTTAAGGGTTTTTCCATCTTTCCAGAGGTGCAACCCATGTATTTTTGTGATGTGTGTGGTGACTAGCACGAGCTTGCAAAGTGAGGCATTTGCTAATGCTGATTTCAGGGACTTGGCATTTCCACTAAGTCCTTGGTCTGTTTATCTCATATGGCCATATGTTCATGTTGTTTCCTAGTGATCCATGCCTCTTTTGAGGATGATCAGTAAGGATGATTTTTTAATCTTGTAGTTATATATCCATCCATGTCTTTGTTTGCAATTATGGAGCAGCCTAGCTTGAGTCAATCGAGCTCTACTTTTGCTATTTTGTGAATCTGGGCAGATTGTCTACTTGTTAGCGATTTTGCCGAGGATGTTGTAGTTGATCCGTGCATGCTATGTTATTGTTCTTGCCATGTCTAGCTTGCATTTTGTGTATTCTTGATGGGTGTATGCTTAGATTGTCATGACATGCTCTGTAGTGAGTGCGTCGAGCTCGTTTACATGCCTACTTGATATCTGTTTCAGCATGTTCCAATTTTCACAAAGTCTGTGATCTGATTATGTTTTTGCCATGTTCACATGCTTGCAAATGTACTTTCTGATCCCTTTTGGCTCAAGGTCACTAAGGGACTTTTGTTAATCTCTTTGAGTAGCTCCATGCCATGCTTTAAATTGCCATGTTCAGGTCCTATAGAATATAGTTTTCATGCTCCGAAGAGTGCTATCTGATCTGAAATTCCAGACAAGTGTTAATTTCACTAAGTCTGAAATCTGTTTGTCAAATGCTTTTTTGGCCATGCTTGTTTGAACCTGTTAATGGACGAATTGGCCGTAGCTCAGTGCTAGACTTTTGTTAAGCATCATGAATGGTTTCCTGCCATGTATTTTGATGCCATGTTTGGGTGTTGTAGCATGTTCATCTTGTTGCATTTAGATGGTTACTTGTTGTAAATCGCAGAACGTGGCCATATTTGTATTGCTTGCCATTTCCAAACCGTAACTCCGATTCCGGCGTCCTTTATATCGTTTTCAAGCGTTTTCATCTCATCTTTCCAGTGGCACACTTGGAATTCCATGTTGAGGCCAGGTTCATGCTTTCCTTGTCACATCTTGCATATGCATCCCGCATCGCATCCCGCATAGCATACCATCCTTGCATCATATTGTTTGAGCTTTGCACGTGGTTGATTGTGTTCCGTTTGCTTGTTTGTCTTGTTTGGGTAGAGCCGGGAGACGAGTTCGCTAACGAGGAGCCTGTTGAGTTTGCTTTCGAGGATCCATTCAACTCTGACAACTGTGCAGGCAAGATGATCATACCCTCGAAATCACTACTATCTTTGCTTTACTAGATGCTCACTCTTTTGCTATGCCTATGCTACGATGCCTACCACTTTCTTATCATGCCTCCCAAATTTCCATGTTAAACCTCTAACCCACGATGTCCTAGCAAACCGTTGATTGGCTATGTTACCGCTTTGCTCAGCCCCTCTTATAGCGTTACTAGTTGCAGGTGAAGATTGGAGACCGTTCCTTGTTGGAACATTATTTACTTGTTGGGATATCATTATATTGCCATGTTATCTTAATGCATCTATATACTTGGTAAAGGGTGGAAGGCTCGGCCTCTCGCCTAGTGTTTTGTTCCACTCTTGCCGCCTTAGTTTCCATCATATCGGTGTTATGTTCCCGGATTTTTGCGTTCCTTACGCGGTTGGCTTATAATGGGAACCCCTTGATAGTTCGTCTTGATTAAAGCTTTTCCAGCAATGCCCAACCTTGGTTTTACCATTTTCCACCTAGCCTCTTTTTCCCTTGGGTTTCCAGAGCCCGAGGGTCATCTTATTTTAAACCGCCCTCGGGCCAATGCTCCTCTGAGTGTTGGTCCACCTGTCAGCTGCCGGTGGCCACCAGGGGCAACTCTGGGCTGGCCTACCCGTACCTAAGACAATCTGAGTGTGCCCTGAGAAAGAGATATGTGCAGCTCCTATCGGGATTTGTCGGCACATTCGGGCGGTGTTGCTGGATTTGTTTTAACCTGTCGAAGTGTCTTGAATTACCGAGGTACCGAGTCTAATCGGAACGTCTCGGGAGGAGGTCTATTCCTTCGTTGACCGTGAGAGCTTGTCATGGGCTAAGTTGGGACTCCCCTGCAGGGATTTGAACTTTCGAAAGCCGTGCCCGCGATTATGGGCAGATGGGAATTTGTTAATGTCCGGTTGTAGATAACTTGAACCTTAACTTAATTAAAATGAATCAACAGTGTGAGTTACCGTGATGGTCTCTTCTCGGCGGAGTCCGGGAAGTGAACACGGTGTTGGAGTAATGCTTGCGCAGGTTGTCCTCTAGTTTCTCGCGCGCGCTTTGCCTCTTCTTCTCGCTCTCTTTTGCGCATAGGATAGCCACCATATATGCTAGTCGCTTGCTGCAGCTCCACATATTTTTACCTTGCCTTTCCTATTAAGCTTAAATAGTCTTGATCGCGAGGGTGCGAGATTGCTGAGTCCCTATGGCTCACAGATTACTTCCAAACCAGATGCAGGGCCTGATGATTCCGCTCCAGGTGACGCGCTTGAGCTCAAGTGGGAGTTCGACGAGGACTCTCAACGTTACTACGTGTCTTTCCCTGATGATCAGTAGTGGTGCCCAGTTGAGGGTGATCGGGACCGTGTCGCATGTTGGGTTATCTTTTATTTTGGCGCCGTAGTTGGGCCATGAGTGTTTGAATGTTGTTATGCTATTTATGTACTTTGTGTGACGTGGTGAGTGTAAGCCAACTATGTATCTCCCCTTTATTATTTATATTACATGGGATGTTGTGATGATTGCCTAACTTGCGACATTGCTTTCAATGTGGTTATGTCTCTAAGTCGTGCCTCGACACGTGGGAGCTATAGCCGCATCGAGGGCGTTACAATATGCCTCCATAGTCTTGCCAATTTGTTTTTCCAGGCATGTTTGAATCATGTGTTGGTAAGTGGCGCGGACGTTTTTGAGCCCGAAAAGCACAGTGTTGAAGCAGAAAGTCCCATATGGGGTGATGAATGCCATTGCAGCTTGGTCAGATTCCTTCATGTTAATTTGATGGTATCCGGAGTATGCGTCAAGGAAACACAGTGAATCGTGTCCCGCGGTTGCATCAATAATCTGGTCGATGCGAGGTAATCGGAAGGGGTCCTTAGGGCAGGCCTTGTTAAGGTCTTTGAAATCGACACACAGGCACCAGGATTTATCCTTCTTTGGTACCATGACCTGGTTTGCTAGCCAGTCCGGATGTTTGATCTCTTTGATAAACCTGGCTTCGATTAGCTTGGCTAGCTCCTCCCCCATAGCATGTCGTTTGGGTTCAGAAAATCGCCGGAGTGTTTGCTTAACTGGCTTGTATCCCTTCAGTATATTGACACTATGTTCGGCCAGGACGTGTGGGATTCCTGGAATATCTGAGGGGTGCCAGGCGAAGATATCCCAATTCTCAAGCAGGAACGCACGTAATGCGGCGTCGACCGTCGGGTCCAGCTATGCCCCAATGGAAGTTGTTTTCTTGGGATTCGTCGGGTGGACTTGTAATTTGACTATCTCATCGGCTGGCTCAAAAGAGGTTGATTTGGGCCTTTTGTCAAGAATTACGTTGTTCCTATCCACTGTGGAACGCAGTGCGGTGAGTTCCTCGGCTGCTAGGGCTTCAGACAATGCCTCAAGGGCTAGGGATACAGTTTTATTTTCAGCGTGGAGTGCTATGTCCGGATCACTGGAGATAGTGATGACACCATTGGGCCCGGGAATTTTGAGCTTCATATACCCGTAATGAGGTATAGCTTCAAAGCGTGTGAATGCATCTCGCCCCTAACAGGGTATGATATCCGCTGTTAAAAGGAGCCACTTGGAAGATTATCTCTTCTGACCTCTAGTTTTCTGGTGTGCTGAATACCACATCCAGCTTAATTTTCCCCAAGGATCTTGCTTCCCTACAGGGAATGATTCCCCTAAAGGATGAATTGCTCTGCTCAATGCGACTCCTGTCCATTTGCATTTTATTGAGCGTCTCCTCGTAGATGAGGTTTAGTCTGCTGCCACCGTCCATTAGCACTTTAGTGAGCCGAACACCGTCCACAATTGGGTTGAGGACTAGAGCGGCTAGTGTCTAGACTAAGCGGGATCTTGGTTCGTCATCGGCATTGAAAGTAATTGTCGTATCATTCCAAGGGTTTATTTTATTTTTTTGACCATGAAGACTACAGGGCTTGCACCCCACAGCATTTTATTAATAAAGCAAAAGGCATACAGGGTTTCCTCAAGATTTAAGATTATGCAAACCAAGGTTTAAGATTCTGCAAACCAGTAGGAGAGCATCATTCTGCAAACCAAGGTTTAAGATTCCAAGCCCCCCCTTCGACTTAGGCCTGCAAACAAGTGGCCAAGCCGCCAATGAATGTCCCCTTTCCTGGCCATATTTCCTCCATAAACACTGCCTCTGGATTCTTTCCAATTGTTTCAAAATACCCTGAGGAATTGACAAACTTCAAAGGAAGAAGATAGCTAATGAAGAAATGACAGAATTAACTAATTGCAATCTGCTCCCTTGACGCAAGAACCAAGAACTTGCTGTCAATCTTCTCTCCATACAATCCACAAGGGGAAGAAGGTCCACAATTTTGGGCCTGGTGGACCCCACTGGCAGACCCAGATAAGTAAAAGGCATATTGCCTAATTTGCAACCAAAATAGGAAGCAAGGTCAGAAGCATCCTGATCACTTACATTAATGGGATACATGGAGGATTTATGGAAATTAATCTGAAGTCCAGTTGCCTGTGAGAAGGAATGCAAAACTGATTTCAAAGCCCCCAATTGATCTTTATTAGCATTTAAGAAAAGCAGTGTGTGATCAGCATATTGGACCACTGGGAAATCAGGATCATGGGTAGGCAGAGGGCTGCTTATTAAACCTTGGTGAAGAAGATAATTAATCAATGTCTGCAAGAGATCAGCCGCAATAACAAATAGCAAAGGAGAAATTGGGTCCCCTTGCTTGACTCCACATTTGCATTTAAAGTGATTACCAGGAACTCCATTCAGAAGGACAGAAGAAGTGCCAGAAGACAGCAACTGCTTAATCCAAATAATCCATCGTTCATCAAAACCTTTTGCAATTAAAATCTTTACGATAACCTCATGCTGGATAGAATCAAAAGCCTTTTCAAAGTCTAACTTAAGCAAAATGATGGGCCTTTTAGACTGATTGCACTGACGTATATACTCAAAGGTCCAAGCAAGACAATCTTGGATTGTTCTCAATTTTATGAAACCATATTGATTTTTATGCACACATTTGGTGATCTCCTATTGGAATCTGTTAGCAGCAAGCTTTGTAAGGAACTTCAGACCAACAGAGGTTAGTGAAATTGGCCTAAAGTCTCCCACACACTCAGGTGTCTACTTCTTTGGAATCAGGGTAATGTATGCATCATTCAAATTTTCTAACTGCACTGTTCCAGCATGAAACTCCTTAACCAGCTGTATAAAATCAGCAGAAATTATATGCCAACACTTTTCTAAAAAAAGCCCATTAAAGCCATCAGGTCCAGGGGCCTTATCAATAGGCAAATCCTTAATAACTTGCTCAATTTCTTTTAATTCAAACGGTTTTGTGAGCACCTCCAATCCCTGGACCCTAGGTATTAGAGACAATATGTTTTCATCCAAAGAAATTGACTTAACTGTCCCCATTCTGCTTTTGAAGGATGACAAGAATTCTTTGGCCATTTCCTCATGGTTTGACGTTACTGATCCATCAGACAACAACAAGCTAGCAATAGAGTTTTTTCTATATCTCTCAGTTCCCATGGCCTGAAAGAATTTAGAGTTTTCCTCTCCCACTTTGATGTACCTAATTGTACATCACTTCCTCCAGTACAGATATTGCATGTGAAGCAGATGTTCGTGGTGCAATTTTGTGATTTTCCTGAAATTAAACTCAGGCCTGGATAGAGATCTCTTATCCTCAAGATTGTCCAACCAAAGAATTACCCAGTTACACTTCTCAATTAACCTTTTAATATGTGATAAACCTTTCTGCCATTTCTTTAATGCAAACCTCAACACCTTTAGTTTGTCAACAATTATTGCCGAAATATGGGTCTGACGAGGAGGACGAGTCCAAACCTCCTGAACACACTCCATGAAACCAGCCTGATGGATCCAAAAGTTTACAAACCTGAAGATATGTGCTTTTGGAATTGCTGTACTGATGGTCACCAGACAAGGAACATGATCAGACGTAGTCTTGGCCAAAGGGGTCAGTTGGGTCATGGGATAAATGTTAATCCAACTTGCAGAAGTAAAAACCCAGTCCAATTGTTCCAGAAGAGGCATGTCCTGCATATTAGACCAAGTAAATTTTCGTCCTTTTAGAGGAAGTTCCAACAGTCCCGAATGGCCAATTATTTCATTGAAAATAAACATATCATTTATATCGCCCTCGGGGAGATTCCTATTATCAATGGAACGGATGAAGTTGAAGTCCCCCATCAACATCCACATCTGATCCGGATCAATGTCCAAGATGTAAATCTAGGAAAAAACCTCATTGCGTAACTCACCCTGACATGGACCGTACACATTAACCAGAAACCATTGCTCATTATTATGAACCGAGGTAAATTTCATAACGATAGCGTAGGGTTTGACTTCGAGGAGGGTGCCACAAAACACATCAGATCGCCACGCTGTTAAAAGACCCCCAGAGGCTCTACTAGAGGGAGACTCAGCGAATTGACCAAACCCATGAGGACAAATGCTTTTCATGATTAAACGCGAGCAAGAGGATAGCTTAGTTTCTTGCAAACAAAGCACTGAACACTAACTCTCTGTCACTTTCCCCCTGACAGAGCATTGCCTAGCATCCGAATTCAGACCGCGAACATTCCAACATAAAACTTTCCAACTACGCGTTGTAACACGATTCATGATTAACCATTGCGTAGAGTAGCAACAAGAGCATGGCACATAATGCCGTACCATCCAAAATAAAGTAAAGTTCAGAACCCCAATGTGCCACATCCCAGACTGGACTCAGTTCAACAGAAAAAAAGACAAGCAAAACAGGCTCCCTCGGCCTCGACATAGAAGATAACATAAATACTAAGCTGAAGATGCAGACGAGTCCTCCTATGGATTAGCCATAAGCTTGTCCACCGATATAAGCGAAGGATCAATCTCTAGCTCCGCGCCCACATCTTGGAGAACATGAAGTGGGGTGTGTGGTGGTGCAGTAGGCAGAGCATCTTCAAAATATCCGCAGAAGTGGGCTGGGCCTTGTCCTCCATGGGCTTTGCACGGGGGCGCTTCTTAGATGGCTGTAGAGAAAGCTGCTCAAAAACCACGTTTTTGTAGCCATCCAACTTTGCCGCGCTCCGAGTGCAACGCCTTAGTGACGTATCAACAACAAGAGCCTTCTTCTTCTCTCTCCGCTTACGCGCAGAAGATTGTTCCATAGAGAAACCCAAAGGTGATGATTGAACCGATACAGGAACAGCAGAACTCTCAGACCCAACTTCTTCAGAAACAGAATCAGAAACAGCCGGCGGCGCCTCAAATAAAGCTCTGGCCACCGGGCGCTTCACCATGACAGGTTTCCTGACAGCAGGAACCACAGGCAGAGAAGCAGCCAAACAAGAAATCATCCTTGATGCGTCAAAAGGAATGGACCACGACCTCTTGGAGTAAATGATTGTGCCCATTGGCTTGAAGAAGATAGACCTTGGCACTTCCTTAACTGAGAAATCGAACATAAGGTTCTGGAAAGACCTTTTCCAAATCATCTCCGGGGGAAGATGAGGTCCAGCCACAATGAGTGCCATGCCAATAAAGATTTCCTGCTGCTAAATCACAGGAGGATGGTAGGGCACAATGGCAAGCTGATTCTCCTCAAAGACAGGGTGCTGAAGTTCTGGAAGTGGTAAATCATGCTGTTGTTGGATTTCAACTTCTTGTTCTTATTGCTCTACAGAAGCAGATCCTTCGGGCTGATCAATCACTATTGAAACTTGATCCTGTTCGGGAGCAGCAGGGTGTGGGGCCTGCTCATTCCCAGCTTCATCTCCCCACACGGCATTGCCCCAACTAGGCACTTCATCATTCATCGGTGGAGGAGGTGGAGTGACAGGTGCATTATTCCAACCCAACATTGGGTATGGTGGTAAGACAAACATCAAATTATCCGGAACAAGATTACCAGGCAAAGGGTGAGGGTTTCCATCCAAGGGCATAGGGTCTTCGTCATTTGGCATCTGGTCTGCAAAATCTGCGCCAAGAACATAGCAAGCAGTAGTCCAAGACACTTGAGCACCTCCATACTCCGCATAATCACCAAACACAACATCTCTTGGAACCAACGGCGTATCTGGGAAACTAGCTTCAACCAAAGTCCGGACAAGATAAGGATCCTCACTATCCCAAGAAATAAACTTTCCAAAAGTGCCTACGGCCTGTGAGATGTATTCAGTGGTGCGGCAATCCAAGGGAATCCCAATGAACATTAACCAACCCTTGCGAAAACCATGTGTTCCTTTGAAATTTTCTCCCTCATCATGCTTCATAAATCTTACAAAACGATCATTTCCCAATGGAAAAGGTGTATGCTGAACCAAGGTATACCTAACTGACGGATCCCTGACTTGAAACAGCCCTACCCCATGAAACCACGGCTTAGCAGATTGGACCAAAATACCTCTGTTTTGCAGAAACTGGACAACTTCTTCCCGCACCGGGCCGAGTGGCCCCTCCGGCGCCGGCATCACCTCGGCAACCATGAAGTCCTCATGCCGACGGAGCGGACGTGCGGCGGGTGTGAAGAAGGTGCATGGTAGCCGACGATCGCCATCGTCAATGATGTGGTGGCCAGGGGGCAAAAAGCGATGTGGATCGAGCTCATAGTTCGCCATGGAAGAGCCAGAAGCTTGTCGGGGGTTTTCTTTGGCTTGGGTAGAGGGAAGATGCAATGGAGGCGGCAGCGATGGGACTAGACAGTCTATCCCAATAACTCCGGCTTTGTTCCCATGAGAAGCAGCAGATTCCGATAAACTCATTTTTTGTTGCATCGAAATTGGCCTCCAAACCAATCCATTGGAGCGCGCGAAATCATTACAGTCATGGCTAGTGTGACCAGGATGAGAGCAAGCCATACAGACTACTCGCATTCCACAAGTCGTTGACAAGTGGACCTTCTGAGAATAAATAGTACAGGTAACCACACGGTCCACCATGTCATCGACAATAGCTTCAAACTGCCTCGCAGCCTCCTGAGATGTAGGGATATCTGGACAATGGCCCACAGGAGTTGGGACCGGAGGCGTGGAAGGCCCAGAGGCAGATGGGCTAAGCAGCAAAGGTCTGGTTGTAACCTGACGGGCCTCCAAAGCCACTGGGTCAGAAACGTGACAACTGTTTTGAACGGGTGACAATCCCGACTCTGTGCAACTTACGGGCGAAATCTCCGCATGCACAGGCGAAAGTTCCTCCGAAACCGGATCAATTACCGGTGAAGATGATTCCGGCCGGCTCAACACTGGCAAAGGAGTGACTGTGCCAAAAACAATAGGTGGACGAGCCACCATCCAAAACAAGTCCGTGGGTGGCGATTGATGTATGACTACACGTTAATGAGCAGGAAGATCATACCCCGCATCTGTCATGATGTCAATGCACTCTTGCGTAGCCGGATATCTATATCCCTTGCAAGCAGAGTATCGCTCAAACGTGGCAAAAGAAAGCTTTTTATGAGCAGATGCAGCAGTCTTAATAGCTGATCTAACCGGAGGCTTATTCATGGCCAAAAGACCTAAAGATGCTCGACGCTTAGTAGGACTAACTAGAATCCATTCAGCGTCACATTCCTTCCTCCAGATCCGGAGCTCTCTAATCCAATTAGGTCCCCCATTTCCCCACAAATGAAAATAGCACTTGAACATATCACATGCATAGGAACGGAGATCCATAATAAGAAAACCAACTTGCTTGCAAGAGACATGAAAGGAGTAAACCTTATCTTTGATGTGATCAACATGAAGATCAATTGCAGAACCTCCAATTACTGCCTCCAAAACTGCGGCCACAGAATCCTCCGAGAGACGAAAGGCATGGCGGCTGAATGAAACCACTAAGATGAATGACCTCCTGTGTCCTGAAGGGTGGACCGTATGCCCAGTAGATCTGAAAACCTCATCTGCAAAAACCCTACCCTTGGAGAAATCCAAGCCAAGGGTAGATCCACCAGAAGAACCCATTGGAGATGGGTATTTCCAAGGGTTTATTGCTGCTACATGGTAGACTTCGGCAATGTCACGAAGCGCCCGTTTGCGCCTATTATTTGATGAGAAGGTCTCGAAGACTATGAGTACTTCGAGATCGTGTTCCGAAGAGTACTTTTCTCGTGTTGTCTTGGTGAGGATGCCCTCGCCGCTCTTGGCCACCTGCCGGAGTATCCAACATGCCCATAGGCAGTGCATTGGTTCTGTATTCGGCGTAATGTGTATTTGACAGGGCCTGTCGAGCCATTCTTCAAAGACAGTTTTGTGTCCCATAAAGGGCTTGAATTTCTTGTCCACGGGATGATGATTAGGTGCCCCGTGAGGGTGCACCCTTTTTGCCCGTCTAGGAGATGGCTTAAAGGCCCGCGGTTCCCAGCGGGTTGTCTGAGTTTTCCAGGAACTTTCCATTATGCAGTACTTCTGTACTATGCATGCCAAATCTACAAAGTGCAGGAGATGACGGTGATTGAGGACATTAAGGATTCCCTCGTCCGTACAGTTGTTGCAAAATACTGAAATTGCATCGTCATCGTAGGAGTCCTTTGTCTTGTTTTTAATGAGGATGAATCTAGCCCAAAAGTGATGGACTGTTTCCCGAGGCTGTTGTCACACATACATTAGGTCGCATGTGTCCGGAGAGCTAGAGTTGCTTGGAGAATATTGCTTGTGGTGGGTGGGCAGGCTCAAATTCCGACCTTGACCCACCGTGGAATCTGGAGTTTGAAGGATTTTCGAGGTTACCAGCCCAGGCTTCGGAGTGTCCAGGGAATTCTCAGGCTTAACGTCCCATTGTGTGTTCGAAGGACAGGGAGTGTCCTCTCGAGGGTGGGTATCCTGTTCTCCGGATTCAGAAATCCGAACATAGATGGTCCTCAACGTAGGAGAGGAGTTATTGTCAGCCTATTCCTCCACAACCGCTACCTGATGGGTGATCAGCGGAGATTTGATTTCTCTCTGATCGAGTTTAAGCCCAATCTGATCATAGTCAGTTGAGACTCCCAGGGCGGCGATGCGATCTAGCAGCTCGTTCAAAGACGATAGATCTGCCGGATCCGTCTTGTCGGAATCTTCAGGGATGACACGGAGGGGATTTTTGGCAACTTGGGGGGTTTCTTTTGGCTTAATGGTCGGACGGGCACCAACAATGAAGTCGCCGAGCCGGAGGGTTTTCCCTAGAGTTAGGGCTCCTTCAGAAGTGATATTTTCATTAATGACAAGGCGAGCCATCGGTCCTTTAGTTGACGCCATAGAGGAGCTCTCAATGAAAGCACCAATGTCGGTGTCAAATTCGGCAGATCTCGGGTAGGTGGTCCCGAACTGTTCGTCTAAGGATCGATGGTAACAGGAGGCAAGGGAGACAGTGTTTACCCAGGTTCGGGCCCTCTTGATGGAGGTAATACCATACATCCTGCTTGATTGACTTTGATAAGTATAGGGGTTACAAGAGTTGATACACTACAAGAAATATGTCAACTTGTGACCACCACTATTGGTCACTGAATGGTCACAAATTTCCATTTGTGACCTTTTTGTGACCAAAAACATAAGGTCAAAAGCTGGCCGTCATAAACTGACTATAGCGACCTTTCTTCTGGAATGGTCGAAGACGTTTACGACCAAAATATGCCTACTGTTTTGTTTTGGTCACTAGCAGCACCCCCAGGCCACGTAGGCATCTGACGTGGCAATATGATGTGGCACAAGAATCAGCCCGGTCCAATTCGGTTTTCTACATGGGCCTAGCCCTACAATTCGGCCTTTTTAATGTATTTTTCCCTATTAATTTGGTTGACTACATGGGTCAAGCCCACATTTTAGCCTTTTTATTTCTGGGCTGGGCCCTTTTTCTCAACAGTTTTTATTTTTTTCTTTTATATAAAAAGGGGTCCACTTGTCACATGAGTCCCAGCTGTCAGGGTCATATTATTCATATTTCAATTTAACAGTAAATAAATAACTGGTATTTAAATTGGCAGTATTCAAATTGCACTGACATAAAACACATGTAATACTTCAAATCATATCAACCAGATTCATGCAGCTCCTACTCTCCAAATAACACGTAATACTCTTAACACAAACTTTACAAGCTCTACAAGTGGAATAACGATACAAGCTCTACAGGTATGGCAATCACAATTACAAGCTCTATAGGGTAACAACTAGATACTTCATAAGCTCTACAAGTGTTTTCTTCTTCAACATGGAGCTCCTTCGATAGCGATCATTCAGAACTGGGCTAACAGAACAGCAACATGCCGTCCACCCTGTTACATGAATAAGCTGAGAAGAATCAGAACAAATAGAACCAATATATTATCAACATTCCATTCAAAAAAGAACAGTTCTGTATATAGAATGATAACACAAATCCAGCTAGTACCATGCTTTTTTATTCATACAAGAAAACAGAGACTATGAATATGCATGAAGTGCAGGTCCTGTAACCTCACCGCAACACATTGCACCTAAAACAACAATGCCATTCTACTACCACGACCATCCATTCAATAGGCAAGATCTAACATTACTAGTCAAAGCACATACACTAACATCACAAACACAGGATAAAGGGAACCGAGAGAGACACATGTGGATGACAACGTCGATCTGGATTTAGTTAGCATTTGTGAGGAGGTAGATTATCACCATGGTGTGCTTGATGATGCACATGACCATCATCTTCTTGCCGCCATTGCATCCGTGCACTCTATGATGGGGGGGGGTACCAATGCATCCAAGTAGAACAAAATCACCATTATTAAACCACATCTTCAAGTACAAGCTAAGTATATATCAAGTGACAGCAAAAAAAAGTTGAAAAAAACACTGGAAATAATTACTTCATGTCATGCAGAGTTCAAACTAAATAAACATATGCAAAGTTCAAACCAAAAAAACATATGCAAAGTTCAAACCGAATAAACATATGCATGATGGTGTCCTGTAGATGAACGAAGGACAACATCTACAAGGTTAGCCAAGCTTATAATAAAGATAGAATGAGATAGCAGAGTTAAATATCGGTGACATAGGCAGCATAACCATAAGAAAACACCATATACTTGTTGTGCGGGTATATATAGTAAATCAACATTTTATCTTGCAAGTCAACAGTTATCATAGAGAACAAGATACCATAAGATGAATGATGGCACTCAAATTCTAATCTCACATAGATAAAATTCACTGCCATAGTAACAGTACATCTTCACTTGGATATATCTAAGAAGTCCAGTTGGTTCTCACAAGCAAGTGTTCTCAGGTTTGCCTTAACATGGAAGGTTAACTTGTACTTAACTGTGAGCAAACAGTACATAACAAAATCATGGATTTGATTTCAAGTAACCAAGAGACTAATTAATGTGTTACTGCCTGATACTGTCGATCAGAAAAGCATAAGCAGCAAACAATATCCTGGATATCAGTGGAAACAAGGTGACAAACAATGTTCCAGGGAGGTACTTTATATAATAAAAACTAATAAAAACAAACTAGGCACCTGCATATCACACGGCGGTAGTTTTAGATAATAAAAACTAATGTTCCACGCATAGTCTTAGCGCTCCATCAAAGAATCAACTAAAATTACTTTCAAGCAAACATGTTGTACATCGATCAGGTTGTAAAGGACAAAAATTCAAGGGTGTACCTAGTGCAAGAAGGCATTTACTAGGTTTTGAAGCTAATAACAATTAGCATGCATGTATCACTTGTTGGAGTTGGTGCATGGTCAAATTCAACTAGTGTAATGTATCGCCTATATATAATAGACCCATCTCTCCAATGCAATTTCACGGACCAAGAAACATAGGTGTTTATTTCTTCCTCTGCTAAACTATCTCCATATGGATACCAACTAATGATACGCATATCGTATTAAGGCAACGCTTTGGACGGCATATATTCTGCAAGCTACTGCTAATTTGCAAATACAAATGGACGCCTAATAGTGCTCGCATAGAATTAGCAGAGCATGGTAGATTTATAGCCATCAGGGGAGGGGACACCTGAACCCACGTCGGCTGCTGCAGGGCTTGTGCTGCACACGAACACACACATACATGTATCAGAAGCAATTCAGTCAACACTCTTGGTAGGCAAGAGGCAAGTTGGCACTCAAAGGGTTGAGATAATAGCAGGAGACGTGCGTACCTAAAGGGTCGAGCGATTGGTCCGAGCCCGGAGAGCAGAGGAGGCATGGCGGCGGTGTGCTGGCGCGCCTTGGAAGCCCGGGAACCTGGAGTTACCGATGGTCAAGAAAGAAGAGGAGCAGAGCAGGCCCTTGATGGCCAGCTAGATGCCTCCCTCCTGCTCCTCAAGGATGGGTGACCTGCAGTAACAGATATGTTATACAACCCGGGATCAAATGTAGCACATACTATCGTTGTCACAGTCTTCTCTTGTGTCTGGCAGTATCAAAATTTACTGTTACTTTTTAAAGTTAAGCTGAATCGTCTTGTAGGAACAAAAGAAGAAACGAGTTGAGTCTCTAAATCTGACCATGCTACGAGACTAATACCGAGTACACACATTTCCAGTCAGCATTTTAAATCTAAATGTGATACTAGTGCTGATATGGTAAGTTATAACAGGTTCACCTGAAGAAAAATACTACTCTACTACCACTACCATCGATTCAACTTACAGGATCTAACAATACTAGTGAGCGCACACAGACTAATATCACAAGGCAGGAGAGAATAGAGGGAACAAGGACCTGATGATGATAATGTCGACATTAAACTGTACTATATGTGCAAGTAGGCCACTCTACCCAGTGAGATTAATACACTACAGAATCTATCTAAGACAAGACCGCCACCGACATTAAATTGTACTATATTTCTAGATAGCAAACTACATAGACGGCTGCTCTCAAACCATACATCCAAACGAAGCAAACGAGTACTGTACGGAAACCTTAGAACATGCTTTACAACTCATATGTAGAGGACAACTTGAAATTATGAGCATAACAAACTCGTTTTTCAGTTAGAAGCTCGTTGCCCAAAACTGTCAGGTAATGCAATTTTTTAACTGAACCAAATTCAGTTTACGGAACAGCCAGAGAAATCCAATACTACAGGATACATGATCATATTCAGACTAGAATGAAAATAGCCAACAACTCACAGTGAGGCATTTGTTAGTATACTATAGGAACACAAGATGCAATAACTAAATCAGACGAAGACCAAACTATATAAGTTGTGTCGGTGACATTCGTCACAATCTTGTTAAATACTCTAAGCAAAACTACTCCACACATGCACATGTCTCAAGGAACTAGCAGCGCTGCTTGCTCCCTTGGTCCGGCTCCTTGCTGTGCAGGATGACTGAGACTCGGATGCAGAGCGAGCTCCCTGCAAATGACATATTGTATCAATGCTTTGCAGTAACAAAAGAAACTCACATACAATAGAACTTGCGCAATAGTGTATCAACACCCCAAAGGAGGCATTACAAAATTCTAAAGAATGTTTCCGAAGGGATTAACCTCACAGCAACACACCAAACCTGAATATACTACCACTGTAGTGGAACCACCATACATTCAACCAACAAGATATAACAAAATACCAAGTCAGGAAGCACATGCAGATAACTATGTTTGTGCAAATCAGATCTTTTGCATAGAACAGTAAATCCTATTCAAAAGAATACAGAGACCTCAAGCCATGTAACTACTGAAAGAAGAGGGAATCAATGCAATTCTATATAGACAAAAACACATAGCAAAACTTCAGTATTTGGTGGTACAATGAAAGAGAAGTTCAGTTGAAGAATCCCTAATTGATGCAAGATTTGCTGCAAGTGAACTATCAGATACATCAATATCAACACACAGATGGTCAATACCTCATAACACAGAGCTAAACTGCAGGGTATAACCTTTGTAAAAAAATTGCATGGTATAACTGAATCTAGTAAAATGGACTAAGCTTTTGACAAGGGAATACTAGTCTGTCAACTACAGGCTCCTGTTCGATCCTTCAGTTTCAGAAGTTTCAGATCGAATTCTTGATACAGGGCACCACACCAAAATGTTCAGTTTAAAAACTGAATCCAACAGAGGGCTGCTGGGCCTCGTACAGCAGGCGAAGGGGAGGCGACCCAGGTGCGTGTGGGGAGGGGCGACGCAGAGGACGAGTGGGCATCATTGCTTAGATGGCGGGGCGACAGAGACGCAGGGGTGGTGTCGGGGAGGCTGATTCCACCAACACCTATGGGGACAGGGCCCCTTTCGGTTCGGTGGGGGGCGGAGGTCGCACAAAGAGCGGATCGAGGCAGTACACGCGAGCGGTTTTTACCCAGCTTCGGGCCGCACGGATGCGTAAAACCCTACTGCTGCTTGTTTGTGTGTATTGAATTCTTGCTCAGGAGCGATGGACGCTGCCAGACTGAGCGTGAGAGTGTTCCTGGTGCTTCCGGATGAGCCGAGCCGGCCGAACCACCGAACCCCTTCTACGTTGCACTTGGGCCTCCTTTTATACTTTCAAGGGGTCACCGACAGGTGGCAACGTAGACAAGAAGGGTAAAAATGGAAAAGGATGCGGTAGGTGCAGCTACCGCTACTATGGATACAGTGCACCCTACCTAACTCTGACGGCAGGGGACAAGGGCATTAAATGCCTGTCTGAGTTGCCTAAACAGTGCAAAAAGTGACCGTTAGGAGCGCCATCGTTTGCCACGATGGCCTTCTCTTCATCTCCGCTTGCCACCTTGCACCCCTAGCTGCACAGCCTCCTACCACGTGTGCTTGGGAGAGTCCTAGAGCGACACGTTAGCAGGTGTGCTGGAGTGCGGGCACGAAGTGGGGGTTTCCCGCGGCAAGCTCCTTGCCGCGGTCGTCGTCTTGTCGTGTTTGGGAGCTTGTCGCTCACCGGGCCTTGCCGGGACGCAGGGCGCGTCGCGGCAAGCTTTCTTGGTATGCCTTAAGTGGCCTTCCCGGCAAGCTCCTCTTGCCGGGGTCTTGTCTCTTCCCGGCAAGCTCCTCTTGCCGGGGCCTGGGTTTGAGTACTTTGTTCTTGAATGGTCTTTAAGGGAACCACGGAGGGTCTTGGCGGTCACCCGGCAAGCCTTGCCGCGGGATGCTGCGACTGCCCATGCACAAGTTCGGGGTACTAGGGTACCCCTACTCTAGTACACCGACAGGAGCCCCCGGGCCTGGGCCATAAACGGTGCCGAGCGCTGTTGGGCCAGGCCCAAAACAGTGCACGGGCACGCGTGGCCTAGGTCACGCCGCATATCTCTCCGCTCCCACCGTGCACGCCCAGAACGGCACGCGTCAAACGCGGCGTCGTGGGTGACGCAGGCGGCGTGCACGGGGCTAAGCCCCTCGAGCATGCGTCAGGCCACGATGATGGGGACGGTTCACGCCCTCCTCCCTAAATGGAGGTAGGCGTGGGGGCGTGGTGCATTTACTGGACGGGGCCGGTGCGCGGTTTTCGGGACGCCCACTCCCCGTGATCACGGGGCGGAGCGAGGCCGCCTCACCCGTCGCCTTGGTTCTGCATCTTCGCCACGCGGCTCCCATGCGCTTGGGATCGCGGACGATGGGAGTGGGAAACTGGGCCGTCGCGAGCAGAGGCAGCGGGTTGGCCTCGACTCCCTGCTCTTCCCGTGCCTTGATTCGCTGAGCGGGGCGGCCGAGCCCCCACCTCGCTCCTTTATAAAGAGCGGGAGGGGAGCGCAGAAACCCGCACTCTCTCATCTCCTCCTTTCTTCAGCTTCTGCTCCCCTTTCTCTCATTCGCCATGGAGAAAGGGAAACCAGGCCCTTCATCAGTGGCAGCGAGGGTCGTCACCAGACAGCGCATCTCTCCATCTTCTGCACCCGTGGTGGCAGAGCCAGCCATGAGGGGAAGAGAGAGGGGGCGAGGTCGCGGACGAGGTCGAGGCGCTCGGGGAAGAGGCGGACGGGGCGGCGCGTCAGCTTCACCTCCGCCGGCGGCTCCTCCCCTCACGGCGGTCCATATAGGGGACGACCCTTGCAAGTCCTTCGTCAGGCTGCGCTGGGCGCCTCGTCGTCGCCTCCGGCTTCCAGCTCCGTTTGCGCGCGCGATGGAGTTGGACCCGCCCGAGACACTGAGACTGCACATGAGGGGCTGTGGAATCAGCAGCACACGAGTCCGCATTGTATTCCCAGCCCCTAATGTGATGTATCTTGATCGAGGGTGGAAGACGTTCGCCCGCATCCACAGTCTGATGGAGGGGTTTACCCTCCATTTTAAGTTGATGGAGGGCGATCTCCTCTCCGTCAAGGTCTTCGGGTGCTTCGGCACTCGGGCGAAGTGCTGCGTGGACAGCTCCTCCGACAGCGAAGGCTCCTCCTCGAGCGAGAGTGACGAGGAGGAGAGCGATAGCGACGATGAGGGTAGCGGGCGGCGGGGTGGCGGGTCCGACTAGGCGTCGGGCGCGGCTTCGCGCGGCACCGGCGACCCCATCATCCGTGTTGCCGGCTGCTTGAACTCCCCGGGGTCGTCTCCTTGGGCGGCTGGCGTAGGGAGGCTGCAGAAGGGGAAGAGGGTTGGCGACAAGGCCGTCAGGTCGGAGTACGAGGGTGTGGTGCCCTCGACAGCATGCTGACGTCCTGCCGCCCCGTCTTCGAGCCCCACTTCCGGCGCCTCCATCGCCGTCCAGCCTTCGGACGGCTCCCGGGATGTTCTCTTGGTGTCTTCTGGCACCCGTAGCTCGCCTAGGCGCTCCTTTTGACCTTTTCGCCTCCTTGACCTGCCTCCTGAAGCGAGGGACAGGAAAGGGATTACGGGCATCTTATCTTTTTAATTTGTAAGCCCTCGGGCCTTAGCTGTATCTAGAACTTGTAATCCTCTCTTTCAAGTTTTTCATCCTCTATGGACTGTACCTGAGTGGGATGTTTTTTAATGAAAAGGGGATGCTTGCCGGGTTATTTGTCTCGTGAGTTGAACCCACGCCAAGGAGCAAATCCTTGGTGTCTTTCGGACAGACATTTCATCTCCCGGCAACAAGCCCTGCCACCTTCCCACGTCGCTCGACCTTTCTCACGCCTTTGACGGAGGCGGGAACGAGGTGGGTGCGGTCTCCTCGTTTCATCCCTTTGCTGCCGCGACTACGACCAAACTTGGCCCCGGGAACGAGCCCCAGGGCCTAGAGTTGAGGGAGCACGGCAGTTTCCGGGAAGAAACGCGGTTTCACATTCCCCAGTCCATAAGAGGATGCATGATGAGGGATGAAAGACTTATTTGATATTGCAGCCCCCGGCAACTTTGGTTTGCCGTGGACGATTCTTGGCACTCGCAGCCCCCAGCGATACTGGCTTGCCGGGGCCCAGGTGCCGTCCGTTTTCTTTTTTTCTTGTCGCTGCTAGTCATGTCATGGGAACACTTTATTAGAGGCGCGACAAGTTATTTTTGTGATATAACTCTATCTTATGCAAAAAATTGTTGTGTTACTTCCTTTACTCGACTCTTGGCTTTGTATGGTTCTGCCCTACGCTTTCTAGGGAAACTTGCCAGCGCAGGTACCCTTGCCGCGAGCGCCGAGTGCGGAACTTCAGCAGCCTGCTGGCGGGGTCGCTACCGACAAGCAACCTTGTCGCAACTAGTTGCAGCTCACTTAAGTTATTGAGCGGATTCGAAACAAAGTAAGGGCGCTAGCGGCTCGCTTAAGTTGCTGAGCGGACTCGAAGCAAAGTAAGGGCGCTAGCAGCTCACTTAAGTTGTTGAGCCGACTCAAAACAAAGTAAAGGCGCAACTAGCTACGAGTTGGTTCCTCCGCGCACAGGTTTTCCGTACAAAGCACGGTCGTTCAAGGAAAATAACTCAAAAACTTAAAAAACTGATTGCTCAAGTTTTAGCAACTTAGCTTTTTTGTCGTCTGCTTCTCGGCAAGGAGAAACTTTCTTGAACGGCCTGGTCCACATCATTATCTTCTCCTTCCCCCCCGGTAAACCTTGTGGGCGAGGGAACCTTCCTTCTTTTGAGAAAGAAACAAAGAAATAAAGTAATGATATGGAGCCTTGGGCTCGTTATTGCTTACCGGGATTTCGTGCTGCACAAAGTGTCAGATAACATATGCAAAAAAGGATTATAGCATAAAAAACTGACAAGATGTGCGGGGCACATGAACTTTACTGGTGCACGGGGTCTGCGCCCGGCTTTGTACAAAGGATTACATGCAACAGCGGCAAGACTTGTACAAAAGGTGGTTGCCGGAAAAGCTTCCGGCAACCGCGCCTTATGGGTAAAACTTACGAAGATGTTCAATGTTCCAGGAGTTGCTCACCGGAGTGCCATCTTCGGTCTCAAAGCGGACAGCGCCGGGCCTAGTGACTCGTTTCACCCGATAAGGGCCTTCCCACTTCGGCGTCAACTTGTTGGAATTCTTGGCGGACTGAACGCGCCGAAGAACAAGGTCACCTTCCTCGAAGCTCCTGGCTTTAACTTTGCGGCTATGGTAGCGACACAAAGCTTGCTGGTAGCGAGCGGCTCGCACAGCAGCCTGGAGACGGTCTTCCTCAAGGAGCAGCGCGTCATCTTGTCGCAGCTACACTTGCTCGAGCTCATCATAAGCGAGCACTCGAGGTGACCCGTAAACGAGTTCCGTGGGGAGAACTGCCTCTGCTCCATAGACTAGAGCAAAGGGTGTCTGGCCAGTGGCTCGATTTGGCGTCGTCCTGATCGACCAAAGAACCACCGGCAGCTCCTCGATCCAGTTTCTTCCGCACTTGTGTAGCCTGTCGAAAGTTTTGGTCTTGAGGCCTCGCAGCACTTCAGTGTTTGCCCTCTCCGCTTGACCGTTGCTTCTCGGGTGAGCAACAGAAGCGAAGCAGACCTTGGCGCCAAGATCTTGGACATACTGCATGAAGGTGCGGCTCGTAAATTGCGTGCCATTGTCGGTGATGATCCTGTTAGGAACCCCGAAACAGCAAACAATCGACCTGAAGAACTTGACTGCTGACTATGCTGTCACCTTCCTCACTGGTTCCACTTCCGGCCACTTTGTGAACTTGTCGATTGCAACGTACAAGAACTCAAAGCCCCCGACAGCTCGGGGGAAAGGGCCGAGGATGTCGAGCCCCCAGACCGAAAATGGCCAGGATAAAGGGATCGTCTGGAGAGCTTGAGCTGGCTGGTGTATCTGTTTGGAATGGAACTAGCACGCTTCACACTTGGTTACTTGTGCAGTTGCATCCTGGAGGGCTGTCGGCCAGAAGAAGCCTTGTCGGAATGCTTTGGCGGCAAGTGCTCTTGCACCAATGTGGTGACCACATATGCCTCCATGTATCTCTGCCAACAGCTATTGTCCATCTTCCCGGCGAATGCACTTCAATTTCACACCGTTGAGTCTTATTCTGTACAGTGTGTTGTCAACAAACTTGTACATACTTGACTGCCGGGCTACTCTTTCAGCTTCTTCTTGCTCTTCGGGAAGCTCTCCTATCTGAAGGAAATGGACAATCTGCTGCGCCCATGCTGGAGCTTGTGGCTCGACAACAAGGACTAAAGGCGTATCTGTTGCTGCGGGAACATCCGCTTCTACGGCAAGAACCTGCGGTTCGGCCGGAGCGTGATATTCCCCGGCAAGCTTGCCGGAGCAAAACTTGTCGGGAGCGTTTGCTTCAACGGAACAAACCAAGAGGTTCGCCGGAGCAGACTGCTCCTCAGCACTCTTGGCGTCGATCTTGGGGACCTTCTTGGCGGCGGCTTCGGGAAGCTCTGCCGGAAAGTAGTCACCAGAAACCAACTTCCTCTTCTTATTCTGTCCAGTTGATGGTGTCACGGATGGTTGAGTCAGCTTGAGCACAAAGATCCCTGGTTCCACAGGTAACTTTAGTGCAGCGCACTTTGACAGGCCATCAGCAATGTCGTTCTGAGCTCGTGGAACATGTTCCATTTGCAGACCGTCAAAGTGTTCTTCTAGCTTTCTCACTTCATCAACATAAGCTTCCACAATGGACTCTGTTAGTTCTTGTTCACTTGGCGGACGACAAGCTGCGAGTCACCCCTTACAATGAGTTTCTTGATCCCAAGGTCGGCTGCGATTCTGAGGCCGGCAAGCAAACCCTCATACTCTGCAGTATTGTTCGTTGCTTGCTCCTTGGGAAAGTTCATCTGGACTACGTACTTGAGGTGCTCTCCGGTGGGTGCGATAAGCAGCACGCCAGCATCGGCGCCTTGCAGCGAGAAGGCACCATCAAAGTACATCAGCCACTCTTTGCCTGTCTCCTTGACGGGGATACTCGTTTCTGGAATTTCTTCATCTGGGGTTGGCGTCCACTCTGCTATGAACTCGGCCAATGCCCTGCTTTGGATCGTTGCAGTGCTCTCAAACTTGAGGCCAAAGCTTGACAGTTCCAATGCCCACTCGACAATCCTGCCTGTTGCTTCTGGATTCTGCAGTATCCTCTTCAGCGGAAAGCGAGTGACAACTGTGATCTCGTGTGCCTGGAAGTAATGGCGCAGCTTTCTCGAGGCCATGAGAAGGCCGAAAAGCAATTTTTGCACAGCAGAGTACCTCGACCTAGCCCCCTGGAGAAGGGAGCTGACAAAGTAAACTGGGCGCTGCAACATCTTCTTCTGCACCTCCTTACACGTCTGCGCAGATTCAACTTTGTCGGGGCCAGAGCTTGTCGGAGAAGCCCCCTGCTTGTCACTGGATTCACTTGTCGCGGTCGCTGGCTCATCATCCGCCTCCCTCTCCGCTACTAACGCAGCACTAACCACTTGATTGGTTGCCGCTAGGTACAGCAGCAACTTCTCTTGTGGCTTAGGTGCGATAAGTATTGGAGTGGAGGACAGGTACCTCTTCAAGTCCTGCAGCGCGGCCTCCGCTTCCGGAGTCCATTTCATTGGACCTGCCTTTTTCAATATTTTGAAAAATGGCAGGGCGCGCTCAGCAGACTTAGAGATAAACCTGCTGAGAGCAGCCACGCAACCGGCAAGCCTTCGCACATCCTTGACGCGCTTCGGTGCTTCAATCTGCTCGATGGCCTTGATCTTGTCGGGGTTGGCTTCAATTCCCCGCTGAGACACAAAGAACCCGAGAAGCTTGCCGGAAGGGACTCCAAACACGCACTTCTCGGGGTTGAGCTTGAGGTTGATCTTGCGCAGATTTGCAAAAGTTTCTTCTAAATCTTGGATCAGGGTAGCCTTGTCCTTGCTCTTGACCACTATATCATCCATGTAGGCTTCCACATTTCTGTGTATCTGTGTCTCAAAAGCGACATGGACTACCCTTGCAAATGTTGAACCAACATTCTTCAACCCAAAGGGCATCCGTATAAAACAGTATGTGCCGCAAGGGGTGATAAATGCGGTTTTTTCCTCATCTTCTTCTGCCATGAAGATTTGATGGTATCCTGAGTATGCATCAAGAAATGAAAGCAAGTCACATCCAGCTGTGGAGTCAACAATCTGGTCAATGCGCGGCAAGGGAAATGGATCTTTGGGACAAGCTTTATTGACATCAGTGAAGTCTATACAAAGCCTCCATTTCCTGTTCGCCTTGCGCACGACTATAGGATTGGCCAACCACGTGGGATGGAGCACTCCTCTGACAAGGCCTGCTGCTTCCAATTTCCTGATCTCTTCTGCAATGAACTCTTGGCGCTCCACCGCTTGCTTCCTGACTCTCTGCTTGACGGGCCGCGCATGAGGACAGACGGCAAGGTGTTGTGATCAGCTGCGGCTGCTGCTTCCCGGTAGATTTTGTCGGCGCAGATAAGGGCATCCTTCTTGTCGCCGGCGACAGAGATGACACTTATCGGACCTGGCATCTTGAGCATGTTGTATGCATAGTGAGAGGCTGCCATAAACTTGGCGAGCGCTGGACGGCCAAGGATCCCATTGTAGGGTAATGGAAAATCGGCAATGTCAAATGTGACCCTCTCAGTTCTGAAGTTCATCTCGCTGCCAAATGAGACCGGCAGCGTGATCTTTCCCTTCGGCTTGCTTCTTCCCGGGCTGATTCCTTGGAATGTGCCGGTCTCCTCGAGCTCGCTGTCAGGGATCTGGAGTTTCTGAAGGACCGCGGAGGAGATCAGATTCAAGCCGACCCCGCCGTCAACTAGCATCTTCGTGACCTTGAGGCTGCGGATAGTTGGTGAAACCAACATCGGCAAGCACCCGACTGCAGTTAGGCGATCAGGGTGATCCTCAATGTTGAAGATGATAGGCGTGCTGGACCATTTCAAAGGCTTGCGTGACTCTAAGGATGGCTCTGCTGCATTCACTTCCCGCATCCACTGCTTGAGTTGGCGGTGCGAAGTATGCAGAGAAGCACCACCGTCAACGCACAGGACCTCTGTGGCTTTCTGAAATTCCTGCTCGTCAGCCTCGTCATCTTCATCCTTTTCGCGGCAGCGGGGAGGTCAGTCTCCTTGCCGCTGCTTGGCCTTGCCGCGGCGTCCTCCTCGGCCGGGACGTTTCTTGCCGGATCCACCAGTTCCTTCCTGGGCCTTCTCCTTGTCGCGCCGCTCGTACTCAGCTTTCTGTTGCTCAACAAGCTGTTCGACTTTCTTTGAATTCTGGAGATCGTGGCCCTTGGTGCGGTGAATCTTACAATACTGCTTGCCGGAGCTGACCTGCTTGTCGGCGGCCGCCACAGGCTGGGCCTCCTTGTCAGAGCCACCAGCTTTAGCTTCCTTGGCGCCACCTCCGTTGCCGGTCTGCTCGACAGCTAGCACTTCCTTGCCCTTTTTCCTTCTGTTGTTCCGCCGCCGGCCTTTCCTTGTCAGGGCGGCATCCTCACTGTCAGATCCTCCTGCTCCTGTATCCTCTCCGGGGAGCCTCCTCCCCTCTTCAGCGCGTGCACCCTTGTCGGCCAGGGCGTAAAGCTTGCTGACGTCTCTGATCTTACACATCTCCATCTCCTCCCTCATCCTTCGGTTTCGCACGTTCTGATGGAACGCGCTGATGATCGCGGCAGGGTGGACGTCTGGGATGTTGTGCTGTACACAGCTGAATCTCTGAATGTACTTGCGCAGTGGCTCTCCTTCCTTCTGGGCGAGCAGATGAAGATCGCTTTCTTGGCCATGTGGCTTGTGGCCGCCTGTAAAGGCGCCGACAAACTGATGGCACAGATCAGCCCAGGAGGATATGGAGTTGTCCGGCAAGTGCATGAGCCAGGATCTGACATTGGGCTTGAGTACCAGCGGGAAGTAGTTGGCAAGGATCTTGTCGTCCCATCCCCCGGCAGCCTGCACCACGATGGTGTAGATGCTGAGAAACTCCAACGGATGCGTCTTGCCGTCGTACTTCTCTGGTACGTCCGGTTTGAAATTCTTTGTGCTGGGCCACTGGACTTGCCGCAGCTCACGGGTGAACGCAGGATAACCTACCGCGTACGGCAGATCGCCTGGTGCCCCTGGCGCATGCATGTCAACAGAGGGCCCAGCGCGCTTGTCGGATTGACGTCGCGCTTCTCTTCGGCGCTCGATGCGGGTTCGAGCGTCTTCTTGTTGTCGTTCATGAAGAACTTGGCGCTGGTCGCGACGAGCTCGGGGGTCCGACGACGCGGTGGAGCCGCTGTCGGGGTGGACCCGGCGAGTCGGCGACTTTGGCCTTCGTAGTGGAGAGTGCATGGAAGTCGCACCTCCCCCGGTCTTGTTGCCATCGGCTCGCGTCCGGCTGTCCTGCCGCGGCAGCGAGGTGCTTGGTTGCCGCGCAGTGTCGCCGTTGGCAAAACCGATGAGGCTCTGGATAGTGGCCCTCCATTCGTCGGTCTTGTCCGCCGTTGGAGGGTAATCCAGGAGTAGCTGGGCCCGCGCCAAGGCTTCCGCCGGCGTGGTGGGCGGCAGAGGTGAACGGTGCGAGGAGCGGGACATGCTCGGACTCCTAACCAAGTTAGAAGGAGCAGTGTCCCGTCCAGGCGACTGCACCTCACTGGGGCCAGCATGCTGGCGTGCATGCTGGTCTTGAACGCCACGCGAACCACCAGCTTGATCTTGGGCCAGCGGACGTATGGTGCTGCGAACGCTATGACGCTGCTGGTCCCGCCCTTCCTGAGATGGGCGCGGTGGGCGTATGGACGCCGAGGTCTGCGCGGCCGTGTCCTTGGACTTGGCAGCGCTGTGGGCACCCTCGTCGATGTCCATTCTTCCGCCGGCGTCCACTCCACCGTCCGCCTGCTCCGGAGGTGGTGGAAGCGACGCAGACGGGGCTGTTGCCCCCGAAGCCTTCTTCTTCGGTGGCATGTCGGTGAAGACGATGAAGATTCAGCTCGCGTGCACGCCGGATCGGGTTCGCACGATCTCGACGCCCCCTACCTGGCGCGCCAGAGATGTCGGGGAGGCTGATTCCACCAACACCTATGGGGACAGGGCCCCCTTTCGGTTCGATGGGGGGCGGAGGTCGCACAAAGAGCGGATCGAGGCAGTACACGCGAGCGGTTTTTACCCAGCTTCGGGCCGCATGGATGCGTAAAACCCTACTGCTGCTTGTTTGTGTGTATTGAATTCTTGCTCAGGAGCGATGGACGCTGCCAGACTGAGCGTGAGAGTGTTCCTGGTGCTTCCGGATGAGCCGAGCCGGCCGAACCTCCGAACCCATTCTACGTTGCGCTTGGGCCTCCTTTTATACTTTCAAGGGGTCACCGACAGGTGGCAACGTAGACAAGAAGGGTAAAAATGGAAAAGGATGCGGTAGGTGCAGCTACCGCTACTGTGGATACAGTGAACCCTACCTAACTCTAACGGCAGGGGACAAGGGCATTAAATGCCTGTCTGAGTTGCCTAAACAGTGAAAAAAGTGACCGTTAGGAGCGCCACCGTTTGCCACGATGGCCTTCTCTTCATCTCCGCTTGCCACCTCGCACCCCTAGCTGCACAGCCTCCTGCCACGTGTCGCTCTAGGACTCTCCCAAGCACACGTGGCAGGAGGCTGTGCAGCTAGGGGTGCGAGGTGGCAAGTGGAGATGAAGAGAAGGCCATCGTGGCAAACGGTGGCGCTCCTAACCGTCACTTTTTGCACTGTTTAGGCAACTCAGACAAGCATTTAATGCCCTTGTCCCCTGCCGTCAGAGTTAGGTAGGGTGCACTGTATCCACAGTAGCGGTAGCTGCACCTACCACATCCTTTTCCATTTTTACCCTTCTTGTCTACGTTGCCACCTGTCGGTGACCCCTTGAAAGTATAAAAGGAGGCCCAAGCACAACGTAGAAGGGGTTCGGAGGTTCGGCCGGCTCGGCTCATCCGGAAGCACCAGGAACACTCTCACGCTCAGTCTGGCAGCGTCCATCGCTCCTGAGCAAGAATTCAATACACACAAACAAGCAGCAGTAGGGTTTTACGCATCCGTGCGGCCCGAAGCTGGGTAAAAACCGCTCGCGTGTACTGCCTCGATCCGCTCTTTGTGCGACCTCTGCCCCCCACCGAACCGAAAGGGCCCTGTCCCCATAGGTGTTGGTGGAATCAGCCTCCCCGACATCTCTCGAAGGAGAAGATAATGATGTGGACCAGGCCGTTCAAGAAAGTTTCTCCTTGCCGGGAAGCAGACGATAAAAAAGCTAAGTTGCTAAAACTTGAGCAATCAGTTTTTTAAGTTTTTGAGTTATTTTCCTTGAACGACCATGCTTTGTATGGAAAACCTGTGCGCGGAGGAACCAACTTGTAGCTAGTTGCGCCTTTACTTTATTTTGAGTCGGCTCAACAACTTAAGTGAGCTGCTAGCGCCCTTACTTTGCTTCGAATCCGCTCAGCAACTTAAGCGAGCCGCTAGCGCCCTTACTTTGTTTCGAATCCGCTCAACAACTTAAGTGAGCTGCAACTAGTTGCGACAAGGTTGCTTGTCGGTAGCGACCCCGTCAGCAGGCTGCTAAATTTCCGCACTCGGCGCTCGCGGCAAAGGTACCTGCGCCGGCAAGTTTCCCCAGAAAGCGTAGGGCAGAACCATACAAAGCCAAGAGTCGAGTAAAGGAAGTAACACAGCAATTCTTTGCCTAAGATAGAGTTATATTACAAAAACAACCTGGCGCGCCAGAGATGTCGGGGAGGCTGATTCCACCAACACCTATGGGGACAGGGCCCCTTTCGGTTCAATGGGGGGCGGAGGTCGCACAAAGAGCGGATCGAGGCAGTACACGCGAGCGGTTTTTACCCAGCTTCGGGCCGCACGGATGCGTAAAACCCTACTGCTGCTTGTTTGTGTGTGTTTAATTCTTGCTCGGGAGTGATGGACGCTGCCAGACTGAGCGTGAGAGTGTTCCTGGTGCTTCCGGATGAGCCGAGCCGGCCGAACCTCCGAACCCCTTCTACATTGCGCTTGGGCCTCCTTTTATACTTTCAAGGGGTCACCGACAGGTGGCAACATAGACAAGAAGGGTAAAAATGGAAAAGGATGCGGTAGGTGCAGCTACCGCTACTGTGGATACAGTGCACCCTACCTAACTCTGACGGCAGGGGACAAGGGCATTAAATGCCTGTCTGAGTTGCCTAAACAGTGCAAAAAGTGACCGTTAGGAGCACCACCGTTTGCCACGATGGCCTTCTCTTCATCTCCGCTTGCCACCTCGCACCCCTAGCTGCACAGCCTCCTACCACGTGTGCTTGGGAGAGTCCTAGAGCGACACGTTAGCAGGTGTGCTGGAGCGCGGGCACGAAGTGGGGGTTTCCCGCGGCAAGCTCCTTGCCGCGGTCGTCGTCTTGTCGTGTTTGGGAGCTTGTCGCTCACCGGGCCTTGCCGGGATGCAGGGCGCGTCGCGGCAAGCTTTCTTGGTATGCCTTGAGTGGCCTTCCCGGCAAGCTCCTCTTGCCGGGGTCTTGTCTCTTCCCGGCAAGCTCCTCTTGCCGGGGCCTGGGTTTGAGTACTTTGTTCTTGAATGGTCTTTAAGGGAACCACGGAGGGTCTTGGCGGTCACCCGGCAAGCCTTGCCGCGGGATGCTGCGACTGCCCGTGCACAAGTTCGGGGTACTAGGGTACCCCTACTCTAGTACACCGACAGGTGGTCGGCGGCACCGGATCACGACGGAGATGAAGCGGGGCGGCAGAGTGGAGGGGGAGATACCTGATCTGGCGGAGGCGGTCGAAGAGCGGCAGGGAGTAGACGCCCTCCTCGTCAGCGAAGTAGACGACGCCATCGAGGAGGTGGTTCTCGAAGACCTCGAGGCCGGCGTTGAGCTGGTGCGGGCGGAAGTCGACTGCGGGGGAGGCGTTGAGGCCGTCGCAGCAGCCGGCGTAGCGGTGTATGCCGGCGGTGCGGTGCAGCGCGAGGGCGGCCTTTGGGGAGGGCTTGCTGGCCTCGACTATGACCCAGAGCACAGGCGGGCGGACGAGGCGCAGCGTCTGGCCCATCCGGTTGATGTAGTAGGCGAGGAGTGGTACGGGGGAGAGGGAGAGACGAAGGAGAGATGGTGAGGGGAGGGAGGGACGACGAGGTCGGCAGTGGGTGGGAGGTTGGATCGGGAGGCGGCGGGGAGAGATTGGATCAGGAGGTGGCGGTGGCGGCGAGGAGATGGGGGGAGGAGGGGTGCGATGAGGGAAGGGGTGTGATGTGAGCTAGGGTTTGGGCTGTGGTGTGCGTGAGAGGTGAGGGGGCAAGGGCTACCGTTGGATCCTGGAGCATCCAACGGTGTTTGATGCATGATTCGCATGAGATGGCTGTGGCCCAATCGGAACGGAGTACATGTGTATGACGTTATGACCATCTGAAATTGGACGTTATGACCATCCAAAATTGGTCGTGGTCAAATAAAAATAAAATGTAAAGTCATGTCAGCATTTTATTTTTCATTTTTTTAGTGTCCAAAATGATTTTTTTGTTAAGAAGAAGCTACCAAATAATTGCACAAGGGTGCATCTTGAAATGGCAAACAATTTTGCTTAAGGAAGTTTACATTTTCTTTGCATGGAAATTTCATTTTTCATTTTTCGAGTGCCCAAAATAAGTTTTTTTGTGAAGGACCTATCATATGTTTGTTGCAAAATTGTACCAAATCATTTTCCTAAAATACTAGGTCATATTTAATATACAATTGACCAAATGGTTGGGTGTAAAAAGTTTTGATCCACCTCTCGTGAAAAAGACAAATTTCTGCCGATTCAGCCGGAAGCGGGTCAAATTTGAACTGCAGCAGCCTCATAGTTTGCTATTTATTTTTTCCAAAAATCATTTCTAGGTACATAAGTACCTATTTAATGAGAGAAACACCAAAAAAATTCCAAGATTCAACCACTAGCTAGGAACGGTCATTCCCGTCGTTTTGACCGCATTTTGAAATGGGCATAAAAATTTCAAAAAAAATCAAAAAATTGGGAAACCTTCGCATTGTGTCATTATATGTGGCCAAGTTCCCAGTAAAAATAACAAACTTCTAATACGGAAATTATTTTAAAAAAGTGTTCTCAAAAACGAGCTATCACGTGTGGAGATCAATGGCTTTCAAGCCAAATGATCAATCTTATGGCTACATTCATGGCATAGTTTGTTCAAATGATCTCATATTGTGCAAAAGGGTGCATATTGGAATGGCAAACAATTTTTCCTAATGAAGTTTTCATTTTCTTTGGACGAAAAAACCATTTTCCATTTTTCGAGTGCCCAAAAGGAGGGTTTTTTGTGAAGGACCTCCCAAATAATTGTTGCAAAATTGGACCAAATAAATTTTCTAAAATACTAGGGCATATTTAATGCACAATTGACAAAATGGTTGGGTGTAAAAAGTTTTGATCCACCTCTCGTGAAAAAGACATATTTCCGCCGATTCAGCTGGAAGTGGGTCAAATTTGAACTACAGCTGCCTCATAGTTTGCTATTTATTTTTTCCAAAAATCATTTCTGGGTACATAAGTACCTATTTAATCAGAGAAACGCCAAAAAAATTCCAAGATTCAACCACTAGCTAGGAACGACCATTCCCGCCGTTTTGTCCGCATTTTGAAAAGGGCATAAAAATTCAAAAACAATCAAAAAATTGGGAAACCTTCGCATTGTGTCATTATATGTGGCCAAGTTCCAAGGAAAAATAACAAACTTGTAATACAGTAATTATTTTTAAAAAGTGTTCTAAAAAATGAGCTATCACGTGTGGAGATCAATGGCTTTCAAGCCAAATGATCAATCTTATGGCCGCATTCATGGCATAGTTTGTTCAAATGATCTCATATTGTGCACAAGGGTGCGTCTTGGAATGGCTAACAATGTTGCCTAAGGAAGTTTTCATTTTCTTTGCACGAAAAATTCATTTTCCATTTTTCCGAGTGCCCAAAATGAGTTTTTTTGTGAAGGACCTCCCAAATAATTGTTGCAAAATTGGACCAAATCAATTTTCTAAAATACTAGGACATATTTAATGCACAATTGACAAAATGGTTGGGTGTAAAAAGTTTTGATCCACCTCTCATGAAATAGACAAATTTCCGCCGATTTAGTTGGAAGCGGGTCAAATTTGAACTGCAGCTGCCTCATAGTTTGCTATTTATTTTTTCCAAAAATCATTTCTAGTTACATAAGTACCTATTTAATCATAAATACATGGTTTGGTGGCGATACGTCGAGGTTTGGGCGGTGGCCGAGGCCCCCAACTCTAGAGCGCGTAAACTCGCATGCCCGCCACATGGTCACCGCGTGGCCGTGGCATTGCCATGTGTTCTGGACGGCCTAGGCATGTCTAGTGGGTTGGGCACTCCCCAGGTAGGTGCTAGGAAGAAAATCATAACATAAGATTCTCACGAGGAGACCGATCGATGCTCAAACATGAATAATCAGCCAAGTGTTTGATTAGCGGTACGGGAAATGCACATGGCCAATGGGCGTGAGTTTTGGCCGAGGATGATCATCTACTAAGGAGAATGTATTCACAAATTTTCAGCTCAAAAGGAGGATCCTAGGTGGTACTTCCTTTGCAAAGTACCACACTGGACAAAAATATGAATGTTGAAGCTGGGCTCAAAATAATGAATGGATTGAGCTGAAATTTGGTGGAGGATGGTTATTTGGGCATAGGAAAGCATTGTAGAAAATTGATATCATTTTGACATGCCAAAGTAGTACTTCCTTCACAATGCTCTTCTATGGACAAAAACTTGGGAAAACTAGTGAGAGAGATTGGCTGAATGAAATGAGCTAAAAATTGGTGTAGGTAAGTTACATAGGTATGGTCATGCGCTGGTAAATTTTCAGATCATTTGGGTAAGCCTAGATAGTACTTACTTCACAAAGCCTCTCTCGAGGTAGAAACTTTGGAAATTTCCTGAGAAAGATTTACTAGGAAAATTGAGCTGAATATTATCATGTGGCAATGGTTTGGGTATGGAAGAGTGCCCGAAAAGATTGAGGGTAATAGGAGGGGTCTATATAACACTTCTTTGCAACGTGCCAATTTGGCCATAAAATATAAATTGAACCTGGGCTCACATAGATGATTTGACTGAGCTGCAATTTGGAGGAGGGTGATAATTTGGGCATATGAAGGAAAAGTATAAATTTCATGTCATTTAGAGATATAAAAAAGGTACTTCCTTCACAATGCTTCTAGGTGGACAAAAACTTTGGAAATTTGCCGAGGAAGATTTGCTAGGCAAATGGAGCTGAATTTTGTCATGCGGTAATGATTTGGATAGGAAAGAGTGCCCAAAAATTCTGAGGGCAATCAAGAATATATAAATAGCACTTCCTTCATAAAGTGTTGTTGTGAACAGAATAGGAAAAATAATATTGTTGAATTAGTTTTGAACTAGGCAAGGAAGGATTTTTACATATTTGATGAAGATATGCCCCAAAGAATTTATGAGACTTTTTGGGAATTTTGGGAATGATAGAAATATAGGTTGCTTCACAACCTAGGGCAAAAACTGCCACATGGACATGACTCATAGGCAAAACTTATGAGATGGCGCCTAGTCATCACAACCCACCACAATCTACAAGGCTATGACCATCTATATTGGTCATTAACAACTAGAAATAAGGCAGCGGACTAGCACCATTTGCTTTGTGACCATTTCATGTAAGGAAATTACGACCTTTCTGACCAAAATGGTCACAATGGTTTAGGGCTTGGAGCCCCCTGAACAGCTTTTGACCAATTGGTCTAAAATGGTCATAAATTTATGACCAATTCTTCGAGGGTCACTGATAGAAGGTCATAAGTTGACATATTTCTTGTAGTGATATACCACGAGATCGTAATGGCTAAACCCTAGATGTCTAGCCTATATGATTATGATTGTGATTGTCTCTACGGACTAAACCCTCAGGTTTATATAGACATCATAGGGGGCTAGGGTTGTACAGAGATGGTTTACAGAAAATGAAATCTTCATATCCGCACGCCAAGCTTCCCTTCCATGCCAAGGAGAGTCCCATCCAGACACGGGGAAAAGCCTTCCATCTTGTATTTTCACGGCCCATCAGTCCGGCCAATGTCACATAGCCCAGATGCCCGAGGACCCCTAATCAAGGACTCCCTTAGCCATGCAGCCGAGGCCTATAGCAGATCGGCAGCCAACCCTCTGTTGCACGCGCACGCTCGCCTGGCAGTGCCACACCACGAACGCTCCTCGCGTGCCCGGCTTTGCCTCGCGTTGCCGTGCTCGCTTCCATGATCGCCGTTGATACCATAGCCCGAGTTGAGTCATGCTCATGCTCGAGCGCCCCAACCCTCTTTTGCGCGGGAGTGACCACGTACGAGCTCCCCTCTCAATCATGTGCGCCCGTCGGAGCTCCTCTGCCCAACCAGTCATCGCCGAAGCTTGTCGACGTGATCGCTTTTCGTCTCAGGCACGAACTGGAAGCTGCCTCCATCTTGGGCTAGTTCAAAATAGGTAGGATGACCTCCTCTCCATGAGCATGCATGTAGACCGACTTGTCATTGCTCATGCCCAGCACCAGGGAGACTTGGGTTCGAGTCCTAGGCTTTGCATATTTGGTTGTGGCATTTTTTTAATCTTTCAAGGTGACACTGACGCCTCGGCCCCACTGTCATACACACCCCATCTTAGGCCCACACATTCATAGAGACACACACACACAGCTCCCTCCTTTCCTGTTTTGTTTTTTTGTTTCGTGTTTTTTTTACCATTTGCCGAATATGCCAGATTTGGCATATGCCGATTTTCCATTTAGGGTAGTATTTTTCACTTAGAGTATTTATGGGCATTTATCTACAACAACATATACATGTTATATATCATTATGCACTATAAAAATCCAATGAATCCATTGGTGGCATCCATTTATTCATTTGACCAAGTTTGCAAAAACATCATTTTACATTACATTGCTGTTTTGTCATTTTTGTGTATTAAAGTACAATCATGCTATGTGGTAACTTTGTATGTAAATATGCTCTTCATCATGCCTACTTGCTGCTAGAATTAATTGGATGTCATATTATGTATTGTAGTGAGTAAAACAAGCTTGCATACATGATTGTTGTTTTGCAATGCTAGTTTATTTGACCAAGTCTGAAATAGTTTATATCACTTGCTCCTGTTTGCATGAAGCTAGTATCTTTTCCATGAGGTTTTACTCTAAGTTCAGTGAGGGAGTTTTATTAAGTGCATTCAGTAATAGTATGCCATGCTCTTGTTTGCTATAATATATTCCTATAACATATAGTTTGCTAGTCCTAAACACTGCTATATGAATCTGTTTTGCCATCTTGCCATGATGTTTTGAGCATGTTCTACTGGTTTCTAGCAGTAGCTCAATGTTCACGTTTTGTAGTGCTCTACCTGTACTTAACTTCCATACCTTTAGTTATCATGTTGGAGTGGTGTAGCATAGTTTTATGTTGCATCTCACGTGCCATGTTGCTGTTAATCTCAACATTGAATTGTTATTGTTTTGCTCACCAATTGAGTTGTGTGCATCCGTTCTTCGTGATCTTTATATTGATGTCAACCAAAATCTCCCAATCTAGACAGTGGCATGCTTGGTTGCTAAGATAGTCCCATGTTCATCTTTTCCCCTTCTGGAGTTCCCATATGCATTGCACATCATATCTTGCATTCCATGCCATGTCTTGCATCATGTTGCTTGCGCATTGCACTGTGATTGATTGTTGTTTTGTTGCTTGTGTTCTTGCCTTGGGTAGAGCCTGGAGACGAGTTCATGTACAAGGACCATGACGAGTACATTTCCGAGGAGCAAGCTTTTGTTCCCTCTGAGGAGAATTCAGGCAAGATGATCATTACCCCCGATATCACTTCTATCTTTGCTTGATAGTTGTTAATTCTATTGCTATGTCCCATACTTGTTTTATACAGCCTCCCATGTTGTCGTGAAAGCCTCTAACCCACCTTCCTAGCAAACCGTTGTTTAGCGATGTTACCGCTTTTGTTCAGCCCCTCTTATAGCGTTGCTAGTTTTAGGTGCAGTGCAGGTTGTTGCATGTTGTAACATGGATATGTTGGTTGTCGGATTTCGGTTTCTGGCAAAACCCTTGAGGTTCGAACACTGGGGTGCGCACGAAGATCTCTCCCCCTCTCTAGCTTGCACACATCATGATCTCGCGGCCTAGCTCGACGAACCCAAAGAACAAGAGACACAGGAGTTTATACTGGTTTGGGCCACTAATGTAGTGTAATACCCTACTCCAGTGTGGTGTGGTGGATTGCCTCTTGGACTGAGGATTAATAGTTACAAGGGAAGAACAACCTCCTGAGGAGAGGTTTTATTGTGCTTGGCTAGTGTGGTGGCTTTGGTGGAATGAAGCCGTTCCAAGATGGGATGCCTCCCTATGGTGGTGGATAGTCCTATATATAGAGGCCGGGGTCCTCTTCCCAAATATTAGGCAGGAAGGGATCCCACAATGGCCAATTTGAAGGGGGCAGCTAGTACAAGCTATCTTGACAAAAGCAGTCTTTGCCTGCCAAAGGCTCTGGTGGTGACGCCGTCTTGGGCTCCACGGTGACCTCCGTCCTGCTGTCCTGCTGGTCTTGGTCTTGTTGCACTGATATGGAAACCTTTGCCTGATGCCTCGGGACTCATCTCCTGTGCTTTCCCCTTTAGCACCAAAGAGGAAATGAGGACACTCCGCGTGCTGGCGCCCGCCTTGCTCCAGTCATCATGGCTTGCGTCACAAAAACCTCGCGAGTTGTCCCTTGCCTTGATCTCTCCGCCCCTCGTGAGCCAGCCTGCTAAGGCCGCCCTTGAGGAGGTCTTGTGTCGTCCGCCTCACGAGGCTTGGCCTCTCGCGAGGGTCTTGAGTGTTTGCTGGTGACGATGGGCAGTCCGGGGCCCCTGATGGAGCCACGCTGTGGGCCGCAGGCAGGCAAGTCTGGGGACCCCCGTTCCCAGAATGCCGACATTGGGTTATCACAATATCACTTATTTAATTAATGCATCTATATACTTGGTAAAGGGTGGAAGGATTGGCCTTTTTCTCGGTGTTTTGTTTCGCTCTTGCCACCTTAGTTTCCGTCATACCGGTGTTATGTTCCTTGAATTTTGTGTCCCTAACACGGTGGGGGTTTATGGGGCCCCTTGATAGTTCGCTTTGAATAAAACTCTTCCAGCCAGGCCCAACTTTGGTTTTACCATTTGCCTAACAACAACTAAAATTTGCATCGGGAGTAATTAACCCGAGGATTCTTAATCAACAACCCGGGCCAGAGCTCCTCATGAGTGTTGGTCCAACCTGTCAACCGCCGGTGGCGCCAGGGGCAACTCCAGATTGGCCTACCCAAAGTTTGGACAATCCGATCGTGGCCTCAGACGAGATACGCTCGTCTACTATCAGGATGTCGGCACGTCGGGAGGTCTTGCTGGTTTTGTTTTACCATTGTCGAAATGTCTTGAGCACCGGGATTCCGAGTCTGATCAGAGGGTCCCAAGATGGAGTATTGTCTCCGCGGATCGTGAGCTTGTCATGGGCTAAGTTGGGGCACCCCTGGTGGGTTTAAATTTTCGAGAGTCATGCCCGATGTTATATGGGAGATGGGAGTTTTTATTATCTGGTTGTAGTGAACTTGAACCTAATCTCATTGAAACACATCAACCACGTGCATAACCGTGATGGTCTCTTTTCGACGAGGTTCGGGAAGAAAACATGGTGGGGTTATGTTTGAACGTAAGTAGTACAGGATCACTTCTTGATCATTACTAGATTACGACCATTTGCATAGCTTCTCATCTTATTCTTACATTCATAACTTAGCCACCATACAATGCTTAGTGCTCGCTGCAACTCCACCATATATCCATACCTTAACTTTAAGCTTTGATAGTCTTTCTACCGAGGGTGTTGAGACTGCTGAGTCCCCGTGGCTCACATATTACTACAAACACAGTTACAGGTACTGTTGAGACTGATGTAGGCGATGTCACTGAGCTCAAGTGGGAGTTCGATGAAGACCGTGGCCATTACTATGTTTCCTTTCCAGATGATCAGTAGTGGAGCCTAGTAGGTTCGATCGGGACTTAGCTTGGGTGGTTGTCTTTTATTCGTTTGATTTCATTTGTAGCCGACTCTGTGTTCATCTTGAATGATTGTATTATCTTGATGCTATTTGTGTGACATTGTGGCAATTGTAAGCCAAAGACCGTATTCTATCTATTATGTACATGAGATGCGCAAAGATACAACCACTCTTGCGACCATACCAATATGCGCTTATGCCCCAAGTCGTTCCTTGACACGTATGGAGCATAGTTGCATATTGGGCGTTACACACAAGCTGACCAGGCATGCCCTAGGTGGCGCCCTCATAGCTTGTGGGCCCAGCATGGCACCTCTAACCCTAGTATATTCCCCGTATACTAGAGGGCACACCAAAAATAATTTTTCATCGCCGAAAGTTTCTGTCCTTTTGAGATCCCATCTGGAGACCTATTTCGGTACTCTGCTGGAGGGGGATCCGTTCACAGAGAGCCTCTACATGAACCTTGCATCCATTTCAATGATGTGTGAGTAGTTCACCACAGACCTACGGATCCATGGCAAGTAGCTAGATGGCTTCTTCTCTCTTTGATATTCAATACAATGTTCTCCTCGATGTTCTTGGAGATCTATTCGACGTAATCATCTTTTGCGGTGCATTTGTTGAGATCCGGTGAACTGTGGGTTTAAGATCAGATTATCTATGAATATTATTTGAGTCTTCTCTGAACTCTTTTATGCATGACAAAGATGGCTTTGTATTTCTCTCTTATCTATTGATTTGGTTTAACCAACTAGATTTATTTTTCTTGTAATGGTAGAGGTGCTTTGTAATGGATTCAATCTTGCAGTGCTCAGTCCTAGTGACAGAAGGGGACATGACACGTATTTATATTCTTGCCATTAAGGATAAAAAGGTGGGGTTTATTCATATTGATTGCATCTATCCTTCTACATCATGTGAACTTGCTTAAGGCGTTACTCCGATCTTGTTAACTTAATACACTAGATGCATGGTGGATAGCGGTCGATGTGTGGAGTAATACTAGCAGATGTAGGCAGCACTCGGTATACTTGTCATGGACATGATGCCTATATTCATGATCATTGCCTTGGATATTGTCATAATTATTCAGTTTTCTATCAATTGCTCAACAGTAATTTGTTTACACAACGTATATGTTCTTTCAAGAGAGAAGCCTCTAGTGAAAACTATGGCCCCCGGTCTATTCTTCTCATATTATTTTCAGATCTATAAAACCAAAAACCCAAAAATAACTTGCTGCCATTTATTTAGCTTTACTTTATTTTGCCCTTTTATTTATCTTTTATACCTATCTCTATCAGGTCTCATCCTTGCAAGTAACTGTGAAGGGATTGACAACCCCTTTCTCGCATTGGGTGCAAGTATTTGTTTGTCTATGCAGGTGCTATCATTGGAGACTTGTGTGGTCCTACTACTGGATTGATACCTTGCTTCTTGACTGAGGGAAATACTTATCTCTACTTTGATGCATGACCCTTTCCTCTTCAAGGGAAAAACCAACGCAAGATCAAGAATTAGCAGGTCCCATGTCTCCGATATCTCTCTCCTCTCCATCTATAACTTTAGACGCACGGGAAAACATGAAGAGCAGCACGAGCTGGCTATGGTGTTGTTTTAACTAAAAGATTCTTGGAAAATAGATGAATCTCCTTGAATAAGAGATGTTGTGGCTGGTCGAGACGGAGCTAACCACTCCTATCCTCCATGCCACATTAGCATGATGAAGCTGTGTGGCTAGTGGGGCATTTTCGGCCAACTGGCTAGGTCCCGAGTTCGAAGCATACATACGTCTGATACAATATATTTTTACACACGCATTTTCCTCTGTGCCGAGACGTGGCACACCGTACCGCGAGGTTTCTAGGTCCCCCTATGTGGTGCATACATATTTTCTTCCTTGCCGACATATGGGACAACCTACCGTGCGATTTCTGGGTCCTCAATCGTAACGCCAAAGCAAGTAAATGAGTCATCAAATCACAAAAGCCCACCTTTCCCGCTAAGTACATCAGTGAAGGACGGTGGCTAGCTAGTTGGGCTAGGGCGACCGATCAGCTAGGCCGCCACCACATTTGTTTTTTCACCCCATTTTCTCTCCTTGTCGGTAGGTAAATTTAAATATCCACCACTATGTTGCTTTGGTCTTTGGGTGTGGCATGCGCGGCAGGATTTTTATTATTTGATGGGAGCAGGCATGGCAACAATTAGTCATCACGACTCTAAGTGTAAAACCCACTACTCCCTGATGTGAAAAGGTGTCGACTCGGGTTTTTCCATCGTGAAACCAAAAGATTCACCTCATTCCCCGGCTGGCTCCCTCCATGTTCTTGTAGATTGCATTGCCTTTCAGCCGTTTCACCCCCTTTGCTTCCTCTCCCCATTACTCCTACATGGTTCCAAGGAAGCGCAACAGACCATGGAGTCTGAGGTGAGGTTCCTGACAGAGGAGCTCCAAGCCAAGGATGCGGAGCTAAGGGCCAAGGACGTGGAGCTCCTTGAGCTCAAGGAGGAGAGGAGTGCCATGCTCCTCCTTTATGTGCAGGAGTTCACGGAGCTTCAAAAGCGGCATGTGCCCACCACAAAGATGATTGAGGCGTTAGCAGCGTTGTTGCAGAAAGTGGGAGATACAATAGGCGATCAGGCGAGCCGACAGGAGCGCGAGTGGGCCGATGGTGACGAGGTCCAGGATCACCTCAAGCACTTGCTAGACTATGTTGCCACGCATGTATTGCGGCTGTGCGATGCCTACCGTCGTGACAGCGTCACCATGCCGGCCGTCGGGCTAAGCCCATTCGACCACCTCATCGACTTCAACAAGTCGCGGCTTCCTAACCCGGTCTCCTTCTTCACCTATATCTTCGAGTAGCTGAGTCATCTTCGTGCGGTGGTGGTGGCAAAGCTGGACAGGGAGGGGGGGCGGGCGGCCATTACCATTGCCGGGAAAATCCTCTCAAGGCTTCGTCACCGGAATCCATTCATGCCATTGGATGCCTTCTTTGATGACCTGGCTCCTGTCGACAGGGAGCGGGCTCTGCAGGTGGTGGCACCCTGCATGACCATTGTCTTGCACCTGGAGAAGCAGAGTGATTTCGATGGTTTTTAGGTGTCCTCTGCATGGGATGTGTAATGCCCTCGATGCGGCTATATCTCCCACGTGTCGAAGCATGACTTAGAGGCATAACCGCATTGAAAGCAATGTCGCAAGTGAGGTAATCTTCGCAAACAACCCATGTAATACAATAAGGGAAAAGATACATAGTTGTCTTACAATCGCCACTTCACACAATTACATGAATAAAGCATTACATCATCCAGATACAATCAAGGTCCGACTACGGAACCAAAATAAAAGAAGACTACCCCACATGCTACACAGATCCCCGATCGACCCCAACTGGGCTCCACTACTAATCAACTAGAACAGAACAACATAAAGGACAATATCTTCATCGAGCTCCTCCTTGAGCTTGGTTGCATCATCTGCACAGTTCAACGGCACCTGCAAGCTGGTTTTGGAAGTATCTGTGAGTCACGGGGACTCAGCAATCTCACACCCTCGCGATCAAGACTATTTAAACTTATAGGAAAGGTAAAGGTATGAGGAGGAGCTGCAGCAAGCGACTAGCATATTTGGTGGCTAACATACGCAAATGAGAGCGAGAAGAGAGAGCAAAGGCACGGTCAAACAACTATGATCAAGAAGTGATCCTAGAACAACCTACGTCAAACATTATTCCAACACCGTGTTCACTTCCCGGACCCTGCCGAGAAAAGACCATCACTGCAACACACGCGGTTGATGTATTTTAATTAAGGTCAACTTCAGGTTTTCTACAACCGGACATTAACAAATTCCCATCTGCCCATAACCGTGGGCACGGCTTTCAAAAGGTCAAATCCCTGCAGGGGTGTCCCAACTTAGCCCATCACAAGCTCTCACGGTCAACGAAGGATATTCCTTCTAGCGGGAAGACCCGATCAGACTCGGAATCCCGATTACAAGACATTTCGACAATGGTAAAACAAGACCAGCAAAGCCACCCAAATGTGTCGACAAATCCTGATAGCAGCTGCACATATCTCGTTCTCAGGGCACACCGGATTGTCCAAACTTCTGGTAGGCCAGCCCAGAGTTGCCCCTGGTGGCCACCGGCGGCTGACAAGTTGGACCAACACTCAGAGGAGCACTGGCCCGGGGGTTTAAATAAAGATGACCCTTGGGCAGGCCTACCCAAGGGAAAGAAAAGGATAGGTGGCAAATGGTAAACCCAATGTTGGGCCTTGCTGGAAGAGTTTTATTCAAGGCGAACTTTCAAGGGGTTCCCAGTATAACCCAACCGTGTAAGGAACGCAAAATCCGGGAACATAACACCGATATGACGGAAACTAGGGGCGGCAAGAGTGGAACAAAACACCAGGCATAAGGCCAAGCCTTCCAACCTTTACCAAGTATATAGATGCATTAATTAGATAAGAGATATTGTGATATCCCAACAAGTAAACATGTTCCAACAAGGAATAACAACTCCATGTTCCAACAAGGAACAAATTTCAATCTTCACCTGCAACTAACAATGCTATAAGAGGGGATGAGCAAAGCGGTAACATAGCCAAACAACGGTTTGCTACGACAAGGTGGGTTAGAGGCATGGTTCAACAATATGGGAGGCATGATAAGCAAGTGGTAGGTATCACAGCATAGGCATAGAAAAAGGGCGAGCAACTAGCAAGCAAAGATAGAAGTGATTTCGAGGGTATGGTCACCTTGCCTAAGATCCCGCAAGGAAGAAGAACGGGTCCATGACGAAGACCAACGGACGAAGTCAAACGGATCCTCACAAACATGATGTTATCGGAACCGACCCGAAGAAGCAACACCGGAAAGAAGCAAACACCATAGTAAACAACCACCACATAAGCATGACATGATGCACAACCAAACATGATGCATGTCCGGATTAATGAGGCATGGCATGGCAAAGTGCACAAGCAATACTACAAATTAAGTGGAGCTCAATATGCAACGGAGTTGCATATTGACGAAACACGACGTGACTTATTTAGTTCTCTCCCGTTTATGTACTCAACAATATTAAATGTTGGTTAGCATGGCAATAGGTGAAGCATATGAAAACTACCTATCTAGGCAAGTTTAAATGAGGCCGGAACAACAAGCAACAAGTCCAGAAAATCCCCATATGCATGTTTTAGGTTTGGTACTGTTCTGACCTAAACCATATTTTAGAGTTGTTAAACATGCAAAGTAATGCCACCATGTTAAACTAGGAATTTTTATACCCCATTTACATATAAAGTTTGTTAGGTTTGGAGCTACGGTTATTTAGTTATGAAACAAATCATTTCAACATGTCATTTATGCAAATTACTGCAAACAACAATTTTCAATATTTTAACATGGATGAAAGTTGAATGTTGTGAAACTAGATAAAATTCTAAGCATATTTCATATATAATTAATTTTAAACCGATGCACGGATGATGAATTACAATATGCATGAAGTGTAGGGGGCTTCCTGTAAAACTGGTTTTTCTCTGGAAAAATAGGAAAAACGCTCTATGGAAAAAAACATGAAACGGGCCAAAACTTCTGGCCCGACAGAGCCCAAGGGGCTAAAGGGGGGGTCTCACCATGGGCTTGGCCCATCAGTTGGAGGGGAGGCCGCTGGGCCTGGCGCGGCTATGACCCAGCCGACGCTCGCGGTCAACGGGGGCTGGATCGAGCAAGGGAGCTGGGGCTGTGCGTGTATGACGGTGGGGCCCTATTTTCAGTGGCACATGGAAATTAAAAGGCCAGGCCAAAATATATGCAGAGCGTAGGATTCGATCTCTGGTCTCCATACTAGAACAAAGAGGCGCTAACCACTGGGCTGGCGGATCCTATACAAGAGAAAGAAAAGGGCGCAGCTATGTGGTGCTCACGACGGAGCATAGCAGATGCAAATCGTGGCTCGCCAGGAAGGGTACAACGCGTGCGGGAGGATTCCACGCGTGTGTGGACACCCGGCTGTAGGTGCAGCAAAGTGGGGGCGTGCTGTAGCGTGTGGGTGGTACGCGTGTGCAAAAGAACTCAGAGCTCAAGGCCATGGCGTACAGGATTCAGACGGAGGATGCAGACATGGCTGGGCGAAAGGCCCTTGCGCGTGCAACCGTGCGCGTGGGCGTGTGGAAAACCCGTGAGGGTGCAGCCGTGCATGCGCTGGTGTTGTGTGCTAGACGCGACTGGAGGCGGACAGAGAACTAGACATTCTGTTTCGTCCGCACAGCGAGAGCGCGGCGATGGGTCTTCGAACAAGAGCAGAACGATGCTACGATGATGGAACCGACAGGGTAACGAGGCTGGGAGGAGCGGCTGCTCACCTAGGTCCCGTAGGACAAGATGTGGTGCAACGAGGGAGAGGATGCGTTGATTGGCGGGGCTTCGGGTCCATGACGAAGAGGAAGACAAAGGCGACGACGATGTAGTGGAGGCGACCTAGGTCGGGGAAGAAGTCTGAACGGACGTAGTCGACATCGAGGAATAAGATGGACATGCCGAAGGCGACTGTGATGGCCTCCGACCACACAGGCATCGGCGAAGATCTTGTTGGTGCTCTCTGTTCTCTGGATCTTGAGGAAGAAGGGGGAACAGGGGAAGGGAAAGAGGTGGCGGCGGCTAGAGAGGAAGAGGGAAACCCTAGGAGGGCTCGGATGCCAAGAGGGGTTGAAAAGGGGTGCGGTCGCGGCTGGCTGGGCCACCGTGGCCATGTGCCCTCGCTCCTGAAGTTTTACTGTGAGAGAAAAGGGATCGGGAGGAGGAAGAAAAACAGGGGAAGGAGAGACTGCAGGTGGGGCCTCGACGGGTGTCCAACGTGGATTCACCACGGGAGAGTGAAGGGGGCTGCGAAAGGAGAGTTGGGCCGGGCTGCTGTTGTGCTAGGCTGCTCCTGCTGTTGTTGTTGGGCTCTCTCTCTTGCTACACTTCCTTTCCTTCCCTTTTCTTCAGACAGAAAACTTGGGAGAAAAGAAAGACAAGGGAAGATATGGAATTTGGCAGGGATGAAGATATTTATGGAGTCCTAGAAATATGCACAATTTTAGTAAACTGGTCTGGATATTTTTAAGGGTATAAATATAATTCAAGTTTGAATTAGATTCGAACTTGAGCCATTTTTGAACCCAACCAAATCAACTCCAAAATGAAAGAAATTTTACAGAGAGGTATAAGGCATGGAGTATGATCATCAGGAAATAAATGAACATTAATGGAGGGGGGAATAATGTCACTTGCAAAAACATGAAGGGAGAAGGAAGGGAGACATGATGATACATGGGCATGGCTTGAGAGATGGATAGCAAGGGCTGTTGCACACACAACATGAAAGTAACATGTAACATAAGGATGAGTGTAATGCATATGATGCTCATGGCAACAACATGAATGACCAAAAGCAATATGACAAGAGATAGGCATGGCAAAACAAACAAGGATGGCATAATGCAATATAATAAATGATGAACATGATGCAAGAAGTAAAATATGACAAGGCACTCAACAAACATGCAACAACAACGAATAACTGGAGGATACCTGGCACATCGGTCACGGGGCATCACAACACTCCACCACTACGAGAGGATCTCGTCCCGAGATCTAGGATGGCACCGGAGGGAAAAACAGAAGAGGAAGATAAGAGGTAAAACTAAGTTGCTTCTTTGACAAACGAGTGAAACCAAAGAACCTTGAAAAGTTGAACAACTTGAAAGGAATAATACCACAGAGGTGATTGAAGTTGAAAAAAAACAGTCCGATAGGAACGAAGAACAAGGAACAACAAATTCGGACAGCACTCCGTTCGAAAAGTGATATGAAACTTGATAAGATGAAAAGAACTAGAGCAGAGGACACGACAGTCCGGATAAATGGATAAGCAAATGAAAGAACATGATCTTTGCTAAAACAAGATGATGGTTGAAGAAACAATATCACAATGCCTCCGGAACGAAAGAATAGAAGTTGAACCGTCAGAACAAAAGAACGAAGAATAAAACACCATCTTCTACCTCAAATGAGCTTGAAAGCATCTTGAAGAGAAGGGTCGAACTGAATTGTTGGAAAACCAACAACGAAAAGGATAAGCTTGATATGGTCTTATGGAATAAATCTCAAAATTATGAGGTGACAACCTGCCACTCACGGAAAAGATTGCATTGATAAGAACAAGGAGACGAGGAACTTATTTCACCAGAAGGATAAATGAATAACTTGGGTCATTTATAAGCACCATAGATAGCAACAGTCCTTAGGGAAGGGTTTAGGTGAAACATGACACAAGATAACTCCAACGAAGAGGTTGATGGATTTAAAATACCTCATTCTTAACAACATATGAATCATGAAACATGAACTCAAATGATCAAGAATGACATAATACCACCTCCAATGATACGGAAGAAAGAATTGCACTCTGGATTGCAAGATGAAGAATGATTGAGCTCCTTAAAAGAATCTCGATGAGAACTTCGAGAAGGAATTAAATCCTTGATGAACTAACATGTAGAACCTTCATGAAGAGCTCCGGTAAACAAAGGAATGATCAAACGGAAGGCAAGAGAAGTTGAAAACTCAAGGTGAATCCTTGTAATGATTAGATGAAGCTTTGGAATGGTATAATTGAAATAACTTTGAACTCCGGAAAAGAAAGATGGACAACTTGAATCGAGAATTTGATGAACCTCCGGAATAAGGAATTAATCACTTGGATGAACAAAACTAAGAATTACATTATGTGTATCCTTCACCAATTAAATTGATGACATTCAAAGGATTTGGCATACTTCTTATTCTCGAAGAAAAGATTAAGATAGATGCCGTGCCAACTTGGGAAGGTCTTCAACGAACCACCGGTGGGATTTGGAAAACAACGAATGAATTGATATGATAACCAAGGAAAGCAACTCTTGAACAAACCACCGTAAGAATTGAAAATGAACGAAGTAAAAGGGGAGAATCACCGGTAAGAATTAGCAAATAACGAAGATGCTTGAGAGAATTTAGATCCATGAGAACAAAGAGATCATGACTGATTAGAGGATATTTGAATGATGCATCGGTAAGATTTAGAGAAAGAGAGCTGAAAGCTGAGAATGAATACTTCTGAGGTGGTGGCCTTCAGAGAAACAAACTGAAAAGACTCTCGAATTGCTCTGGATGGGTGAAAAGAATTTCCACAATCGAAAAATAATTATGAGAGGATGGCACGAAGCTAGAGCCATGAATCTCTGAGAGAGCGGATAGATATGGAGGAAAAGTCTTCTTCGGTCTTCAAAACCTGAGAATGATGACGAGAAACACCAACAAGAATTATTGAAGCACTCCGGAATGAAGAATGTTAAAGTAGAGCCAACGATGAAAAGAAATTGAGAGATCTTGGAGAAACATATCTGACTGATGAAAAATTCATTCTTACGTCATACTTCGAAAAGAATTTGATGGTAGCTCCGGGAAAATAGAAGAGTCAGGTAAGATCCTGGGAAAAGACCTGTGGGTTAGGGCCCACTCAAGAGAAACACCGTTGAACAATTTAAAAGAGAGGTTGCCCCAGTTGAATTAAATGACTTGAATGAGATAACAACCTCGAAAGATCTTGAATGAAAGCATAGTGGAAAACACGAATCTTCGAGATATCTTGAGCACTCCGGAACAATAAATAGTGAGAAGTGGAATGATGATGAGGTGCACCGGCATGAGAAGGTATTTGCAATGAGGAAAGGATATAATTGGCAAAGCTTGAATTGAATTCATCGGATAAAAGAGTACGAAGAATGATGAACTAGAAGCTCCGTTAGCATCTTCCTGAGAATCACCGTATAAGAACATTGATGGAAAAGAATGGAGAGACTTCATATGAATAAAAGGATACTTGATTAAGAATTCCGAGTCCTCGAAGAAAAAAGGGTGGGTGGGCAGGAAAACAAAGGCAACTTGGAGACGAATGAAACAAACACCATTGAGAAGACTTGAGTTGATGTTGCGGATGTTGAAATGATTGGATCCACTTGAAGAGAAACACGCCGGTTGAAAAGGATTGGCATGATGATCTCGATTATCGAAAAGGATTAGTATCTACATAGAAATATGAGAACACCATTTAGGAAAGGTATGGAATCAACATTTGACTTTGAAGCAACTCGAATACCACAACTCAAAACAAAAACAAAGGGTTGGCTTGCAGAATAAGCCGGAACAAACATATGATAGAGATTTCGTCCGAAGTTTTCGTGGTGGGGCCTACACGGGCTCGATCGTACAGCACCATCATGTACAAGGCAGTGCACATGACATACGAAGCATCCCTGAGTCGGCATAGACAAGGACTCTTTAAGACGCAAAGAGGCCACTGTAAAACCGACCGTGAATAGGCGGACCACTAGACATCGAACCCCAATTTCATATCATACATCTGTCGGAAAGATATCCTAAAAGCTACTTGAATTCCCACTTATAAACTCCCGAAACTTTCCGGTTATGCAATCAGGTGTTGGGGATACAGGGGAAGCATAATTTCTCTCCCAAAACTAGCACATCCTATATCCAGCTGTATCCATCCTTCAACACATAACCAAGAAACTTTCGGAAAATTGTCTACCTCAACCTTCGAAAAGCATCCGTTATACGAGTTATGGCAATACTCCCGAACTCCCGCCCCAGTACTGGGTGGCGTCGAGGTTATCTCACCAACAACTGCATAAAAGAGATTTTCGATGTCGGCGAAACTAATCTCAGGTATTCCAAAACTGCAACGATAAAATTGTGACGACAACACCTCGGAGCTCAACTCCCCGGGACACTGCCACAACCCCTAAATGTCAGGAGGCACCAAGAATAATGTTCTCGTCACAAAACCATCAGAACGATTCCAAGATACCCGCGTCATCCTAAATTTTTTTAGTGAAATTTGAGAAGAGAAGAGTCAAAACTCTACGTCGGGATGCCTCACCAGAGCGACGAAGGGACTGAGGAGTAAAAAGAATTCCTAACTCTCCGATATATATAATCCTAAATGACTCAAACATTTCTAAACTCAATAACGCCAGCGATTCGATCAAGCAGGGGGCTCCTAAGGTCGGGGAAGGCTCTGATACCAACTTGTAACACCCTCGATGCGGCTATATCTCCCACGTGTCGAAGCATGACTTAGAGGCATAACCGCATTGAAAGCAATGTCGCAAGTTTGGTAATCTTCGCAAACAACCCATGTAATACAATAAGGGAAAAGATACATAGTTGGCTTACAATCGCCACTTCACACAATTACATGAATAAAGCATTACATCATCCAGATACAATCAAGGTCCGACTACGGAACCAAAATAAAAGAAGACTACCCCACATGCTACATAGATCCCCGATCGACCCCAACTGGGCTCCACTACTGATCAACTAGAACGGAACAACATAAAGGACAAGATCTTCATCGAGCTCCTCCTTGAGCTTGGTTGCGTCATCTACACAGTTCAACGGCACCTGCAAGCTGGTTTTGGAAGTATCTGTGAGTCACGGGGACTCAGCAATCTCACACCCTCGCGATCAAGACTATTTAAGCTTATAGGTAAGGTAAAGGTATGAGGTGGAGCTGCAGCAAGCGACTAGCATATTTGGTAGCTAACATACGCAAATGAGAGCGAGAAGAGAGAGCAAAGGCACGGTCGAACAACTATGATCAAGAAGTGATCCTAGAACAACCTACGTCAAACATTACTCCAACACCATGTTCACTTCCCGGACCCCGCCAAGAAGAGACCATCACGGCAACACACGCGGTTGATGTATTTTAATTAAGGTCAACTTTAGGTTTTCTACAACCAGACATTAACAAATTCCCATCTGCCCATAACCGCGGGCACGGCTTTCAAAAGTTCAAATCCCTGCAAGGGTGTCCCAACTTAGCCCATCACAAGCTCTCACGGTCAACGAAGGATATTCCTTCTAGCGGGAAGACCCGATCAGACTCGGAATCCTGGTTACAAGACATTTCGACAATGGTAAAACAAGACCAGTAAAGCCACCCGAATGTGCCGACAAATCCCGATAAGAGCTGCACATATCTCGTTCTCAGGGCACACCGGATTGTCCAAACTTCCGGTAGGCCAGCCCAGAGTTGCCCCTGGTGGAGCACTCAGAGGAGCACTGGCCCGGGGGTTTAAATAAAGATGACCCTTGGGCAAGCCTACCCAAGGGAAAGAAAAGGCTTGGTGGCGAATGGTAAAACCAATGTTGGGCCTTGCTGGAAGAGTTTTATTCAAGGCGAACTGTCAAGGGGTTCCCATTATAACCCAACCGCGTAAGGAATGCAAAATCCGGGAACATAACACCGATATGACGGAAACTAGGGGCGGCAAGAGTGGAAAAAAACACCAGGCATAAGGCCGAGCCTTCCACCCTTTACCAAGTATATAGATGCATTAATTAGATAAGAGATATTGTGATATCCCAACAAGTAAACATGTTCCAACAAGGAACAACATCCCCATGTTCCAACAAGGAACAAACTTCAATCTTCACCTGCAACTAACAACGCTATAAGAGGGGCTGAGCAAAGCGGTAACATAGCCAAACAACGGTTTGCTAGGACAAGGTGGGTTAGAGGCTTGGTTCAACAATATGGGAGGCATGATAAGCAAGTGGTAGGTATCGCAGCATAGGCATAGCAAAAGAGCGAGCAACTAGCAAGCAAAGATAGAAGTGATTTCGAGGGTATGGTCATCTTGCCTAAGATCCCGCAAGGAAGAAGAACGAGTCCATGACGAAGACCAACGGACGAAGTCGAATGGATCCTCACAAACACGACATTATCAGAACCGACCCGAAGAAGCAACACTTGAAAGAAGCAAACACCTAGTAAACATCCACCACATAAGCATGACATGATGCACAACCAAATATGATGCATGTCCGGATTAATGAGGCATGGCATGGCAAAGTGCACAAGCAATACTACAAATTAAGTGGAGCTCAATATGCAACGGAGTTGCATATTGACGAAACACCACGTGACTTATTTAGTTCTCTCCCGTTTATGCACTAAACAATATTAAATGTTGGTTAGCATGGCAAGAGGTGAAGAATATGAAAACTACCTATCTAGGCAGTTTAAATGAGGCCGGAACAACAAGCAACAAGTCAGGAAAATCCCCATATGCATGTTTTAGGTTTGGTACTGTTCTGCCCTAAACCATATTTTAGAGTTGTTAAACATGCAAAGTAATGCCACCATGTTAAACTAGGAATTTTTCTACCCCATTTACATATAAAGTTTTTTAGGTTTGGAGCTACGGTTATTTACTTATGAAATAAATCATTTCAGCATGTCATTTATGCAAATTAATGCAAACAACAATTTTAAATATTTTAACATGGATGAAAGTTGAATGTTGTGAAACTAGATAAAATTCTAAGCATATTTCATATATAATTAATTTTAAACCGATGCACGGACGATGAATTACAATATGCATGAAGTGTAGGGGGCTTCCTGTAAAACTGGTTTTTCTCTTGAAAAATAGGAAAAACGCTCTATGGAAAAAAAACATGAAACAGGCCAAAACTTCTGGCCCGACAGAGCCCAAGGGGCTGATGGGGAGGTCTCACCATGGGCTTGGCCCATGAGTTGGAGGGGAGGCCGCTGGGCCTGGCGCGGCTATGACCCAGCCGACGCTCACGGTCAAAGGGGACTGGATCAATCAAGGGAGTTGGGGCTATGCGTGTATAACGGTGGGGCCCTATTGTCAGTGGCACACGGAAATTAAAAGGCCAGACCAATATATATGCAGAGCCTAGGATTCGATCTCTGGTCTCCAGACTAGAACAAAGAGGCGCTAACCACTGGGCCATAGGAGTCTTTGTGATGAATAAGAAGAACGGCCAAAATTGAAACATGTAGGCTGGCGGATCCTATACAAGAGAAAGAAAAGGGCGCAGCTATGTGGTGCTCACGACGGAGCATAGCAGATACAAACCGTGGCTCGCCGGGCAGGGTACAACGCGTGCGGGAGGATTCCACGCGTGTGCGGCCACCCGGCTGTAGGTGCAGCGAAGTGGGGGCGTGCTGTAGCATGTGGGTGCTACGCGTGTGCAAAAGAACTCAGAGCTCAAGGCCATGGCGTACAGGATTCAGACGGCGGATGCAGACATGGCTGGGCGAAAGGCCCTTGCACGTGCAACCATGCGCGTGGGCATGTGGAAAACCTGTGAGGGTGCAGCCGTGCGTGCGCTGGCGCTGTGTGCTAGACGCGACTGGAGGCGGACATAGAACTAGGCATTCTGTTTCGTCCGCACAACGAGATGCGGCGACGGATCTTCGAACAAGAGCAGAACGATGCTACGATGATGGAACCGATAGGGTAACGAGGCTGGGAGGAGCGGCTGCTCACCTAGGTCCCGTAGGAGAAGATGTGGTGCAGCGAGGGCGAGGTTGCGTTGATTGGCGGGGCTTCGGGTCCATGACGAAGAGGAAGACAAAGGCGACGACGACGTAGTGGAGGCGACCTAGGTCGGGGAAGAAGTCTGAACGGATGTAGTCGACATCGAGGAATAAGATGGACATGTCGAAGGCGACTGTGATGGCCTCCGACCACACAGGCATCAGCGAAGCTCTCGTTGGTGCTCTCTGTTCTATAGATCTTGAGGAAGAAGAAGGAACAGGGGAAGGGAAAGAGGTGGCGGCGGCTAGAGAGGAAGAGGGAAAACCTAGGAGGGCTCGGACGCCAAGAGGGGTTGAAAAGGGGTGCGGTCGTGGCTGGCTGGGCCACCGTGGCCATGTGCCCTCGCTCCTGAAGTTTTACTGTGAGAGAAAAGGGATCGGGAGGAGGAAGAAAAATAGGGGAAGGATAGACTGCAGGTGGGGCCTCGACGGGTGTCCAACGATGATTCACCACGGGAGAGTGAAGGAGGCTGCGAAAGGAGAGTTGGGTCGGGCTGCTGCTGCGCTAGGCTACTCCTGCTGCTGTTGTTGGGCTCTCTCTCTTGCTACACTTCCTTTCCTTCCCTTTTCTTCAGACAGAAAACTTGGGAGAAAAGAAAGACAAGGGAAGATATGGAATTTGGCAGGGATGAAGATATTTATGGAGTCCTAGAAATATGCACAATTTTAGTAAACTGGTCTGGATATTTTTAAGAGTATAAAAATAATTCAAGTTTGAATTAGATTCGAACTTGAGACATTTTTGAACCCAACCAAATCAAACTCCAAAATGAAAGAAATTTTACAGAGAGGTATAAGGCATGGAGTATGATCATCAGGAAATAAATGAACATTAATGGAGGGGGGATAATGTCACTTGCAAAAACATGAAGGGAGAAGGAAGGGAGAGATGACGATACATGGGCATGGCTTGAGAGAGGGATAGCAAGGGCTGATGCACACACAACATGAAAGTAACATGTAACATAAGGATGAGTGTAATGCATATGATGCTCATGGCAACAACATGAAATATGACAAGAGATAGGCATGGCAAAACAAACAAGGATGGCATAATGCAATATAATAAACGATGAACATGATGCAAGAAGTAAAATATGACAAGGAACTCAACAAACATGCAACAACGAATAACTTGAGGACACCTGACACATCGGTCACGGGGCGTCACAGCATGTCTCAGCGCAACATGACCATTGGAGCAAACTGAGACGATGCAGATCAGTCACGATAGCACAAAGCGTGTGGTTGTGTTTGGTTGCATTGTCATCTCAACATAGTTGTTCACTCTTTGTGCGTGCTCATCTCAGCACCCCTATTCATGCATGCTCCTAGTGTATTTGTGTTAACCTAGTGTGGACTCATGTACCCCTCATGCACTCTACCAGACACACAAAAGTGGGTTGAGAAGGGAACTTTTGCTCCCATGCACCCCTCATACACCCTACCTAACACAGATTCATGATTCATATGATTCCTGTTTGGTGGAGTACTGTAGCACCATACATTCGGTGCACTGTAGACGTAGTTCTGTTAACATTGATCTCACCATTCATTCTCGACCGGAGAGTCAAAAAAGAGGCATATTATAGTATTGTTCATATTTGACATGCGCATAACATGTCAATGGATGTCAATCCTCCGGATGCACCCTTCCGGAGTGGCTGCCGCCTCTATCCCTTGATTCTACTTCTCCGGTTGCCTTGTCTGCTAAAAGCAATGCACCACAGTATGTCTGTACACCGAGGTACCACCCAGGAGCATATTCACGAATAGTAGCCGCTATGTAATCCAAAAATCTATTGAAACACTCGCAACAATATCACTCACCACATATTTATTTATAATCAATTAGAGTACTAGACATCATTTTTCTTGTCTTATCTTCCTACACCAGCAACAAGATTATAGTACTGACATATGAACCACTTCACATGCCTAGTGGTAGGAGTACTAGTAGTGTAAGTTCAAGTGGCTACCGTGTTTCACACTCCTCAATCGTAAGAGTGGAAACACTTGTTGTAATCATTTCTTCTAGAAATTGTGGACACGCTCTACCGCGCAGGTCCTCCTCCATGGTCATCGGGGACCTTACTACTCACTTTCGCCGACATGTGGGACAACTAGCATCAGGGTCCACTTGCCATGCACTAAATTACTCTGTACTAGAGTGCACAACCGCATGGTATACTACCCCGGTCGTAGCGCCGCAGTAATGCCAAATGAGCCGTCAAATCACAAAACTCCACCATTGCAGCATTAAGTTCGATGAATGAAGCAACCATCATTTCACTCTTCTCTGTCATCTTCCTCCCTTGAAGAAAACCCCAACACAAACTAAGGCATAGCCTAGTGGTGGGAAGGGGCTGATGCCTTCCCACCCACCCAGGTTCAAGGCATGGTACTTGCAATTTGGGTTTGTTGCACCAATTATACTATAGGGGGTTCCCTTACGGTCTTTCTGTCAAAAAAAAGAAAACCCCAACACGCTTCTCCCTCGTCTTGTTCCTCATTTCTTCAAGCAAACCCCAATGCGTTTTTGCCATTATTCTTCCCTCCCAAAGAAGGAAACATGAGTGCATCAATGGTGTTGCTTCTAGCCAAGGCTCCGTCATCTTTTGCAACCCTGCGACCGATCCTAACTCCCTCTCTGTTTTTCTTTTGGGTTTGTGATTATGGTTTCTTTCCTTTTATTTCTATCTAATAGTTTCTTGATGGGCCCTAGAGCACCTACCAGAGTGATGTATATGGCTCTGTCCAGAACCGTCGAGGCTCGAGGTACGAAGAAGCGCAAGCACCCTGCCGAGACTTCAGACAAGCTCAAGGACATTGCCCTATCGAAGGCCCCCTCTCTGGGATACCTCGTTAAGCAAGTCCATGTAATATCTCTTCTTGATGATCTTTTTGGCGATCTTGATCGTGTTTTTTCATCTAACTTGCAATGTGATTGCTATCATGTTAGATTTGTGTAATGTACATGCAGTACTAGTAGTAGAACTTTCTGGGCGACCTTGCATGTGGTTTTTGTGTGCCAAATGACGGTTCTAAATGGCTGTTTTGACTAAAACACATGAGAGGTTGACATACATATGATTTTCAGACATAACATTGATTTCTCATAGATTACTTTCAACTACTTTATGAACATCAATGCTAGCTGTAGGAAATGCAAGATTTAATATCTCATGCCTTGGAAGAGAATATGGTAGCCTCAGTAACTTGTGTTATGGATATTGCTAGTAATCCCTCTGTTCACCAATATAAGATGTTCTAATTTTTTGTGTATCTCATATAGACATGTTTTAGTGTATTTGTTCAGTCATTTCTGCGTGTATATGTAGTCTTATATGGAGAAAATATCAAAAATCATCTTATATTTGTGAACTGAGATAGTAATAAAATATTTGGTTTTTGTCTAAATTATAAACAGGTCTACTATGGATATGAAGTTCTCGGAGTGATGTCATGTGAACTAGAAAACCTGAGGATGTGTGCTACTAAACTATCCAGCTATTGTGTCCTTGTGGCAACATGTCGTGAACAAGTGTTTTCCTGTCGTATTATTGCTAGGCGTGTACTCGAGGGTGTACTTCACCACAATAATTTCCTAGTTGTTCCTTCGATTACGAAGGGTGTGTAAAACGTCCCGACAAATCTGATGCAGACTATCTTCATTGTCATGTTTATGAGTGGAAAGACCACTCTGTTAGGTTCCCCAAGGTTGACGAGATGACGAAGGTGCCGGTAGACATCTCTCACAAAGTCCATGGCCTGGTCAGTTATTTGGGGCACATCTCGTTGGTTGGTGGCAAGAAATAGTCTGTAGAGCTTAATTAGTGCAACTTTGCTTGTCTGCAGTAAATAATATTGTTTAGTACTTGACTTGTGTGTGTGAACCCTGTATGGTTTAGTAGTGACGCTTTTGTTGTGTGGTGAATACTGAGAACAGTCTATGTTAATGATTGTCCACTCAATTCACTCCATATATTTTGAAGTATCTAGATCATTTTTTTGTGAGGATGGTGGGAGTATATATCAATTATGGTTACACTCTAATATATGTATGCATTGCAGGGTTTATTGCACCCTCCGGGATTTCTAGTCCCATGGATGTTGGAGCCCAGCATGCCACCCGTAATTGGCGATCAACCTTAAATTTAGAACTTGGACATAGTGATATCATCGTAAGGATTCACTCGTGTCACATCAAGTAAATCTCATTGATTTACTGTCATGTTTCTTACTTTTGCGGCAATTTTATGATGCAGGATTTTCCATGTCACATTCTTTACGGAATAAACCACTTAGTTTGTTCTATGATAGTTATTTTAGCAGGTTTGTCGGGACCCCGATCCTAACTCACACCAATCTAGCATGTAACACATCATACCACTTTGTAGCCTCATGCATGGTTACCCACGGCTGCCACCTTACCTGGGTCGGGACCGTTTGCACCTTTTGGCTCACGTATATGGTAGTGTCGATAGCATCCATATGACAAAGAACCCAGGCCGACATGACTAGTCATAAACCCAACATTGCAGAAATATAAAGGGTCAAGCATCCGTAACCCGTCAATGAACGTGTCGGTCATCAACGTATGAACCCAAAGTCCTAGCAAGCTACAAGGACTTAAAGGAACAACACGTGACATTTCCTCGAAGGGACAGACATAGGAACAAAGAAGGATACATGCCGCCAACCTAAGTGTTCCGGAGCAGTAGCGAACTACAATGGCTTAGTGGAAGCACTAGGAGACATTTCCCCATAAGGAGGCTACAAGAATAAACAACTAGGTGTTGGACCCCGCATATAGCAATACACATTACATGTATGTATAACATGCATGATATGTGTAGATACAACATGGCGTCACAACATAACTCAACAACTCATATAGATAAAGGCCCGGAAGAGCCAACATAGCATTATATTACAAACAGGGGTCACATGACCCAGCATACAGAGCATACAAGCAACGGAAGAATAACATGTCTGAGTATAGACAACTACAAATATAGTCTACAAGACCTTCCCAAGGGTACAAGATTGTAGCTAAGGTAACAAGCTAATCCTCGAAGTCCAAGTGGAACTACTAGTGAGACAGAAGTCTCCTCTGCAAAACATAAAGTAAGCAAATGTGAGTACAAATATAGTCAGCAAGACTTACATCAGAACTAACTACTTATGCATCGGTATCAACAAAGGGGTGGTGGAGTTTAACTGTAGCAAGCCAGCTTTGCCTCGGTGTCTATCCTGTACTACGACTACCAGTATTTCCTTGAGGTCAAAGATCGCACATGAGGCCACATATTCACCATTTCAATACACCACTATGGATCCGCTCCCGTCTCCCTACTAGAAGGCCATCCATAGCACTCACGCTTATCTTGCGCATTCTAAAGTATCCAATTCCAGTTATCTATGAACCATATAAGCATTCCAAGTAGTCCATATCCGTGGACGCGACTAATCAAATAGATCATGTTAACCCTGCTGGGGTGTACTTATTCACACACGCTCTCACCACTTATTGCTATGTACATGTTATGTATCTTGGTAACCTTCAAGCGGAAGACTGGCGAGGGTGTTGGAATGACCTGACTAACCATGCAAGATACTAGTCTAGGTTTATCACCAATCCGAGGCCGAAGCAGCAAAGGAAGTCCAGCCGAAGTTTCCATCACGACCCCAAACGATGTGAGCAGGGTTCCTAGGCCCACCATCCGGGTGCCATTTGGTACACCATGCCACTATACCTAGTCTGTCCCAAGCCCACCTATACCGGGTGCCACTTGGTAGACTACTGGCACTACCTACAAACACCAGAAACTAGTTGCAACTCCTAGATAGAGATCGAGGCAATTAATAAGTCGAGAGGGGCACTCAAGCATTCCAATGTGTGGTAGTAACTGTCTTGGATCACAAACACGGAACTCAATTCCTGAGGATGGTCGCAATGAGACAACCCACCATGCACTCCTACATGGCCTCTCATCACTACCTTTACCAAATCGTGTTCACACACTTAGCTCTCGGAAGTAGGACATGTTCACCACCGTTTCAATCCATCCCGGATGAATGAGACCTGACACAACTCTAAGCATGGCAGGCATAACAAACAAGCATGAATGAGTAGGCACATCATGGCTCAAACAACTCCTACCCATGCTAGTGGTTTTTAATTATTTACTATGGTAAAGAAAGGTCATGCAGAGGAAAGGGGTTCAACTACCGCAACATGTAACAGTTGAGTCATTCTTGTCCTAATACAAAAAAAGAGAGCAAGAGCGAGGGAGTGGGATTGTATCAGAATACTCAAAGGGGGTTTGCTTGCTTGGCACTTCTAAAGATAATGATGTTCTCCATTAGTGACATCGATCTCAACGTCTGAATCATCTGCTACCAAGAGGAGATAAACATCGACAACGGGGAAGGAAAACAATCAATGCAATATAACAAAATGATCCATGATAATGACATGGCAACATGCTGTGATTTGAGATAATGCAATTTGCTAAAGGCTTAAATGAAGTTGATTTGAACCAAGGGTTCAAATTTAAACTACATATAAGACATTTAAAATGTCATTTGTTCAATTGTCATATACAGTGCATGCAAGTTGTTGAAACATGCATGGAAACGCCATAAACAGATTCTTCATATTTTTCTAATAATTTTTCATATATAAATTATTTCATTTGGAGTTACGATTGAATTTCTATCAATTTTTGAAGTTTTGAACTTTTTTGGAATTTCCAGGTTATTTTAATTAGACTAAACCCAGAAAATACATTACTGTGTCACCTCCGCGTCAAGGTAACGTCAGTGGTCAACTGACCTAGTCAAGGTCAAACCGGACCTACAGGGCCCATATGTCGGTGTCACTGTGTTAACTAGGGATTAGATTAAACTAAACTAAAGGTTAACAGGGGCTGGGCCCTGCATGTCATTTACCCGGAGGTCAATTAGTTTAGTGTTAATTAGTGGCTAGGCCTTATTAAGCCTGCGCCATGTGTGTTTAGTGGGGGTCGAGGATATACAACATTGCTTGTTTCATTGTCATCGAGCAAAAGAAATTTGGATGCATCTTGGCCTAAAGGAAGCAGTACATAGGGCGGTAGTTGATGATAGATCCGGATCAATTACCATGGAAATACTGATGAAATTACCGGATGGATCAGCTGAAATCCCAAATGCCGAGTTGGTAGCCGTCGCTGCATGGTACATCTGGTGGCAACATCGTCAACGTGTCAAGGGTATTGAGGTTCAAACACCAGAAAGGACAGCTTTGTCGATCATGGTCCTAGCGACTAATTATATCAGGTCGGTATCACCTAAAATGCCAAGCAGAAAGGATGGTTTCATGTGGAAGAAACCAAGGCATGGTGTGGTCAAAATAAATGTGGATGCATCATTTCATGGAGATACTTTGTCAGGTGCTTCAGGAGCCATAGCTCGTGTTGACAAAGGAGATTTTATTCCTGCTGCAAATTGGTTTATCCCACACATACAAGACGTTGATGCTGCTGAACTTACTGCTATCAGGAATGGTCTTTTTTTAGCGGCTAGCATCGGGTGCAATTCAGTCAAAGTTGAACCAGATTGCTTATTCACTGTGGACACCTTGAACTCCATGGATTGTTTGGGTCCTCATGTGGCAATAGTGGCTGATTGCAATTAGCTAGCGATGGACTTCGGAGGCATTTCTTACAAGAATTGCTACCATGAGGAAAATCAAGTGGCGGATGAGTTAGCAAAGAATGCTTTTGTTAGCAGATCCTCTAGTTCTTGGGAATCTGTGATTCCAGATTTTATTTCTCATTCTCTTGTAAACGACATGTCTTTTATTTGAGAAATAAAGTGTTTTACCCATAAAAAAAAGCCAGCACCATGTCGGCGAGTCTGATTAAGCCGGCAGTGACTTTCCCGCACGGTGGAGGTTTGCCGGAATTGCTCCTTCAGAAACCATTTGTTGCACAGACCGTCTCTGCGGGTTGCTGGCGGACATGCGCATCCAACGGAGATGGCGGCATGCACTAGGGCAGCTGGAATCGAGGCCGGCGACGAGCTAGGCGGCGGCACGATCTTGGGCTTGCATAGCTACAGAGTTTCGGGGTGCTAGCGAGTGTTGTAACCGAACAGGAGGCATCTCTGGATTACCAGGAGCACAACGGGTGGCAGGGCAGGATGGATCGAGCTCGGTGGCAAGGTGCGCGACGGCAATGGCGGATGGTGAGCTTCGGCCCAAGGGGAACTATGCCTAGAGGGCGTGTGGGAAACAGGAGGAGGGGGAGAAGGAGGCAGAGCTCACAGGGGGTCAATTGGAGGGCCCATCACTCGACGGGGATATCAGAGGTGGCGAACGGGCGCCCGCTATCTCATCCGTTCTAGGTTGTAGAAGAGGGTGATGCAGACGCTGCGGTGCATCCCCTGTTGCATGGGTCATCAAGGAGGAAGACGGAGCCACGAAGGTTCTCCTGGACACGCTGGATGGACAAGGGAGGGCCGATGGCCACGGTGAACGGCATAGGCCGCGACGAGCTCCGCTTAGTGTTGCTCGAGGGAGGGGGAATACGAGGGAGAGGCATGGGAGAGAGTGGGAGAGTGACCTGGGGGTTGTGTGGCGCTCGTAGGCATGTCGAGGCAGCGGCGGGAAGCAGGAGGTGGAGGGCGTGTTCCCGCGCATGTCGAACACATGCCCTCGTGCCTTCTGGGACGAGGTTGACGACGACTGGCGCTGAGGTGGTGCGCTGGGCCGGCTCCATTAGGGGGGTGTTTGGTTCCCTGTGTTGCATGAGGATCGCACCCACCATGCAAGATATGGGTTGTTTGGTAAGATGTATGGGCCCTTCAGCCTATCCCGGAGGATGCAAAAAGAGGCCTCTCAACCAGGCTAAGGGAAAATGCAGGATTCCTGCGTATCTCTCGTTCAAGCTCGTTTCTCTGGTCTCGTTCGTCTCCCTTCTACCTCTTCGTCAAGCGCCGCCGCCTGGATAGCTCCCCCTGTATCCCCATCGACCAAGTGTTGCCTCATTCGTCTTTGTCAAGCACCACCACCTTCGTTCTGCATAATAAGCGCCGGCGCCGCCCTCTACCAAGCGTCGCCACCGCCCACCAAGAGAAACCGCCATCGCTAGTTCTTGCCTCCGAGTGGCGCCGGAGGGAGGAACACCATGTTTGCACATGGTTCCCTCGACCAAGCGCGACCGCGATCATTGCCCTTGTCAAGTGAGTCCATCTTCCTTCGCCTCCAGCAAGCGCCGCTCCACACGCCGGATCCTGGTGCCGCAAGCAAGGATCCAACTATCTGGAACGACCGAATCACATCGCTTCATGCTGCTGCATGCTCCTCCTTCCGCATAATTTTCAGCAACATTCAGAAGAAATCCACCTCATACAGCCATCATATACATAGGGAACCAAAACTAACTTGGCTCTACTTTGCATCAGCAAACCTGGACGTGGTCAAGCAGGTTCCCCCGTGCAAAGCAGTCGAAAGCCACCCAGGCAACCAAACACGCCCTAGGCCACCACGTAAGTGGCTGGTAGGTAAGGTTTTCTGCTCTTTTTTTATTTTCTTTTTTGTTTTGTTTTTATTTTTTTCATTGTTTTAAATTCAAACAAGATTTGAAACGAGTGACAACTTCTCTGAAATATTTTTGTGTTGCTAGATTGACTTTTCGAAAGCACATAGGACACCTCAGGGGCACTTGAAGTTATATTCTAATTATATGAATATAATTCAAATTCAAATAGCATTTGATTTAAATTCAAAGTCCCAAGATTAAATCCTTGAAGATGTTCAATATTTTTGGTTTGGACCAAAACCCTTGCCAAAATTATCAAACATAAATGAAGGGATTTTTGGAAACATTGAATGAGATTTTTGGGTTCTTTGCCCTTATTGTTCCTGAGGCTCTGAATAATCCTCAACTCAAATTCCTTTGAATTTAACGTGATACATGGATGCTGATGCAAGGACATGTAAGGACTAAGCTTGGGTTGTGACAACTCTACCAAAGCTGTCAGGACCCTGATCCTACACACAGATCTAACATGTAACACATCATATCACTTTGTGTTCTCATGCATGGTAACCCACGGCTGCCACCTTACCTGTGCCGGGACCTCTAACATGTAACACATCATAGTGTCACTAGAATCCATATGAAAGAGAACCCGACCCGACATGACTAGTCGTAAACTCAAGGTGGCACAAACTTACAGGGAGATGCATACGTAACCCAGCAATGAACGTGTAGGTCATCAACGTATGAAACCCAAGACGTAGAAAGCTACAAGGACTTAAAGGAACAACACATGACATTTCCCCAAAGTGACGGACACAGGAACAAAGAAGGATGCATGCCAGCCAACCTAAGTGTTCCGGAGCAGTAGCGAACTACCATGGCTCAGTGGAAGTACTAGGAGACTGTCACATCCCTAGTTCTGGTCTACCTAGTGCTAGCATCTGGTGTTGCATCATGTTTACATCTCCCAGAAAGTTGAATTGGGGATGACAGAAACCCCCAGCACCATTTAAACCAACTAGGGTTTAATAAAATCCTTTTCAATGAACCTGAAATGCCCTTCTAAAATTTTCATCATCTTTGCCTTGGTCTAGAACCTTTGACAAAAATGGTGCACAATTTTCTAGGACAGCATAAGGTCACTTGATTAAATCATACTCTATTTGCATTTGGGCATTTAAATACTATAAAATATTTTAAATGTCCAAATAATCATAAGCTAAAATGTTTACTGTTGGAAATATTCCAAACAGTGGGCATGAGAAGTTTCATGATTTTGGAGTTAGTTTTAGTATTTTTAATACAGCTCTAAAGTTGCAGAAAAATAGAAAAACAGAAACAAATTAATAAAGAGAGAGAGTGTGGACTTACCTGACACGGCCCACCTAGCGGCCCAGCTTCGGCCTAGCAATGTAGAGGGCCCAGCCCACCTTCTCACCGCGTCTTCAACCTCTGCCAATAGGCAGAGGCGTGTCGACGCGCGCACGCCCGAGCTCCACCTCCTGCTTTATCCTTGCCCTGCCTCCGCGCCACATGAACGGCCTCGACCCCCTCTGCCTCTCCCCTCACTCTGTAGCTCTCTCCCTCTCCTCTAGCTCCCTCTCCGCAGCCCCACCGAACACGCCATTGCCGCCGCTCACCGTTACCGCGGCCACCGGTAACCACACGCGTCACCGACGAGTCTCCAAGCTTCTACTGTCGTCCTCGACCTCCTCGATGAGATACGCAATGTCGGGCGCCCCTGAACATTGTCGACACCGCCGTATTCAACCCTCGGCTCCCCAGATCACCGGCAATGCCCCGATGTCATTGGACCTCCTACGAGTCCGCTGAGACGCTGCTGCAACCGATGTGAGCTCCATCGTTGTTTACCCCTCCTCCCCATGCCTCTCGATCAACGTAGCTGCCGTTTCGACCGAAGCCGAAGCCCACCACCGACCAACCATGTCACCGCCATGGCCACCGTCACCTAGAGCCGCAACCGAGCGTGCCACCGTGCTCAGCATGTTCCCAGGAGTCGACGGCGACCACCCGCGGCTCCTACCGTTCTCTGTAACGTCGATTCGCTCGACGCCCGAACGCCGGCCACCGCACTTGCCATCGCCGTTGTTGTTTTAGGCCACCTCCGGTGAAGCTGAGGGCACCACCAGATATGCGCGAGCTCCAGCTACTCATGGATGGGCTCCGCCGTTGGTTTGGTCGCCGGAGAAGCAATCCCGGGTACCACCGCCGCGTATGAGCTCGCCGGCGACCAGTCATCCATGGGTTTGACCCCAGTTGACCGGGGGTTTGACTCCCATGACTCACTGATGTATGGGCCCAGGCCCCTAATTAATCTAGATGTAGGATTAAGTTAGTGCTAACTAACTCTGTTAATTAGTCCAAACACTGACATGTGGGACCGCCCTGATTATCTCCAGATTAGGATTAGTTCTAACCCTATACACCCTATTAACTGGCTGTGTCACTGACCAGTGGTCCCCATAGGTCAGGTTAGACCTGGACCGGTTTGTTGACCTGATGACATCATAGTGACGCAGTGCTGACGTAGTTAACCATTTTCTGGATTAAAAATAATCCAGGAAATTCCAGAAAAAAGTTAAAACTTCTAAAAATCATAGAAAACAATTTATAACTCAGATTGAAAAGATTTATATATGAAAAATGATCAGAAAAATCCAATCTATCGATCTGTACCTTTTTCATGCATGCTATAACAAGTTATAGCTGCTGTTTAGGACAAATCATATAAATGGCATTTGAATATCCACATATGGAGTTTGAATTGGAATCTTGTATTCAAACCAACTTCATTTAACATGTTGCTAGTTGCATTAGCTCAAATCACAGCATATTGACATGTCATGATCATGCATCATATTGTGCATTGCATTGATTGTGTTCCTTCTCTGTTGCCAGTATTTGTCCCCTCTCAGTAGACGAGGTTCCGACGATGAGTTCGATGACACCGATGAAGAGCTATATTATCTTTAGAAGTGCCAAGCAAGCAAAAACCCCTTGTTCATTCTGATACAACCCCACTCTCTCGCTCCTGCTCTCTTTTACTGCATTAGGACAACAACGATTCAACTGTTACATGCTGCGGTAGTTGAACCCCTTTCCTCTGCATGACCTGTCATTGCGACAATAAATAGATGAAACCCACTAGCATGAGTAGGAGTTGTTTGAGCCTTGATGTGCCTACTCATTCTTGTTTGTTGTCATGCCTGCTACTGCTTAGAGTTGAGTCAGTTCTGATTCATTGGGGATGAATTGGAAAGTTGTGAACATGTCCTACTATTGAGGGATAAGTGTGTGAACATGATTTGGTAAAGGTAGCGGTGAGAGGCCATGTAGGAGTACATGGTGGGGTGTCTCATTGAAACCGTCCTCAGGAACTGAGTTCTGTGTTTGTGATCCATGAACAGCTACTACCACACATTTGGATCCTTAATTGACTCTCTCGGCTTATTAATTGCCTTGATCTCTATCCAGGAGTTGCAACTAGTTTCTGGTGTTTGTAGGATATGTGTTGGAGGCCGTGCGTAGCGCTGACCCTAGGGCTGGGCTATGATGCGGTAGATACACCATGGATCGTTGTACCGAGTCGCCCGTTTGGTGCCTCGGTAACCCAACACACATTGTTTGGAGCCGCGAGCGACACCCCGGGCGGATCTCCTTGCGGATGGAACCTGAATAGGCGATAAACCTGGACTAGACACTTGTGTGGTTAGTCAGGTCGTGGACGACACCCTCGCAAGGCCTCCACTTGAAGGTTGCCGAGATACGTGACGAGTACATGGCGGTAAGTGTCGAGAACGTGTGTGAAGAAGTACACCCTTGCAGGGTTAACATCATCTATTCGAATAGCCGCATCTGCGGTAAAGGACCTCTGGGTTGCCTGTACAGTTCATAGACAAGTGAAAGTGGATACTCTAAAATGCGCAAGATAAGCGTGAGTGCAATAGATGGCCTTCTCGTAGGGAGACGAGAGAGGATCCATAGTGGTGTATTGATATGATGAATATTTGGACTCGTGTGTGACACCTCAAAAGAGTTACTTGCAGACGTAGTTCAGGATAGCCACTGAGTCAAAGCTGGCTTGCTGCAGTTAAACCCAACCATCCCTTTGTTGATACTGATGCATATGTAGTTAGTTCTTATGTAGGTCTTGCTGGGTACATTTGTACTCATGTTTGCTTAATTTATTTATTTTGTAGAGAGACTTCAATCTCACTATTAGTTCCGCGTGGAATTCGGCATTTAGCTTGTTACCTCAACTACGATCTTGCGCCCTCGGTAGGATCTTGTAAATAGTTAGGCTTCTCGGCCTTTTTCATTTGTAGTTGTCTGTACTCAGACAAGTTAAGCTTCCGCGTGTGCTTGTTTCTTGTATGCTCTGTTTGTGGGCTCATGAGACCCATGTTTGTAATACTTGGCTCCTCGGAGCCTAATGAATAAATACTTTGAGTTGTACAGTTTTGTTGTGATGCCATGTTGTATTTGCACATATCGAGCATATTGTGTGTATGATTTGAAATTCTTGGTCTTTGTGGGATCCGACAACCAAGTTGTCTATCCTTGGTAGCCTCTCTTATGGGGAAATGTAGTCTAGTGCTTCCACTAAGCCATGGTAGTCTGCCTGCTACAACCCAGAATCCCAGAGTCCTGCTAGCCCAGTTGCTACAGCCCGAATTCACTCACTGATGACCGACACGTTCGTTGATGGGTCATGTATGATTGTCCCTATAAGTTAGTGCCACTCTGGGTTCATGACTAGTCATGTCGGCCCGGGTTCTCTGTCATATGGATGCTAGCTACACTATCATATACGTGAGCCAAAAGGCACAAACGGTCCTGACCCAGGTAAGGTGGCACCCGCGGGAATACCATGCGTGAGGCCACAAAGCGATATGATGTGTTACAAGCTAGATCGATGTGGCTTAGGATCGGGGTCCTGACAGCTTTGGTATCAGAGCCTGACTGCCTGTAGAATTACCAAGCCAAACTGGTCGAAGTCGTGTCTAGAAATGCTTTAGTTATATAAGGGAGTTGATTGTGGAAGGGAAGGTAAGGCTCTTTTTACTCTTTTACCTAATGCCCTTCTGATCTGAGCCATCCTCTTCTTTCTTACGTGGGTTAAAGACTAGGATCTCATCTCTCTATCAAGTTCACATGTTACTAATCCGTAGAATCTTAGGATTGTTGGTTCCAGGCCTCAGTTCAGTTTCTACTACTTTTAGTATGTTGTTAGTTGAACCAGAACCATAATATGATGTTGTTAAGTGACTATGCAAATACTTGTGAATGTCTCAAATCTTTTTCTGAGCATTTACAGCCGTTATGTTGTCCGTGTTATCCCAGGTTTCTAAATAGTCTGATGCATTTGCAAAATTCCTTCTTTCTGTTCCTGATGTTTCTTTGGGCAGATTAAGCGCACTAAATAGTCTGTTGAGGTAATCCGTTGCCTTGACATATATGTTGGAACTAGTATTATGACCCTAGGCATCCTAGAGAACCACCAGTAATTTAGCAATGCTTTATATTCCTAGTGTGATGATTCTGGCCATCATTCTCTAAAGCATCCCGTGATGTTATTAGTTAGTAGGTATTCCATTCCTGGGTCATTGAACCCAAGATTCACTCCACTTACTTCCTGTTGGTAGTGTTGATCGTTCCTTTAGGATATTAGTAACCTTTGCGATAGTCCTCGAGGTCCGTGGTACATCATTCTTCCAATACCATGAAACAATATGGCAGGAGCTCTCTTGAACCAAAGGATCACAACTAGAGTGCTCCTAATGAGTTCTCCATTCTACATTATGACTCTGCTAGTTCTACCTTTCGGCATGGGTTTCCCGGAAGAAATAAGTTGAGCTTGCTCGACCTACTAACCTATGCATCCACAACTCAGAAAGTTATATGTTCCTTTGAGTTGTCCCTCTTCACCTATATTCCGACCTCTTTCTATTAATTGATAGTCAGGACTAGTTGTGCATTCGTGTTAGCGATGCCTATTATTCTTGTGGTCCGTCAAGCCATTCCATTCCGGAATGACTAGGAGAAACTAACTCCAGTACCTCTTCCATCTCTAGGATTGGGTCAAACAATTGTATTCCGCAGATTGATGTCTACTACACAACCTTCTTCTTGTAGACATTGTTGGGCCTCCAAGTGCAGAGGTTTGTAGGACAATAGCAAATTTCCCTCAAGTGGATGACCTAAGGTTTATCAATCCATAGGACGCGTAGGATGAAGATGGTCTCTCTCAAGCAACCCTGCAACCAAATAACAAAGAGTCTCTTGTGTCCCCAACACACCCAATATAGTGGTAAATTGTATAGGTGCACTAGTTCGGTGAAGAGATGGGGAAACAAGTGGTATATGGATAGTAGATAATAGTTTTTGTAATCTGAAAATATAAAAACAGCAAGGTAACAATTGATAAAAGTGAGCGTAAACGGTATTGCAATGTGTGGAAATAAGGCCTAGGGTTCATACTTTCACTAGTGTAAGTCCTCTCAACAATAATATCATAATAGGATCACATAACTATCCCTCAACATGCATCAAAGAGTCACTCCAAAGTCACTAATAGCGGAGAACAAATGAAGAGATTATGGTAGGGTACGAAACCACCTCAAAGTTATTCTTTCCAATCAATCCGTTGGGCTATTCCTATAAGTGTCACAAACAGCCCTAGAGTTCGTACTAGAATAACACCTTAAGACACAAATCAACCAAAACCCTAATGTCACCTAGATACTCCAATGTCACCTCAAGTATCCGTGGGTATGATTATACGATATGCATCACACAATCTCAGATTCATCTATTCAACCAACACAAGGGACCTCAAAGAGTGCCCCAAAGTTCCTACTGGAGAATCACAACGAAAACGAGTGCCAACCCCTATGCATAGCATCATGGGCAGAACCCGCAAGTTGATCACCAAAACATACATCAAGTGAATCACGTGATATCCCATTGTCACCACATATATGCACGTCAAGACATACATCAAGTGTTCTCAAATCTTTAAAGACTCAATCCGATAATATAACTTCAAAGGGGAAACTCAATTCATTACAAGAGAGAAGAGGGGGAGGAGAAACATAAGATCCAACTATAATAGCAAAGCTCGCGATACATAAAGATCGTATCACCTAAGAACACGAGAGAGAGAGATCAAACACATAGCTACTGGTACATACCCTCAGCCCCGGGGGAGAACTACTCCCTCCTCGTCATGGAGAGCACCGGGATGATGAAGTTGGCCACCGGAGAAGGATTGCCCCCTCTGGCAGGGTACCGGAACGGGTCTAGATTGGTTTTCGGTGGCTACGGAGGCTTCTGGCGGCGGAACTCCCAATCTATCGTGCTCACGGATGTTTTTAGGGTATATGGAGATATATAGGCAGAAGAAGTACGTCAGGGGGGCCACGAGGGGCTCACGAGGGTCGAGGGCGTGCCCAGGGGGGTGGGCACGCCCCCCTGCCTCGTGACCTCTTCGCAGATCCCCTGACGTGCACTCCAAGTCTTCTGGGCTTCTTTCCTTCCAAAAATGAGTTCCGTGAAGTTTCAGGTCAATTGGACTCCGTTTGATTTTCCTTTTCTTCGGAACCCTAAAACAGGGTAAAAACAGAAACTGGCACTGGGCTCTGGGTTAATAGGTTAGTCCCAACAATGACATAAAAGTGTATAATAAAGCCAATAAACATTCAGAAGAGTAGATAATATAGCATGGAGCAATCAAAAATTATAGATACGTTGGAGACGTATCAGCATCCCCAAGCTTAATTCCTGCTCGTCCTCGAGTAGGTAAATGATAAAAACAGAATTTTTAATGCGGAGTGCTACTTGGCATAATTTCAATGTAAATCTTCTTAATTGTGGTATGAATATTCAGATCCATAAGATTCAAGGCAAAATTTCATATTGACATAAAAATGATAATACTTCAAGCATACTAACTAAGCAATTATGTCTTCTCAAAATAACATGGCCAAAGAAAGCTATCCCTACAAAATCATATAGTCTGGCTATGCTCCATCTTCACCGCACAACATATTCAAATCATGCACAACCCTGATGACAAGCCAAGCATTTGTTTCATACTTTTGATGTTCTCAAACTTTTTCAATCTTCACGCAATATATGAGCGTGAGCCATGGATATAACACTATAGGAGGAATAGAACGGTGGTTGTGGAGAAGACAAAAAGGAGAAGATAGTCTCACATCAACTAGGCGTATCAACGGGCTATGGAGATGCCCATCAATAGATATCAATGTGAGTGAGTAGGGATTGCCATGCAACGGATGTACTAGAGCCATAAGTGTATGAAAGCTCAAAAAGAAACTAAGTGGGTGTGCATCCAACTCGCTTGCTAACGAAGACCTAGGGCATTTTGAGGAAGTCCATCATTGGAATATACAAGCCAAGTTCTATAATGAAAGATTCCCACTAGTATATGAAAGTGACAACATAGGAGACTCTCTATCATGAAGATCATGGTGCTACTTTGAAGCACAAGTGTGGTAAAAGGATAGTAGCATTGTCCCTTCTCTCTTTTTCTCTCATTTTTTTATTTGGGCCTTTCTCTTTTTTTATGGCCTCTTTTCTCTTTTTATTTTGTTTGGGCTTCTTTGGCCTCTTTTATTTATTTTTTGTCCGGAGTCTCATCCCGACTTGTGGGGGAATCATAGTCTCCATCATCCTTTCCTCACTGGGACAATGCTCTAATAATGATGATCATCACACTTTTATTTTTCTTACAACTCAACAATTACAACTCGATACTTAGAACCAAATATGACTCTATATGAATGCCTCCGGCGGTGTACGGGGATATGCAATGAATCAAGAGTGACATGTATGAAAGAATTATGAACTGTGCCTTTGCCACAAATACTATGTCAACTACATGATCATGCAAAGCAATATGACAATGATGGAGTGTGTCATAATAACAAAATGGTGGAAAGTTGCATGGCAATATATCTTGGAATGGCTATGGAAATGCCATAATAGGTAGGTATGGTGGCTGTTTTGAGGAAGGTATATGGTGGGTTTAAGGTACCGGCGAAAGTTGCGCGGTACAAGAGAGGCTAGCAATGGTGGAAGGGTGAGAGTGCGTATAATCCGTGGACTCAACATTAGTCATAAATAACTCACATACTTATTGCAAAAATCTATTAGTTATCGAAACAAAGTACTACGTGCATGCTCCTAGGGGGATAAATTGGTAGGAAAATACCATCGCTCGTCCCCGACCGCCACTCATAAGGAAGACAATCAATAAATAAATCATGCTCCGACTTCATCACATAACGGTTCACCATACATGCATGCTACGGGAATCACAAACTTCAACACAAGTATTTCTTCACAACTAAAATCAACTAGAATGACTCTAATATCACCATCTTCCTATCTCAAAACAATCATCAAGTATCAAACTTCTCATAGTATTCAATTCAATCATAAGAAAGTTTTATTATTAATCTTGCATACCAAGCATATTAGGATTTTAAGAAAATTACCATGCTATTAAGACTCTCAAAATAATCTAAGTGAAGCATGAGAGTTCATCGATTTCTTCAAAATAAAACTACCACCATGCTCTAAAATATATAAGTGAAGCACTAGAGCTAATGACAAACTACTCCGAAAGATATAAGTGAAGATCAATGAGTAGTTGAATAATTATGCAACTATGTGAAGACTCTCTAACATTTAAGAATTTCAGATCTTGGTATTCTATTCAAACAGCAAGCAAAGCAAAATAAAATGACATTCTAAGAATGGAAAACATCATATGAAGAAGCAAAAACTTAGGATCAACTGAAACTAACCGATAATTGTTGAAGAAGAAAGGTGGGATGCCAACCGGGGCATCCCCAAGCTTAGATGCTGGAGACTTCTTGAAATATTATCTTGTGGTGCCTTGGGCATCCCCAAGCTTGAGCTTTTGTGTCTCCTTAATTCCTCTCATATCAAGGTCTCCCTAAATCTCAAAAGCTTCATCCACACAAAACTCAACAAGGACTCGTGAAATAAGTTAGTACAAACCATTGCCAAAACCTTATCATACTCTACTGTAGAAAATCACTAAAATTATTATTCAACATTTCATACTAAATGCATCTGCATATTTAATAGTCCTATCCTCAAATAGAATCATCAAAGAAGCAAACATATGCAAACAATGCAAACATAACAGCAATCTGCCTAAACAGGATAGTCTGTAAAGAATGCAGAAACACCCATACTTCCCTCGCTCCAAAAATTATGAAATAAAATTCCCGCTGTATTAAATTTATCAGAGATTAATATGCAAAATGTTTCAACATTTTATCACATTCTGTTTTTTCTAGGGAATTATTGCAACAGCAGTAAACTTTCTGTTTTCAAAGCAACATGTATACTTATAACATAGGCATAGTAAAGGATATAAATGCCACTTTTATTGAAATAAAAGATGCAAAACATTATTATAAATAACAGCAAGCAAATTCTTAATAAAATAAATTGACTCTCCAAGCAAAACACATATCATGTGGTGAATAAAAATATAGCTCCAAGTAAAGTTACCGATGAACGAAGACGAAAGAGGGGATGCCTTCCGGGGCATCCCCAAGCTTAGGCTCTTGGATATCCTTGAATATTACCTTGGGGTGCCTTGGGCATCCCCAAGCTTAGGCTCTTGCCACTCCTTATTCCATATTCCATCGAATCCTTACCCTAAACTTGAAAACTTCACAACACAAAACTTAACAGAAAACTCGTAAGCTCAGTTAGCGAAAGAAAACAAAACACCACTTCAAGGTACTGTAATGAACTCATTATTTATTTATATTGGTGTAAAACCTACTGTATTCCAACTTATCTATGGTTTATAAACTATTTTACTAGCCATAGATTCATCAAAATAAGCAAGCAACACAACGAAAACAGAATCTATCAAAAACAGAATAGTCTGTAGTAATCTGGATCAAACGTATACTTACGGAACTCATAAAATTCTCAAATAAATTGCTGGACCTGTGGAATTTATCTATTAATCATCTTCAAAAATAATTAACTAAATATCATTCTCCAAATAAAAATGGCAGCAATTATCGTGAGCGCTAAAGTTTGTGTTTTTTACCGCATGATCAACAAGACTCTTCCCAAGTCTTCCCAAAGGTTCTACTTGGCACAAACACTAATTAAAAGCATAAAACCACATCCAAACAGAGGCTAGATGAATTATTTGTTACTAAACAGAAACAAAAAGCATTGAATAAAGATAAAGTTGGGTTTCCTCCCAACAACCACTATCGTTTAACGCCCCTAGCTAGGCATAATGATTTCAATGATGCTCACATAAAAGATAAGAATTGTAACATAAAGAGAGCATCTTGAAGAATATTACTAGCACATTTAAGTCTAACCCACTTTATATGCATAAGGATTTTGTGAGCAAACAATTTATGGGAACAATAATCAACTAGCATAGGAAGGCAAAACAAGCATAACTTCAAAATTTTAAGCACATAGACAGGAAACTTGATATTATTGCAATTCCTACAAGCATATGTTCCTCCCTAATAATAATTTTCAGTAGCATCATGAATGAATTCAACAATATAACCAGCACCTAAAGCATTCTTTTCATGGTCTACAAGCACAAAATTTTTATTACTCTCCACACAAGCAAAATTCTTCTCATGAATAATAGTGAGAGCAAACTCAACAAAATAATTATCATGTGAGGCATAATCCAATTGAAAACTAAAATCATGATGACAATTTTCATGGTTATCATTATTCTTTAAAGCATACGTGTCATCACAATAATCATCATAGATAGGAGGCATGCTTTCATCATAGTAAATTTGCTCATCAAAGCTTGGGGGACAAAAAATATCATCTTCATCAAACATAGCTTCCCCAAGCTTGTGGCTTTGCATATCATTAGCATCATAGATATTCAAGGAATTCATACTAACAACATTGCAATCATGCTCATCATTCAAATATTTAGTGCCAAACATTTTATAGATTTCTTCTTCTAGCACTTGAGCACAATTATCGGAATCCTTATTCTCACGATAGATATTAAAAAGATAAAGCGTATGAGGCAAACTCAATTCCATTTTTTATAGTTTTCTTTTATAAACTAAACTAGTGATAAAACAAGAAACTAAAAGACTCGATTGCAAGATCTAAAGATATACCTTCAAGCACTCACCTCCCCGGCAACAGCGCCAGAAATGGCTCGTTGCGGGAGTCAAATCTTGACTTGCACGAACCTCCCCGGCCACGGCGCCAGAAAAGAGCTTAATGTCTACTACACAACCTTATTCTTGTAGACGTTGTTGAGCCTCCAAGTGCAGAGGTTTGTAGGACAGTAGCAAATTTCCCTCAAGTGGATGACCTAAGGTTTATCAATCCATAGGTGGCGTAGGATGAAGATGGTCTCTCTCAAGCAACCCTGCAACCAAATAACAAAGAGTCTCTTGTGTCCCCAACACACCCAATACAATGGTAAATTGTATAGGTGCACTAGTTCGCCGAAGAGATGGTGAAACAAGTGGTATATGGATAGTAGATAATAGTTTTTGTAATCTGAAAATATAAAAAAAGCAAGGTAACAATTGATAAAAGTGAGCGTAAACGGTATTGCAATGTGTGGAAATAAGGCCTAGGGTTCATACTTTCACTAGTGTAAGTCCTCTCAACAATAATATCATAATTGGATCACATAATTATCCCTCAACATGCAATAAAGAGTCACTCCAAAGTCACTAATAGCGGAGAACGAACGAAGAGATTATGGTAGGGTACGAAACCACCTCAAAGTTATTCTTTCCAATCAATCCGTTGGGCTATTCCTATAAGTGTCACAAACAGCCCTAGAGTTCGTACTAGAATAACACCTTAAGACACAAATCAACCAAAACCCTAATGTCATCTAAATACTCCAATGTCACCTCAAGTATCCGTGGGTATGATTATACAATATGCATCACACAATCTCAGATTCATCTATTCAACCAACACAAAGGACCTCAAAGAGTGCCCCAAAGTTCCTACCGGAGAATCACGACGAAAACGTGTGCCAACCCCTATGCATAGAATCATGGGCAGAACCCGCAAGTTGATCACCAAAACATACATCAAGTGAATCACGTGATATCCCATTGTCACCACAGATATCCACGGCAAGACATACATCAAGTGTTCTCAAATCTTTAAAGACTCAATCAGATAATATAACTTCAAAGGGGAAACTCAGTTCATTACAAGAGAGAAGAGGGGGAGGAGAAACATAAGATCCAACTATAATAGCAAAGCTCGCGATACATCAAGATCGTATCAGCTCAAGAACACGAGAGAGAGAGAGATCAAACACATAGCTACTGGTGCATACCCTCAGCCCCGAGGGAGAACTACTCCCTCCTCGTCATGGAGAGCACCGGGATGATGAAGTTGGCCACCGGAGAAGGAATGCCCCCTCCGGCAGGGTGCCGGAACGGGTCTAGATTGTTTTCGGTGGCTACGGAGGCTTCTGGCGGCGGAACTCCCGACCTATCGTGCTCATGGATGTTTTTAGGGTATATGGAGATATATAGGCGGAAGAAGTACGTCAGGGGGGCCACGAAGGGCTCACGAGGGTGGAGGGCGCGCCCAGGGGGGTGGGCGCGCCCTCCTGCCTCGTGATCTCCTCGAAGATCCCCCGACGTGCACTCCAAGTCTTCTGGGCTTATTTCCTTCCAAAAATGAGTTCCGTGAAGTTTCAGGTCAATTGGACTCCGTTTGCTTTTCCTTTTCTTTGAAACCCTAAAATAGGGTAAAAACAGAAGCTGGCACTGGGCTCTGGGTTAATAGGTTAGTCCCAAAAATGATATAAAAGTGTATAATAAAGCCCATAAACATTCAAAACAGTAGATAATATAGCATGGAGCAATTAAAAATTATAGATACGTTGGAGACGTATCAGCATCCCCAAGCTTAATTCCAGCTCGTCCTCGAGTTGGTCAATGATAAAAATAGAATTTTTTATGCAGAGTGCTACTTGGCATAATTTCAATGTAAAAATCTTCTTAATTGTGGTATGAATATTGAGATCCATAAGATTCAAGACAAAAGTTCATATTGACATAAAAATGATAATACTTCAAGCATACTAACTAAGCAATGATGTCTTCTCAAAATAACATGGCCAAAGAAAGCTATCCCTACAAAATCATATAGTCTGGCTATGCTCCATCTTCACCACACAACATATTCAAATCATGCACAACCCCGATGACAAGCCAAGCATTTGTTTCGTACTTTTGATGTTCTCAAACTTTTTCAATCTTCACGCAATATATGAGCATGGGCCATGGATATAGCACTATAGGAGGAATAGAACGGTGGTTGTGGAGAAGACAAAAAGGAGAAGATAGTCTCACATCAACTAGGCGTATCAACGGGCTATGGAGATGCCCATCAATAGATATCAATGTGATTGAGTAGGGATTGCCATGCAACGGATGCACTAGAGCTATAAGTGTATGAAAGCTCAAAAAGAAACTAAGTGGGTGAGCGTCCAATTCGCTTGCTCATGAAGACCTAGGGCATTTTGAGGAAGCCCATCATTGGAATATACAAGCCAAGTTCTATAATGAAAGATTCCCACTAGTATATGAAAGTTACAACATAGGAGACTCTCTATCATGAAGATCATGTTGTCTTACCCATGGTAGTTCCCTCGGGCATACACCGTTATATCCTTTGGTCTGACTAATGCTATCGCCTGGTTCACAGAGTCGTGGAATTCCATCTTATGGAAATCTTGATAAATTGTTGTTGAGCTGTCGGGGAAACTGATCCACGAACAACTATGGGGCCGGCGGACCGGGCCCCTTTCGGTTCGGCGGGGGGCGGAGATTACACGAAGAGCAGATCGAGGTGAGGCACACGAGCAGTTTACCCAGCTTCGGAGCTCTCCGGAGAGATAACACTCCTACTGCTGCTTGTCTGGTTGTATTATCTGGTGTCCTTGCTCTCGAGAGAGGGAGCGTGATGTTTTCTGGGCTACAAATGAATCGAAGCGAATTGTCCGAACCCCCTCTACGTTGCGCATGGGCCTCCTTTTATACGCTAAAGGGGTCACCGACAGGTGGCAACGCAGAGGAGGGTACAAACGTAAAAAGCGAGGTAGTTGATACAGTTACTTGTATAGTGCACCCTACCTAACCCTGACGGCGGGGGACAAGGGCATTAAATGCCCGTCTGAGTCGCCCAAACAGTGCAGAAAAGGACCGTTAGGGGCGCCACCGTTTGCCACGATGGCGATCTTGTCAGCTTCGCATGCCACTGCGCACCGCTGGCTGCACAGCCTCCCGCCACGCGCGCCCGGAGAGGCCCCCAGAGCGACACGTTGGTGGATGCGCTGGAGCGTGGGCACAGAGTGGCCGCCTGCTGCGGCAAGCGCCTTGCCGCTGTTGTTATCTTGTCGGGTTCAGAAGCTCGTCGCTCACCGAGCCTCGGGGTACCTTGTTTAGTCTTCCCGGCAAGCTCCTCTTACCGGGGCCTTGTTGCCTTGCCGGAGCGCGTGGCGCGTCGCGGCAAGTTCCTTGGAGCGCCTTGGCCTTCCCGACAAGCTCCTCTTGCCGGGGCCTTGTCTCCTTAGCTTAAATACTTTGTTCTTGGATGGCTCTAAGGGAACCTTGGGGGATCTTAGCGTTCGCCCGGCAAGCCTTGCCGCGGGGTGCTGCAACTGCCCGTGCACAAGTTCGGGGTACTAGGGTACCCCTATTCTAGTACACCGACAGGAGCCACAGGGCCTGGGCCAGACACGGTGCCGAGCGCTGTTGGGCCAGGCCCAAGTTAGGGCACGGGCACACGCGGACTGGGCCACACCGAATCTTGCTCCGTATCCACCGCGCTCTCCCATAATGGCACGCGTTGAATGCAGCATCGTGGGAGAGATCGTGGGTGGTTGTTTATTTGGAAGGCCGAAACGTCCTCCCCGTCCCTCTTTATAAACAGAGGAAACAGGGGCAGTTCGTTCCCCCTCGCTGGTTGCTGCTACTTCATCTTCAAGAAACTCCACCGCTCCCCCTTTCTTCTCAAAGCCGAGAGAGTAGCGCTCCACCCCCCATTGCCACCAGCATCACCAACGCCGTCGACCTTCCCCACCACCTCCGCCATGGCCCCGAAAGCCGACAAGGGAAAGGGCGTGAAGTCGGCCGAGGCGCAGCGGCTCGCGGCGCTGCGGAAGGAGCGGGCGATCTTCACCCCCCAGCTCGGCATGCAGGAGCTGAGGGAGTACTTCTACCTCTTTTGGGCGACGGAGACGCGTGCGCATCCGCGCACGAGGGTACTCCCGGCCGCTGCTTCGGAGTTGGCTCCAAACGGGTACCCATTCTTCGCGCTATTCTTCTATTGCGGGCTCTGCCCGCCCTTCTCGGAGTTCTTCTGTGATATCATGAACACATATGGCTTCCGCCTCCTTGACTTCACCCCCAACACTGTCCTGACCATGGCAGTTTTCGCACATTTGTGCGAAAACTTTGTCGGAGTCCACCCTAGTGTTGCCCTTTTCCGCCACTTCTTCATACCTCGGGTAGAGAGAGGAGAGCCGCTTGCCGGAGGGATTGCCTGGATCTCGAGAGTCGGCAAGAAAGAGGCGTACTTGGAGGCTGAGCTCCGCAGCAAGTGGGAGGAGTGGAGAGCGGAGTGGTGCTGGATCGTTGAGGAGAATCCGCAGCCCTTCACCGCCGTGCGCCAAGCTCCAATAGTGCGCGGCAATGACTGGAGCAACGTGGCCCCGGAAGACGAGAGGCTAAAGATCGCCATCCCTAGGATTCTTCGCCTCAGGCTTGCCGGGCTCACCGTAGGTGCTGTCGGGGCAGATTTCCTCCGCCGCCGCATTGCCCCCCTGCAGGAGAGGGGGAGGCCCGCTTGGGAATTCAAGAATTCGGCGGACATCATGAGGCTGCGGCCGGGCCTCAACTACAACTTCACCGTCTTGGAGCTGGACGCAATGCTCTTGGAGTTATTCAAACGCGACCCCCAGCACCCATTCACACTGCCGAGGGGCGTAGTTCCTTTGTGCAATAACTCTTCACTTGACCGGATCCGCGCCATGATGCCGTTGTGCGATTCCCACGGAATCATCCCAACTTGGCAAGAGCCTGCGGATGACGTTGTGCAAGCGTTCTTCGACACCTTGGAGGAAGTGCCGGTCCACGCTGACGAGCAGAAGAGCCTCACCCGTGACACCATCGACGAGGAGCTGCAGCGTATCGCCACTAGGGCGGAAGAGGTTGCGGCCGCAGCTGCCGCGGGCGCGTTTGGGTTCACTGTGGAGGAGGCGGAGGCTGCGGAGGCGGCAAACCTTGCCGAGCGCGCGGAGTTCATGGGCGAGGCGGAGCCTGCCGGTTCCGAAGCCGAGCCGAGCGAGGCCGGCGAGGAGGAGCCCGAGCCTTCAGAAAACTTGCCGCAGGCGGAGCCCCCGGCCCCGCCAAGAAGGCGCCTTCGCAGGGCCGGGGACGCAGCGGGGCGGCAGCCGAGTCAACAGCCGCCGAGCCGTGCGACGCGCTCTACCGCGGCAAGCAATGTTGCCGCGGGAGCGCCTCACGCAACAGCGGCAACTGGAGCGGGGTCTTCCCGGGCCACCGCCCCCGCCAAGCGGGCAAGGGATCCTACTCCTCCACCTCGCCGCACCGGAGGAGGGCCGGACTTTGATCTTTCCGCACTCAGCTCCGACGAGGAGGAAGAAGAGTAAGTTTCTTTGGTGCTCTTGTAGTTCTTCAATATTGCTGCTTATATCTTGTATCTGACTTGCTCCAATATGGACTCCTTTCTTTTCAGGACACTGGCCCAGAGAGCGGAGAAGAGGGCCAAGGCCGCGGTGATCGTCATCGAGGATGACCCCATCGTGTCAGTAGGAGGTGGGTCCGAGACCACCTTGACGGACCCGGCAATCACTCCTCAAAGCAGCCCCCAGCACAGCCCCCAGCGTAAGTTCATAGTTTAGCCTTCTGCTGCCGGGCACGCTTGAGTGCTTTTTCCTTTGTTGATATCTTGCTTGTTGACTTGTGCAGGAGCAGAGCAGTCTCATCAGGAGCGCCCGGAAGCTGGTCCCGAAGTGCCACCTGCTTCGGCTGCGCCGCCAAGGGAGGAGTCCCCGGCAAGGGAGCGCTCTCCGGCAAGGCGGAACTCTCCGCAAGGGACGGCACTGCTGATCCTGCGGTGACCGAGGCCGCAACTGCAGATCTTGGCGCAGGTAATCCACTTGCCCAGAAACTTACCCTTGGGTTCTGCTTCTTCCGTTTTTCCTCTCTTGGATTTTTGATTGATTTTCCTCCCTTCTTCGTTCTTCAGACCCATCTGCGGCTGAGCCAATGGAGACAGAGGGCGCCGGCGAGGAAGGGGCCGGTGCTGACGAGGCCGCCGGCGAGGAGGCCGCCGGGGCTGCCGCCGCAGAAGCCGGCGAGGGGTCGGGCGATTGCACTGACGACCCTGATGCCGCAGGAGCGCCAGGCGCTGCACCGACCGCCGATCCCTCTGCTGCTTCTGCGGAGTCGGGCTCCGAGGAGCCCCAGCCCGGCGCTTACTTGAAGGCCGGCGATGGTATCTTCATCAAGCTACCCTGGGCGTCGAGCTCCAGAGCGCCGGTCAAGGGGTAAACTTTCGACGGGGAGGTGCTCGCCTCTGTTGGACTGTCGTTGGTTGACGCGCCCAGCAGCAGCAGCGGTGAGCCTGAGGAGGAGCAGCTGCTGCGGAAGCTGCTGTCACTCTACCGCGCCCGGCAAGCCAAACTAGCTTCCCGGGAAGCGCTTGTCGCGAAGGCGGGAGTTGACATGGAGAAGCGTGCGGAGGAGCTCCGGGGCCAAAATCAAGAAGCTCTCCGGTCCCTGGTGCAGGAGCGGGAGCGACTCGACGAGGAGCGCAAGGCCTTCCTTCTCTAGAAGGCCGAGGCTGAGGAGGAGCAAAGGCTGGCCGCCGAGAAGCAGTCCGCGCGGGAAGGTGAACTAGTGCAGCGGAAGGCCAACCTCGACAGCTATGAGGAAGAGCTCGCCGAGCGCGAGCAAGCACTTGGCGGGGCACTCAAGGAGGCAAAGATCGCTGCGGCAATTGCAGAGGCCGCCAAGAAAGAGCTGGAGGAGAAGTGGCGCAGCTGGAGGCCAACATTGGGAAGAGCGGCAAGGAGCTTGCCGCGCTCAAGCGTGAGCGTGAGAAGGATGCTGCCGCCCACGGTGAGCTGCAAGGTCTTCTTGCTGAGAGGGGCAAGGAGCTCAGCGCCGCCAAGGATTCCAAAGCAGACCTGGAGCTGAAGCTGGCCACGCTGACGCAGACGCTGGAGGCCGCCAAGGAGCGGGAGAAGACCTTGTCGGAGAAGGTCAAGGCTGACGCGGCGCTGCTGGAGAGCATTGCAGTTACCCAGAACTCGTTCAGAGACACTATGGAGCACTGGACCGAGGGTTTGGTGAACATTGCCGCAGTCATCAACGAGGAGCTGGCGCAGCTGGGGATGGAGGACTTTGGGTACCCTTCCGACGGGAGTCTTCAACCCAGTGCCAAGCTTAGCCTGTTCTTCAAGGGCGTGGGGACGGCACTCCAGCGGCTCCGGGAGAGGATCCCAAAGCAGCTGGCTGACGAGTCGCGCCAAATCTGCGCCGGGGTTCTCCAGAAGGTGCTGATGAAGGTAGCCTTCCATAATCCAGGCCTCAGCTTCACCAACGTCCTTAGGTCCTTGCCGCCTGATGCCGATCTGGATGCACTCAAGGCCCTTGTCGCACCCATTGTGGACAAGGTGAGCGAGATCAAGAGGGTCGAGGGCGGACACGTAGACTAGGCCGCCCATTTCTTCTTTTCCCTTGTCGCTGCTAATCATGTTATGAAAACAGTCTGTTAGAGCTGCGACAAGTTATCTTATAATATAACTTTATTTCTGTTATCAATTGCTATGTTATTTCCTCTACTAGATTCCTTCCTTTGTATGTTTTTTTACCCTACGCTTCTAGGGAACTTGTCGGCGCAGGCGCCCGAGCCGCGAGCGCTGAGTGCGGAACTTCAGCAGCCTGCTGGCGGCGCTGCTTCCAACAAGAAACCTTGTCGCGACTAGATGCAGCACGCTTAAGCTGTTGAGCGGACTCGAAACAAATTAAGGGCGCAACTAGCCACGAGTTGGTTCCTCCGCGCACAGGTTTTCCATACAAAGCAGGGTCGTTCGAGGAAGATAACTCAAAAAAAATTTAAAAAGTGATTGCTCAAACTTTGGCAACTTAGCTTTTCTGTCATTTGCTTCCCCGTAAGGCAAGTCTTTGCTTGAACGACGCCTGGCCCATACCACAATCTTCTCCTTCCCCCCGGCAAACTTGTGTGCGAGAGAACCTTCTTTTCCTTTAAAAAAGGAGAAAGAAGAGAAAATAATAATATGGAGCTCTTCGGCTTGTTACTGCTTACCGGATGTAGGTGCTGCACAAAGTGTCAGATAATCGCATGCAAGAAAGGAACTAATGCATCAAATGGACAAGTTGTGCGGAGCACATGGGGTTCTTTTTATGCACGGGATCTGCGCCCGGCTTTGTACAAAGGATTACATGCAATAGCGGCAAGACTTGTACAAAAGGTGGTTGCCGGAACGGGGTTCCGGCAACCGCGCCCTATGGGAAAAACTTACGAAGATGTTCTATGTTCCAGGAGTTGCTCACCGGAATGCCATCTTCGGTCTCAAGGCGGACAGCGCCAGGCCTTGTGACTCGTCTCACCCGATAAGGGCCTTCCCACTTCGGCGTTAACTTGTTGGAATTCTTGGCGGACTGAACGCGCCGAAGAACAAGGTCGCCTTCCTCGAAGCTTCTGGCTTTAACTTTGCGGCTATGATAGCGGCGCAAAGCTTGCTGGTATCGAGTAGCTCGTATAGCAGCCTGAAGACGATCTTCCTCAAGGAGCAGCGCGTCGTCTTGTCACAGCTATTCTTGCTCAAGCTCATCATAAGCGAGCACTCGAGGTGATCCGTATACGAGTTCCGTGGGGAGAACTGCCTCTGCTCCGTAGACTAGAGTGAAAGGTGTCTGGCCAGTGGCTCGATTTGGCGTCGTTCTGATCGACCAAAGAACCACTGGCAGCTCCTCGATCCAGTTCCTTCCGCACCTGTGCAGCCTGTCGAAAGTTCTGGTCTTGAGCCCGCGCAGCACTTCAGCATTTGCCCTCTCTGCTTGACCGTTGCTTCTCGGATGAGCAACAGAAGCGAAGCAGACCTTGGCGCCAAGGTCTTGGACGTACTGCATGAAGGTGCGGCTCGTGAATTGCGTGCCATTGTCGGTGATGATCCTGTTAGGGATCCTGAAACGGCAAACAATTGACCTGAAGAACTTGACTGCTGACTGTGCTGTCACCTTCCTCACTGGCTGCACTTCCGGCCACTTTGTGAACTTGTCGATTGCGATGTACAAGTACTCAAAGCCCCCGACAGCTCGGGGGAAGGGGCCGAGGATATCGAGCCCCCAGACCAAAAATGGCCAGGATAAAGGGATTGTCTGGAGAGCTTGAGCTGGCTGGTGTATCTGTTTGGAGTGGAACTGGCACGCTTCACACTTGGTTACTTGTGCAGTTGCATCCTGGAGGGCTCTCGGCCAAAAGAAACCTTGCCGGAAAGCTTTACCGGCAAGTGCTCTTGCGCCAATGTGGTGGCCACATATGCCTCCATGTATCTCTGCCAACAACTTTTGTCCATCTTCCCGGCGAATACACTTCAATTTCACACCGTTGAGTCTTCTTCTGTACAGTATGCTACCGACAAACTGGTACATACTTGACTGCCGGGCTACTCTTTCCGCTTCTTCTTGTTCTTCGGGAAGTTCTCCTGTCTGAAGGAAGTGGACAATCTGCTGTGCCCATGCTGGAGCTTGTGGCTCGACAACAAGGACTAAAGGCGCATCTGCTGCTGCGGGAACATCCGCTTCCACGGCAAGGACTTGTGGTCCTGCCGGAGCTTGATGTTCCCCAGCAAGCTTGCCGGAGCAAAACTTGTCGGGAGCGTCTGCTTCAACGGAACAAACCATAAGGCTTGCCGGAGCAGACTGCCACTCAGCCTCCTTGGTGTTGATCTTGGGGACTTTCTTGGCGGCGGCTTCGGGGAGCTCTGCCGGAAAGTAGTCACCAGAAACGAACTTGCTCTTCTTGCTTTGTCCAGTTGATGGTGTTACGGATGGTTGAGTCAACTTAAGCACAAAGATCCTTGGTTCCACAGGTAACTTTAGTGCGGCGCACTTTGACACGCCATCAACAATATCATTCTCACCTCTTGGGATATGCTTCATTTGTAGGCCGTCAAAGTGCTCTTCTAGCTTCCTCACTTCATCAACATACGCTTCCATCAACGGACTCTGGTAGTTCTTGTTCACTTGTCGGACGACCAGCTGTGAGTCACCCCTGACAATGAGCTTCTTGATCCCAAGGTCTGATGCCATTCTGAGACCGGCAAGCAATCCTTCATACTCTGCAGTATTGTTGGTTGCTTGCTCTTTGGGAAAGTGCATCTGGACTACGTACTTGAGGTACTCTCCGGTGGGTGCGACAAGCAGCATGCCTGCACCGGCGCCTTGCAGCGAGAAGGCACCATCAAAGTACATCAGCCACTATTTACTTGCCTCTTTGACGGGGATGCTTATTTCTGGAATTTTTTCATCTGGGGTTGGCGTCCACTCTGCTATGAACTCTGCCAATGCTCTGCTTTGGATAGTTGAAGTGCTCTCAAACTTGAGGCCAAAGCTTGACAGTTCCAGCGCCCACTCGACAATCCTGCCTGTTGCTTCTGGATTTTGCAGTATCCTCTTCAGCGGAAAGCGAGTGACGACTGTGATCTCATGTGCTTGGAAGTAATGGCGCAGCTTTCTCGAGGCCATGAGGAGGCCAAAAAGCAACTTCTGCACACCAGAGTACCTTGATCTAGCCCCCTGCAGAAGAGAACTGACAAAGTAAACTGGGCGCTGCACCATTCTCTTTGGCATCTTATCATGCTCCTGCGCAAACCCATGTTTGTCGGGACCAGAGCTTGTCGGCGAAGCCCCCTGCTTGTCGCTGGATGGATCTGCCGTGGTTGCTAGCTCATCATCCGCCTCCCTCTCCGCCACTAACGCAGCACTAACCACTTGATTGGTTGCCGCTATATACAGCAGCAACTTCTCTTGCGGTTTAGGTGCGACAAGCGTTGGAGTGGAGGACAGGTATCTCTTCAAGTCCTGTAGCGCAGCCTCCGCTTCCGGAGTCCATTTCATTGGACCTGCCTTTTTCAAAATTTTGAAAAATGGCAGGGCGCGCTCAGCAGATCTAGAGATAAATCTGCTGAGAGCAGCCACGCAACCGGCAAGCCTTCGTACATCCTTGACGCGCTTTGGTGCTTCGATCTGCTCAATGGCTTTGATCTTGTCGGGATTGCCTTCAATTCCCCGCTGAGACACGAAGAACCCGAGAAGCTTGCCGGAAGGGAATCCAAACACGCACTTCTCGGGGTTAAGCTTGAGGTTGATCTTGCCAGGTTTGCAAATGTCTCGTCTAAATCTTGAATCAGGGTCGCCTTGTTCTTGCTCTTGACCACTATGTCATCCATGTAAGCTTCTACATTTCTGTGCATTTGTGGCTCAAAAGCATGTTGGACTACCCTTGCGAATGTTGAACCAGCATTCTTCAGACCGAAAGGCATCCGTACGAAGCAGTACGTGCCACACGGGGTGATAAATGCGGTTTTCTCTTCATCTTCTTCTGCCATGAAGATTTGATGGTATCCTGAGTACACATCAAGAAATGAAAGCAAATCACATCCGGCTGTGGAGTCAACAATCTGGTCAATACGCGGCAAGGGAAATGGGTCTTTGGGACAAGCTTTATTAACATCACTGAAGTCAATACAAAGTCTCCATTTCCCGTTAGCCTTGCACACAACAACAGGATTGGCCAACCACGTGGGATGGAGCACTCCTCTGACAAGGCCTGCTGCTTCCAACTTCTTGATTTCTTCTGCGATGAATTCTTGGCGCTCTACTGCCTGCTTCCTGACTCTCTGCTTGATGGGCCGCGCATGAGGACAGACGGCAAGGTGGTGCTCAATTACTTTCCTGGGAACACCGGGGATATCAGACGGTTGCCACGCAAACACGTCGACATTCGCCCGCAGGAAAGCAACGAGCGCGCTTTCCTATTTGGGGTCAAGAGTGGCGCTGATGGTGAAGGTACCACCAGTGCCGCCCTCCTTGGCGGACACCTTCTTGGTCTCAGGTGGAGCTGCCATTGCCTTCTTATGCTTGCCGGTGGAGCTCGATGGTGCGTCCTCGACGGTAGCGCAGCACTCCGAAGAGGTGCGCTTGCCGGAGTGGGCATCAGAGCTCTTGCCGGGCTTGGTCTTCTTCTTCCCCCCGGGAGCTTCAATGGCAAGTGTCTTGTGTTCTGCTGCGGCTGCTGCTTCCCGGTAGATCTTGTCGGCATAGACAAGAGCATCCTTCTTGTCGCCAAGGACAGAGATGACACTTATTGGGCCTGGCATTTTCAGTACGTTGTACGCATAGTGAGAGGCTGCCATGAACTTGGAGAGTGCCGGTCGGCCAAGGATTCCATTGTAAGGTAATGGAAAGTCGGCAACGTCAAACGTGACCCTCTCAGTCCTAAAGTTCAGCTCGCTGCCAAATGTTACCGGCAACATGATCTTTCCCTTTGGCTTGCTCCTTCCCGGGTTGATTCCTTGAAATGTGCCGGTCTCTTCGAGCTCGCTGTCAGGGATCTGGAGTTTCTGGAGCACCGCGGAGGAGATCAGGTTCAAGCCGGCCCCACCGTCAACTAGCATCTTAGTGACCTTGAGGTTGCGGATTGTTGGTGAAACCAACATCGGCAAGCATCCGACAGCAGTTATGCGATCCGGGTGGTGCTCAATATCAAAGATGATAGGCGTGCCGGACCATTTCAGAGGCTTGCGTGACTCGACGGGTGGTTCTGCTGCATTAACTTCCCACACCCACTGCTTGAGCTGACGGTGCGAGGTATGCAGAGAAGCACCACCGTCAACGCACAAGACCTCTGTGGCTTTCTGGAACTCCTGCTCATCAGTCTCCTCATCATCCATGTCCTCATCGTCGTTGTCATCTTCATCCTTGTCGCGGCCACGAGGAGGTCTGTCTCCTTGCCGCTGCTTGGCCTTGCCGCGGCGTCCTCCTCGGCCGGGACGTTTCTTGCCGGATCCACCAGCTCCTTCCTGGGCCTTTTCCTTGTCGCGCCGCTCGTATTCAGCTTTCTGTTGCTCAACAAGCTGTTTGACTTTCTTACAGTTCTGGAGATCATGGCCCTTGGTGCGGTGGATCTTGCAATATTGCTTGTTGGTGCCGTCCTGCTTGTCAGCGACCGCCACCTCCGCGGCAACCTCCTTGCCGGAGTCACCAGCTTTGGCTTCCTTGGCGCCACCACTGTTGCCGGACTGCTCAACAACTAGCACCTCTTTGCCTTTCCTCCTTCTGTTGTTCCGCCGCCGATTTTTCCTTGGCGGGGTAGCATCCTCACTGTCAGATCCTCCCGCTCCTACATTCTCTTCGGGGAGTCTCCTCCCTTCCTCAGCACGTGCACACTTGTCGGCCAGTGCATATAACTCGCTGACGTCCCTGATCTTGCACATCGCCATTTCCTCCCGCATCCTGCGGTTCCGCACGTTCTGATGGAATGCGCTGATCACCGCGGCAGGGTGGACGTCTGGGATGTTGTGCTGCACACTACTGAATCTCTGAATGTACTTGCGCAGGGGCTCTCCTTCCTTCTGGGCGAGCAGATGAAGATCACTCTCCTGGCCATGAGGCTTGTGTCCGCCTGTAAAGGCGCCGACAAACTGATGGCACAGATCAGCCCAAGAGGATATGGAGTTGTCCGGCAAGTGCATGAGCCAGGATCTGACGTTGGGCTTGAGCACCAGCGGGAAGTAGTTGGCAAGGATCTTGTCATCTCGTCCCCCGGCAGCCTGTATCGCAATGGTGTAGATGCTGAGGAACTCCGACGGATGCGTCTTCCCGTCGTACTTCTCCGGTACGTCTGGCTTGAAGTTCTTTGTGCTGGGCCACTGGACTTGCCACAGCTCACGAGTGAACGCAGGACAACCTACCGCGTACGGCAGATCGCCTGGTTCCCCTGGCGCATGCATGTCAACAGAGGGCCCAGCACGCTTGTCGGATTGACGTCGCGCTTCTCTTCGGCGCTTGATGCGGGTTCGAGCGTCTTCTTGTTGTCGATCATGAAGAACTTGGCGCTGATCGCGACGAGCTCGTGGATCCGACGATGCAGTGGAGTCGCTGTCGAGGTGGATCCGGCGAGTCGGCGATCTTGGCCTTCGGGGCAGTGATTGCATGGTAGTTGCACCTCCGCCCGTTTCGTCGCCACCGGCTCGCGTCCGGCAACCCTGCCGCGGCGGCGACGCGCTTGGCCGTCGTGGAGTGTCGCCGTTGGCGTAGCCGATGAGATTCTGAATGGTGGCCCTCTCCATTCGTCGATCTTGTCCGACGTCGGAGGGTAATCTAGGAGAAGTTGAGCTCGTGCCAAAGCTTCTGCTGGAGTGGTGGGTAGCAGTGGTGGATGGCGCGAGGAGCGGGACGTGCTCGAACTTCTAACTATGTTAGAAGGAGCAGTATCCCGTCCGGGCGACCATGCCCCGCTCGTGCCAGCATGCGGGTGTGCATGCTGGTCTTGAGCGCCCCGAGATCCACCAGCTTGGTCTTGGCCTATCATGCGAATGGCACTGCTAGTGCCATGACGCTGTTGATCTTGCGCCTCCTGAGAGTGGCGTGGAACATGTACAGTCGCCGAGGTTTGTGCAGCCTTGTTCTTGGACCTGGCGGCATCATGAGCTTCCTCGTCGATGTCCTTTCTTCCGCCGGCGTCCATTCCACCACCCGTTTGCTCCAACGGTGGCGGAAGTGACATGGACGGAGCGGCTGCCGCCGAAGTCTTCTTCTTCGGTGGCATGTTGATGAAGGGAATAAAGATCTAGCTCGTGTGAACGCCGGATCAGGTTCACACAATCTCGACACCCCCTACCTGGTGCGCCATAGATGTCGGGGAAACTGATCCACGAACACCTATGGGGCCGGCGGACCGGGCCCCTTTCGGTTCGGCGGGGGGCGGAGATCGCACGAAGAGCAGATCGAGGTGAGGCACACGAGCAGTTTACCCAGCTTCGGAGCTCTCCGGAGAGATAACACTCCTAATGCTGCTTGTCTGGTTGTATTATCTGGTGTCCTTGCTCTCGAGAGAGGGAGCGTGATGTTTTCTGGGCTACGAATGAATCGAAGCGAATTGTCCGAACCCCCTCTACATTGTGCATGGGCCTCCTTTTATACGCTAAAGGGGTCACCGACAGGTGGCAACGCAGAGGAGGGTACAAACGTAAAAAGCGAGGTAGTTGATACAGTTACTTGTACAGTGCACCCTACCTAACCCTGACGGCAGGGGACAAGGGCATTAAATGCCCGTCTGAGTCGCCCGAACAGTGCAGAAAAGGACCGTTAGGGGCGCCACTGTTCGCCGCGATGGCGATCTTGTCAGCTTCGCATGCCACTGCGCACCGCTGGCTGCACAGCCTCCCACCACGCGCGCTCGGAGAGGCCCCCAGAGCGACACGTTGGTGGATGCGCTGGAGCGTGGGCACAGAGTGGCCGCCTGCTGCGGCAAGCGCCTTGCCGCTGTTGTTATCTTGTCGGGTCTAGAAGCTCGTCGCTCACCGGGCCTCGGGGTACCTTGTTTAGTCTTCCTGGCAAGCTCCTCTTACCGGGGCCTTGTTGCCTTGCCGGAGCGCGTGGCGCGTCGCGGCAAATTCCTTGGAGCGCCTTGTCCTTCCCGGCAAGCTCCTCTTGCCGGGGCCTTGTCTCCTTAGCTTAAATACTTTGTTCTTGGATGGCTCTAAGGGAACCTTGGGGGATCTTGGCGTTCGCCTGACAAGCCTTGCCGCGGGGTGCTGCAACTGCCCGTGCACAAGTTCGGGGTACTAGGGTACCCCTATTCTAGTACACCGACATGAGCCCATCGACAACATCCTTACTTTCTCCATGATTTTGTTGGACATTAAGCTAGTGTTGGAAACTTTTGTAAGCATCATCTTTGTGTTAGCTCATGAAGTGGATGTTTTGATGCAAGAAGTGACTTACCCTAATTCATGTGCATTTGCTGCAAGTTGCAGCCATGAATTTGAGGAAGGTTTGTTTCGCTTCCTCTGGAATCATCCCAAGTCAGTCATGCATATGTGCGAAGTATTCTGTGGTCTGGAGACTTGCAACCTTCATTCTACAAGTATCCCTAGCACACCAAGCCACTGATTGAATTGTTAAAGGAGAAGAAGTTCCTTCTCAAGAGCATGCCTTACGCAAGGACTTTGATATCCTCGATGATGGTTCCCCACCTGAAATCGATAGTGTTTTATTATAAGACTACTATGTGGTCATGCTTGTCTTGGACAGCGTGTTCACAGGCATGTAGCAGAACCAGCTCATGTTTTGGAGCTTGTTATCGTAGTTCATTTCTCAAGAATCTCACAACGTCATCTCGTCGATTTGTGCTGCTACTTTTCCTTTCCAGACATGTTGTCTGAATTATCCCGTTACCAACCAAATCTGAATTTCAGGCAGATATGATGGTTGGAACATACCCAGCATTTGCATTTTGTTCCTAGCCCGGACCGCCTTGTGCCATATTACTATGGTCTGCCTTTTCAATTAATTGTTATTCAGGTTCATCTTCAAAAGTGGTCCTACCATGGGTCCCATCCCTTTCCGATGATAAGAAAAAAATCATCCATTGTGTTGTCTACAACAAGGTAGTCCACATCATCTATTCTAGTCCGGGTATGCCATCCTTTCGTACGCAGCTAAATGATTGTTGGTGAATTGCCTCAGGTTGGTATATTGAATTTCAATGTTCTCTGAATCAAAAGTAATTCTTTTTGCCACTTAAGGGATGATTCTACGAGTCACCCTTCTCCAAGATGTCTCATTTTGGTGTCATGACAACTCAACTCCTCGCTATGTTGGCAACCGTTCACCACCCTCTTAGGTGTGGAATTGTTGCCTACCTAGTGAACCTTTTTCATGTGTTTCACTCCATCCCTTCGGACGTATGCTTCATGTCTCAACTCGAGAGTTGTTTCAGCATCACGCTCCATGAGTTGATCCTGAGTTGTTCAATCTTCGATAAGATCGATCCTTCTAGAGTTTTCCCTTTCCTCACATTATCATGTTAGTTGGAGTTCTCAGAGAAAGACATCGAGAACATGATGGTGACCTGGATCATGAAGATTGTGTTAGTTTGAGTCCCCCTTCATCTTACCCTATGCTTGAATCTCGGGATGAGATTCAAGTTTAGTGGGGGTGAGTTGTCACATCCCTAGTTCTAGTCTGCCTAGTGCGAGCATCTGGTGTTGCATCATGTTTACATCTCCTAGAAAGTTGAAATGGGGATGACACAAACCCCCAGCACCACTTAAACCAACCAGGGTTTACTAAAATCCTTTTCAATGAACCTGAAATGCCCTTCTAAAATGTTCATCATCTTTTCCTTCGTCTTGAACCTCTGACAAAATTCATGCACAATTTTCTAGGACAGCATAAGGTAACTGGATTAAATCATACTCTATTTGCATTTGGGCATTTAAATACTATAAAATTTTTAAATGTCAAAATAATCATAAACTAAAATGTTTACTGTTGGAAATATTCCAAAAGTGGGCATGAGAAGTTTCATGATTTTGGAGTTAGTTTTAGAATTTTTAATACAGCTCTAAAGTTGCAGAAAAATAGAAAAACAGAAACAAATTAATAAAGAGAGAGAGTGTGGACTTACCTGACCCAGCCCACCTAGCGGCCCAGCTCCGGCTCAGCACTGTAGAGGGCCCAACCCACCTCCTCACCGTGTCTTCAAACTCTGCCAGTAGGCAGAGGCATGTCGAGGCGCGCGCGCCCGAGCTCCACCTCCTGCTTTCTCCTTGCCCTGCCTCTGCACCACATGAACGGCCTCGACCCCCTCTGCCTCTCCCCTCACTCTGTAGCTCTCTCCCTCTCCTCTAGCTCCCTCTCCGCATCCCCACCGAACACGCCATCGCCGCCCCTCACCGTTACCACTGCCATCAGCAACCACACGCGTCACCGACGAGTGTCCGAGCTTCTATGTGTCATCCTCGACCTCCTCGATGAGATACGCAATGCCGGGCGCCCCTGAACACTGTCGACGCCATTGTCTTCAACCCTCGGCTCCCTAGATCGCCGGCAATGCCCCGGCGTCGTTCAACCTCCTACGAGCCCGCTGAGACGCGTGTTGCAACCGCTGTGAGTTCCGCCGTCGTTTTCCCTCCTCCCCATGCCTCTCGATCACCGTAGCCGCCATTTCGACCGAAGATGAAGCTCACCGCCACCCAGCCATGTCACCGCCGTAGCCACTGTCACCTAGAGCTGCAACCGAGAGTGCCACCATGATCAGCACGTTCCCAGGAGTCAACCGCGACCACCCGCGGCTCCTACCATTCCCTGCAACGTCGATTCGCTCGACGCCCGAACGCCGGCCGCCGCTCTTGCCATCGCCGCCATCGTTTTAGGCCACCTCCAGCGAAGCTGAGGGCACGACCTGACGCGCGTGAGCTCTAGCTACTCGTGGATGGGCTCCGCCGTTGGTTTGGTCGCCGGACAAGCAATCCTGAGTACCACCTCCGCGTATGACCTCGCCGGCGACCATTCGCTAGTGGGTTTGACTCTAGTTGACCGTGGTTTGACTCCCATGACTCACTGACGTATGGGCCCAGGCTCCTAATTAAACTGGATGTAGGATTAAGTTAGTGCTAACTAACTCTATTAATTAGTCTAGACACTAAAATGTGGGACCGACCTGATTATCTCCAGATTAGGATTAGTTCTAACCCTAAACACCCAGTTAACTGGCTGTGTGACTGACTAGTAGTCCCCATAGGTCAGGTTTGACCCGGACTGGTCTGTTGACCTGATGACGTCATAGTGACGTAGTGCTGACGTAGTTAACCATTTTCTGGATTAAAAATAATCTAGGAAATTCCAGAAAATAGTTAAAACTTCTAAAAATCATAGAAAATATTCTATAACTCAGATTGGAAAGATTTATATATGAAAAATGATCAGAAAAATTCTATCCATCTGTACCTTTTTCATGCATGCTAGAACAACTTATAACTGCTGTTTAGGACAAATCATATAAATGGCATTTGAATATCCACATATGGAGTTTGAATTTGTATCTTGTATTCAAACCAACTTCATTTAACCTGTTGCTAGTTCCATTAGCTCAAATCACAGCATATTGACATGTCATGATCATGCATCATGTTGTGCATTGCATTGATTATGTTCCTTATCCGTTGCCGGTATTTGTCCCCTCTCAATAGACGAGGTTCTGACGATGAGTTCGATGACACCGATGAAGAGCTATGTTATCTTTAGAAGTGCCAGGCAAGCAAAACCCCCTTGTTCATTGTGATACAACCCCACTCTGTAGGATCACGGGTTCTATTAGACCCTTGAGGTTCGAACTCTGGGGTGCGCGTGAAGTTCTTACCCTCCTACCGATCTACGGCCTAGCTCACTAAGGTCTCGTGGACGAACTCGACGTACTCGCAACACAAAAGACACAAGGTTTATACTTGTTCGGGCCACTGATGTGGTGTAATACCCTACTCCAGTTTGGTGGTGGTGGATTGCCTCTTGGGCTGATGATGAACTGTACAAGGGGAAGAACAGCCTCCTGAGGTTGAGGTGTTCTTGTGCTTGGTGTCCTAAGGGTTGGCCTTCTAGCAGTTCCTATCTCCTTTTATCTCTCTCCTCTCGATCTCCCTCCTCTCTCTTGGGGGTGGCTAGTTCTACTTATATAGGCCCTGTTCCTCTCCCCAAATATTGACCGGGAAAGGAGCCAACAATGGCGGCCAATTTGAAAGGGCACAGCTAGTACAAGTTATCCTGACAAAAGGTGGTCTTCGCCTACCAAAGGTTCTGGCGGTGACGCCAACCTGGGCTCCATGGTGACCTCCATCCTGCCGTCCTTCTGGTCTTGGTCTTGTTGTACCTATATGGAAACCTTTGCCTGATGCCTCGGTACTCCACGCCTGCGCTTGCCTCCATAGCACCAAAGAGGAAACAAGGACGCTACACGCGCTGGTGCCCGCCTGGCGCCCGCCTGGTGTCGATCGTCATGGCTCACCTCACGAGAGCCTCCTGAGGTTCGCCCCGCCTTGATATCTTCGCTCCTCGTGAGGCAGCTTGGTGAGGACACTCCTGAGGAGGTCTTGCGTCATCTGCCTCGCGAGGCTTGGCCCCTCACGACGGTCTTGAATGCCTTGTTGGTGATGATGGGCCGTACAGACCTGCCAGCACAGCCACGCCATGGGACGCAGCCAGGCAAGTCTGGGGACCCCCGTTCCCAGAACGCCGAAAGTAGCCCCCGGGCCTAAGGCGCACTTGGGCTTGGCTTTGAGGTGAAGCCAAAGGATCAAGCAAGGAGCGCCGCGGGCCCCAAAAGCATGCGGTCTCGGTTGACGCATGGCGGTTGATTGGTCATGGGCGTCTCCGCTTCCCCATGCTGCCTTGGCAACTGCTCGATTTGACTAGTCCCTGCGACATGCAAGGAAAATCATCATTGCCTGTGATCGTGGGAGGCACCGATTGGCCTTCTTCTGCTATAAATGGGGAGGGGGTGGAGCCCCCGTCGCCCATCTCTTCTTGGTTCACTTGCTTCTTCCTCCTTGCTCCACCACTTGCAGCAATGGCGCCCATCCAAAGTTTCTCTGCCGAAGAGAAAGGAAAAGCCCCCCAGATGATCCAGAGCTGCTTCCGCCGAAGAAGGGGTCGGTTCACCGTTGAAACCGTCCTCAGGAACTGATTTCTGTGTTTGTGATCCATGAACAACTACTACCACACATTGGGATCCTAAATTGACTCTCTTGACTTATTAATCGCCTTGATCTCTGTCCAGGAGTTGCAACTAGTTTCTGGTGTTTGTAGGATATGTGTTGGAGGCCGTGCGTAGCGCTGACCCTAGGGCTGGGCTATGATGCGGTAGATACACCGTGGCCCGGTGTATCGAGTCGCCCGTTTGGTGTCTTGGGAACCCAGCACACATCGTTTGGAGCCGTGAGCGACACCCCGACCGGATTTCCTTGCGGATGGAACCCAAGTAGGCGATAAACCTAGACTAGAGACTTGTGTGGTTAGTCAGGTCGTGGCCGATACCCTCGCCTGGCCTCCGCTTGAAGGTTGCCGAGATACATTACGTGTACATGGCGGTAAGTGGCGAGAGGGTGTGTGAAGAAGTACATCTCTGTAGGGTTAAAATCATCTATTCAAATAGTCGCGTCCACAGTAAAGGACCTCTGGGTCGCCTGTACAGTTCATAGACAAGTGAAAGTGGATACTCTAAAATGCACAAGATAAGCGTGAGTGTTATGGATGGCCTTCTCGTATGGAGACGGGAGAGGATCCATAGTGGTGTATTGATATGGTGAATATGTGTACTCGTGTGCGCCACCTCAAAAGAGTTACTTGCAGACGTAGTTTAGGATAGCCACTGTGTCAAAGCTGGCTTGCTACAGTTAAACCCCACCATCCCTTTGTTGATATTGATGCATATGTAGTTAGTTTTGATGTAAGTTTTGTTGGGTACATTTGCACTCACATTTGCTTAATTTATGTTTTTGCAGAGAGACTTCAGTCTCACTAGTAGTTCTGCATGGACTTCGACATTTAGCTTGTTACCTCAGCTACAATCTTGTGCCCTCGACATGATCTTGTAAATAGTCAGGCTTCTCAACCTTTTTCATTTGTAGTTTTCTGTACTCAGACAAGTTAAGCTTCTGCATGTGATTGTTGCTTGTATGCTCTGTATGTGGGGTCATGAGACCCATGTTTGTAATACTTGGCTCCTCAGAGCCTAATGAATAAATACTTTGAGTTGTAGAGTTTTGTTGTGATGCCATGTTGTATTTGCACATATCGAGCATATTGTGTGTATGATTTGAAGTGCTTGGTATGTGTGGGATCCGACAACCTAGTTGTCTATCCTTGGTAGCCTCTCTTATGGGGAAATGTAGTCTAGTGCTTCCACTGAGCCATGGTAGTCTGCTACATCCCCGGTTTACCGGAGTCCTATTAGCTCAGTTGCTACTGCTCCGGAACATTTAGACTGGCCGGCATGTGTCCTTCGATCCTGTGTTTGTCCCTTCGTGGATATGTCACACGGTGTCTTTCGGAGTCCTGTTAGCCTACTATGGCCCGGAATCACGGAGTCCTGCTAGCCCACTTGCTACAGCCCGAATTCACTCGCTGATGACCGACATGTTCATTGCTGGGTCATGTATGCCTGTCCCTATAACTTAGTGCCACTTTGGGTTCACTACTAGTCATGTCGGCCCGGGTTCTCTGTCATATGGATGCTAGCGACACTATCATATACATGAGCCAAAAGGCGCAAACGGTCCCGGGCCAGGTAAGGTGGCACCCGTGGGAATACTGTGCGTGAGGCCGCAAGGTGATATGATGTGTTACATGCTAGATCGATGTGGGTTAGGATCGGGGTCCTGACAGGGACATTTCCCATAAGGAAGGCTACCAAGAATAAACAACTAAGTGTCGGACCCCACACATAGCAATACACGTTACACGTACACATAACATGCATGATATGTGTAGATACAACATGGCATCAAGTAAAGGTCGGACTTCGGAAACACAAGGGGTCCATAAGTATCAACTTGTAGATTAAGTAATAACGAATCCTCATGGAGAGGTGGCTAAACTGCTCAATCAAGATACTACATTGATAGATTTTCTGGCTAGGTGTGTCCGCCAGAACACCAACCTTGTCGAGACCGACATCATAGATCTTGGAAAAATTCCAACCAACATATCTTCCTGATATTCAGATTGGGACAATTGCATTTTTACCCCTAGTTGGTTCCTACCCACGGGTTTTGCCCTTACTTTTCGGGCTTGCTCAGTTTTGCCCTTACTTTTTCTGTCGTGGTCCCTCGAATGCCCTTTGACTATTTGACCAAAACTTTGAAAATTCATAACTAATTCATATGAATTCAGAAAAATGCAAATAAGATATCAAAATGTTCAGATAAACATTACCTTTCTGTGCATATCATTTGCATTCCGGAAAAAAGCACCATTTAAACTACCTGGGGTAATTAATGTTATTAACATTATTAAAAATAAAAAGGTATAAACAATATTCTTTTCATGAATAAAAATTACATGCAAATGTAGGTGATGTTTTCTAAACATCCAGATATCTTATTTGCATTTTTCTGAGTTCGTATCATCTTGTTATGAATGTTCATACGACTTTGACCATTATTTGGAAACTTCATAACAAATTGATATGAACTCAGAAAAATGCAAATAAGATATAAGGATGTTCAGAAAACATCACCTACATTTGCATGTAATTTTTATTCATGAAAAAATATTGTTTATACCTTTTTATTTTTAATAATGTTGATAACATTAATTACCTCAGGTAGTTTAAAAGGTGCTTTTTTCCTGAATGGAAATGATATGCACATAAAGTTAATGTTTATTTGAACATTTTGATATCTTATTTGCATTTTTCTGAGTTCATATGTATTAGTTATGAATTTTCCAAGTTTTGGACAAACAGTCAAAGGGCATTCGAGAGATCTCGATGGAAAAAGTAAGGGCAAAACTGAGCAAGCTCGAAAATTAAGGGCAAAACCCGTGGGTAGGAACCAACTAGGGGCAAAAATGCAATTGTCCCATTCAGATTTGGTTGGTGACAAGATGCTTTACACACGGCATGTCTGAATAGGAAAGTTTGAAACACAAATCGACAAGATGACATTGAAAGATTCTTAGGAAAAATGAACTATTATAGCAAGCTCCAAAACATGATCTGGTTCGCAAAACACTCATGAACAGAATGTCCAAGACAAGCATGACCACAAAGTCTTACCGCGAAACACTACCGAGTTCTGAGTGGTAACCATCATCAAGGATATCATAGTTTTTGTGCCTTGCTGATGTCTACTATGCTACTTTATTCTTGTAGACTCGTGTTGGGCCTCCAATCGTGGAGTTTTGTCGGACAGTAGCAAATTTCCCTCAAATAAATGACCTAAGGTTTATCAATCTGTGGGCGGTGTAGGATGAAGATGGTCTCTCTCAAATGACCCAACAACCAAATAATAAAAAGTCTCTTGTGTCCCCAACACACCCAATACAATTGTAATACGGATAATAGATGCTGGTTTTTGTAATCTAAAATTATAAAAACAGCAAGGTAACCAATAGCAAACGGGCACGAAAATGGTATTGCAATGTTTAGAAACAAGGCATAGGGTGTGTACTTTCACTAGTGTGATCTCCCAACAATGTTGACATAGTTGAATCATATGCAAATCCCTCAAGTGCGAAGTAGAGTTCACTCCAAAATTACTTGCTGTATAGAAATTGTTGTCGGGCACGAAACACCCACAAAGTTATTCCTTAGAATAACACGTTAAGATGCAAATCAACCAAAGCCCTAATGTCACCCAGATACTCCAATGTCACCGCAAATATCCGTGGGTTTGGTCTTATGATAAGCATCACACAATTTGAGATTCATCTATTTGATTCCCAAGGAGTGCCCCAAAATATCTATCGGAGAGTCAAGATGAGAACATGTGCCAACCCCTCATCCAAAACACATATTAAGTTCTCTCAAATCCTTAAAGACTCAATCCATAAGAAAATTTCAAACGGAAAACTCAATTCATCAAGAAGATAGAGAGGGGAAAAATTCCATATGATTGATCTACGTCAACAAATCCCGCGTTACATCAAGATCGTTCCATCTCAAGAACATGAGAGAGAGATACAACACATAGCTAATGGTACATACCCTCAGTCTCGAGGGAGGGCTACTCCCTCCTCATCATGGTGGCCGCTGGGATGATGAAGATGGCCACCGGTGATGATTCCCCCCCTCCGGCGGAGTGCCGGAGAAGGGCACTAGATTGGATTTCGCGGTTCTGGAACTGGCGGCAGCTAGAACAAAATTTTGTCGATTCCCCAAGGGTTTTTGGAATATTTGGGCATTTATAGAGCAAAGAGGCGGTGCGGGAGGCCACCGAGGCGGGCACAACGCACCTATGCGCGCCTAGTCTCCCCAGGCATGCACTGGTGGGTTGTTCCCCCCTCGGGGCACCCCCAGGTGCTTCTCTGGCCCACTTGATGTCTTCGGGTCCAAAAAATCCACAAAAAGTTTCGCTGCATTTGGACTCCGTTTGATATTGATTTCCTTCAATGTAAAAAACAAGCAGAAAACAGCAACTGGCACTTGGCACTATGTCAATAGGTTAGTCCCAAAAAATGATAAAAAATGATTGTAAAACATCCAAGAATGATAATATAACAACATGGAACAATCAAAAATTATAGATATGTTGGAGACGTATCGGCATCCCCAAGCTTAATTCCTTCTCGTCCTCGAGTAGGTAAATGATAAAAACATAATTTTTGATGTGGAATGCTACCTAACATGTTCATCACGTATTCTTTCCTTTGTAGCAAGGACAATTGGAGTTTTATATGGTTCAAAGCAATAGTCTAGTTTGGACATGAGGACTTTAATACTCAAGCATATCAACAAGCAACCATGTCTTTCAAAATATCAACACTAAAGCAAGTTATCCCTAGCCTATTATGATAAATCATTGATCCATTCATGAAACATACTCACATATTAGCTACACCGAATGCTCAAGTACGATCATAATGCCCCTTAGTTGGTGCTTTATAAGAGAAGATGGAGACTCAAGTAAAAATAAAAATTGCATAAAGTAAATAGAAAAAGATAGACACACATTTTGGGTGGCATGCTTTTCCTTTCAACAAAAACGATTGAGTAGTTCCCGATACTTTCCATCCTAGATATATCATAGGCGGTTCCCAAACACAAAATAAATTTTATTCCTTTTTCCACCATACTTTCACTTTCCATGGCTAACCGTATCCACGGGTGCCTTCCATACCAACACTTTCCAAGGAATTTATTATTTGACAACATATAGTAAATTCAATTTTCATTTTGGGACTGGGCATCCCTAATACCTTTGCCTTGCTTTCGTGCAATGACAAGTGAATAAACACTCATCTTGAGAATAACACATCTAGCATGGAAATATATTAGCCACCCCTACTGTTTCATGAGTGGTACAAGCACAAAAAAGACAATTTATTTTGAAAATTAGTGATGCCACATACAAATTTGCTTAGAACGGCAAAAGAATACCGCATATAGGTAGGTATAGCGGACTCATGTGTTAAAAACTGGTTCAAAGGATTTTGGATGCACAAGTAGTGATCATACTTAGTGCAAATGAAGGCTAGCAAAAGATTGAGAACCATCCAACCAAGAAACAAAAAATCTCATAGGAAAGCATTAAGCATAACTAACACTGAATAATGCACCACAAGTAGGATGTAATTTCATTGCATAACTATTGACCTTCATGCTTGGATAGGGAATGACAAACCACAACGCCAATATTCTTACTAAAGCATAATTACTCATCAACATGACTCACATATCATATCATCATATCTCAAAACTATTACAAAGAATCAAGTTTATTCTGTCCAATGATCACTGGTGCACGTCGATCCTAAACAAATGGTTTAAAACCCCTTTCCACGACGGCATTTGGAACCATCGCCAAGTGAGTGTGGGCGATAGAGAGGTCCTTCCCACACGACCCAGAAACCGTCAGGGATAGGGCCCCTATAGTACTCCTACTCGTTTATGCTCGCATTGCCATCGCAGTCGGTATTCTATGGTGCTACATTTATGATGCACGACCCATCACAAACGGTTAACTATTATAGAACATGTATGATGCGCAGCCCATCACAAATGGTTCACCGTTAAGAAGATTAGCTAATCGTCGTACGAGTGTCGGACAGTATTACGAAACATCGGACCGTCGTAACATCGTCGTACATGATAACTATCGCAAACGCTATTTTGTGGTGCAACATTTATGATGGATACTTCATCAGAAACTGTTCATGGTTGTGAATCGTGTACGATAAGGCAACTAACACAAATGTTTAGTTTTCCCGCACCATTTGTGATATTGTCTGACATCACACACGCTTTGCAAACGGCAACTGTGTGCATGCTTGCACACACTTCCTCTTTATTAACTGTCTCGGATTATGGTGTATATTGCAAATGTTTGTGTTTTACCAATCGTGAGTGCCGTAACAACCTGGAGAGCGTAATTTCACCGTAATTTAATTGCTGCTTTTCCAAATTTTACCAGATCTTGATTTGAATTTGAATGTATGCTACAGCTTTATTCATATCCATCAGGTTCAAACAACCAATGCATTATTCGTTTCATAGGTACATATGTTCAAGAATTACATAGGAACCAAATAAAGAATGATGAACCACAGTTGTATACTTGTACTATTAAAGACGGTAAAGAAAGAGGCGAAATATATTCTGGTTACTGAACAAGGCGAAATATATTCTGGAATTCCCATATTGTGCCCTCCTCCATGCAGAAGGCACGCACGACTCTAGTCCAACCCCTTGTGATGGCCGACCGCCCATCCTTCACAGTCTTCATGAAAACATCTAGATAATCATCGTGTTCTGGTAGAAATACTTTAACCTTTGCATGCCCACCAATCATGTAGTTTGAGAGGTAATCTTGAGTAAACTGCTTTGGCAACCACTGCAAAGGAATAAGATTTCAGACATTATCATCTAACACAACTTATTATGGGCAGTAAAAAGAAGGCTGCAGTGTTCTTACTTACCATACTGATGTTTGTTGTTGTCTTGGATAAAGTGTAAACAAATAGTTTAGTTGCCATCTTTGGACCCATTTTACTAAGAATCTTTATCAGCTTCCTCACTTGATGCTGGTTCATCGATATCTCATGGCCCCATACGCGGAAAGGGTCGAAACGTGGATCTTTACCAATGACATATGTACCTAAAAGCACCAAGTTAATTTTAGAAGCTAAACAGCAATGGCACAATGATGTAGTACAACACTCTTTTATAATATGTCTATATACATCCATATGTGGTAGTCCATTTGAAATCTCTAGAAAGAACAAATATTTAGGAACAGAGGGAGTATCTTATAACATCCAGTATACTCACATGTTAGATGAATTAACATATTATATTATGGGCCAGAAGGAGCTTAGTTCGTTCTTAAAAATTATCTGCTACTGTATCCATGGGTTACAGTTAGTTTGAGCTAGTTCGGGCTCAAATAGCCCTAAAGTATATATAACATGAGGGCTAGTTTGAGCTAGTTGCATCTATAACCCACCCAAAAAAACTAGTATCCAACCCAAGAGGTTCTAATTGGAGCTAGCTCTCCTAGTGCATTTATTTTCAATCTAACCCTGCCATCCAAACAACTCTTTGGATGGAGTTAGTTCAGGGCAGTAATGAGCTAGAAACTAACTCTAACCTATAGCTAAGTTGAGTATCCAAACAGGGATGTGTTGTTGCTGTTGCTGCTGCTGCTCTTCTACGTATATCTAGACATCATTAGAACATTAATGTAACACTCTTCCTTGTTGCTATGTAGCCTAGGATTGCATATTTAGACATTAAGTACAGTGCATGTTGCTATGTAGCCTCAGATATATTACATATGTCCCTAGTTAACCTAAGGAAAAATGGGTTTCAGATATATTCAGTTAAAAGTCCGATTCACCGATTAGTCCCTTATGAGCCGCCGGCCTATATGGTACCAGCTACAGATATCCTGAACAGTGAGCAGATATAAGCCATGGGATGAACTTAACCTCGATGGAAAACAATAGTCATTCCAAAAATTGTCCTGTGTAGGTACATCAAGAAGCATGTTAAGCACAACAGGCTAAACATCAACCAAAATTACACATGGCAGACAAAATAATCTCCAAAAGATAGCTTCAGTGTGCAGGTTTAGGCACGCTAGTAAAGCAAAACAAGTGGAAAGGTGTGTTAACTGCAACAGGCCTAACATTTAACAACAAGCAAACATGGTCATTCAAATTGGTATTGTGCCGGTCTAAGTACACTGGTTATGGTTAAATAAAAATGGAAAGGCGTGTTAACTACAAGATGCAGCAACCAAATATAGTCATTCATAGTGGTATTGTTGAAACTGGTACTGATGAAATTGAACTGCACAGTTCATACTTGCACATATAGAACATCACGTTGAGAATAACTGGAATAAACAAGGCATACGATGAACAACCAAAGATAGCATTTGAAACTGAACATATGCTAACTACAAACAACCGAACAATCAAAAAAATTTAAAAGAGGCATATGCTAGCTATAATAGGCTTAACATGTCCTTCAGAAATGACAAAAGGGGCTCGATGGCATTGTAGAATGGAAAAATTTTGACAGCGAGCCGGAGGAGATCAGCGGCGAGGCCATGGATGGGATCGACGGCGGTTAAACCAGAGGGGTTGGGGTGGGCCACTTAACCTATGACACAGCCCGCCTCAGGGCATCACTGTCGATGACCTCGAGGTCGTAGCCAGCGGACGAGACATGCCCGCATACTCTAGCCCGCTGCTTGAGTGCCTGCCACTAGTAATGTTCGCCAGCTTCCTCAGCGATGTCGAGCGAAGAGACCACTATACACCTCTTCTAGGCCAGTCGCTCCTCGAGCTCCACGGGAAGCGTAGCCGGGCTTAGGCTATGACGCTCTAAAGTGGGGGATGGGGATGGGGATGGGGATCTATGGGAAAGGGGGCATTTGGCAGGCGTCATCTATGAAACTCGGGGCGGCCTGGGTATGGAGATCGCTGGGTAAGCTGCATGGGCAAACCGGAAGATGTTGACAATGGAGGCCTTGTGGCGGCGGTGACGGCGGGGCCTTTGCTAGGGTTTCAAGCGAGGGAGGGGGTGTGTGTCTGTGTGTGTGCGCACGCACGCCCAAGGAGGTTTTGGTGGGTGTGTGTGTGTGTGTGTGGATGGGGGGCACGGGGTGTTTGAGGAAACGACACGGGTACTGAAAATGTTACTACACAGGAGTCAAACATAGGAGTGAAATGTCGGGCTATTGAAAATTTTAATGATAGTGCATCGCACACTGTCCGGAGATAACAAACGTGTGTTAAAAAAAATAAAAACCCTCGAGGCAGGCAAATATTTTCGATGCAGGCATGATTGGGAACAAGAAAAATCGCACACGGTCCAGAGATAACAACTGTTTGTTATGAAACAGAAAAACCCTCGAAGCGGGCAGATATTTTTGAGAGGAGGAGCCTCATGGAGCCCAATGTACTGTGCGGATGTGTGCGTGACAGGTGCACCGACGTGGCACACGGTTAGTTTGAGTGAACCGTGTTTGTTGCGCCATCCGACTTGTCTAATGTTCATAAATTTGGTGAAAAATGACGCGGGAGAGGGTTAGAACACGAACACACTTGCATGTGGACCAAATTTATGTATCAAAAGGGTGGTTTGATTTTCAAATATCAAATGCAACTTTGATGTGGCACCTCTCTCGCAAAGCGCACGGTATTGCTTCCTCCCACCCTCTCATGTCGGCACGAAGGGAATCCTAAGCTATGAATGCATGCCCCCTCCCCCTCAACTGAGGTTCACCTAGCATAGTGCGAAGTAGCTAGTAGCCCCCCTCCTCCCTCATGTCGGCTCGAAGGGAATCCTAAGCTATATATGAATGCATGCCCCTCCCCCTCAACCGAGGTTCACCTAGCAAAGTGAGAAGTAGCTAGCAGCCCCCCTCTCTCGTGTCAGCACAAAGGAAGTCCTAAGC